>NC_135408.1:8895000-9247500 GCF_051989625.1 Stigmatopora argus | reverse complement strand
AACTTTTGTAAGGGGGGGTCCTGGCCCCCACACAGTGGACCTTTGTGAAACCCAGCCACACTGAATGGACTCTTTTTACACTTGTGTAAACCTCGGGTTTGGGAAGGGGGGTTCTACGGGGGCAGTGAGGCCCCGCCTCTTCGACCCCTGACCCTCACCTCTGACCCGTTCAGGATTTTGGTCTGGAAGTGCTCACTCTCTTTTACTTTTTTTTTTTGTAAGTCATGTGTTTGTGGACAGGGAAAAAAAAACAACTTGGAAAGTTCCAGAACCTGATCGTATGACCTTAAACCTTTCGATACTTGGAAGTCCCATTTGAAATAATATAAGAAGATATTTAGTTTTGTGCAGGTTAGAACGCATTCACGCGGAAAGCGGTCAAACCAGCTCTCTGTTAATAGGTGAAATGGCGGTGTTGACCCGGGGGTCTTATTCACCCGCTGCCTTTTGACTTCTTTATTTCAAGGTGGCAGCTGCACCTTCTCAGGATAAACACTCTACTTAGAAAGAAACTCTCCGATCAATACTGCTGTTGTCCTGGCAAACTGGACCTGCGTGGACAGTTCCAGGTGAGCGCTACCTTGACCTCTGACTCTGGGACCACTCCTTAAAGAGTGTGGTTAGCAGTAACAACATTTTTAAAAATCCCTCTACATATGGAGGAATTTAGTGAAGTCATTGTTAGTATCGCACTGGTTGGTATCAAAACGGTGCTAAAATGACGCCATCGCAGAGCAATAATGTACTTTTTGAGATGTGTTTTCTATTCACTTGTTTTCTCCAACCAAGCAGTGAGAGCAATTATTATTTACATACAATCAACTGGGTATGCAGTAATTTAGTATTACAAAAACAAATAGTCAATCTACATTAAAAAACAGGGACAAATTTGCAATTTACAGTAGATCAATGGAAAACATTTAAATGGTGATTTCAGTTATACTATACTATTTAGATTTCAATCATAGAATTAAGAATAAAAATAAGAAGGGATGTTGCTGATATTTTTTGACCGTCTCCGTTTGAATAGACTTGAGGACATTGGGGAGTCACATTCATTATTCCTATCAGATGGAAAGTTGATCTGATAAGATGTTTGGGACACTTCAAGGACTATAGCACCACCTTCAAGATGCAGAATCAACATTGGCCACTTCAGATGGGTTACTCGGGTAGGAAAAAAACTAACATTTGCAGACATTTTGCAGAAAGAAAAAAGGAATTTCACCTAATGTCACCAGATTCAATTGTTTTTTCATATTTTTCATATATGAGGTATGTATATATATATATATATATATATATATATATATATATATATATATATATATAATCAGCCAAATCTATTTTTCATTGATGCATTGTTTACTCATTGTACACTTGTGCAATATTTTTTTTGTGCGTGGGTGGAGGCTGCAGGGTTTTCTTTCTTTTCTGGGAGCCCAGAGGGACATCACTTTCCCTGTTAACTAACTTACTAATTAACATCTTGCACCCAAACAATAGTTAAAACGTAACTGGCCATGCATGATGAACGATTTCTATTAGAAATGGCTTTCCAGTGTATTTCTATTTCCTGTGAGTCTTTTGTGTAAAAGCCCATTGCCCCCATCAAGGGAACACTTTTTAACTCCTGACTTTTCTCCGTAATCAGATGTGGAGCATCAAATGCTTGACTGACTCAGCTCGGCGTGCTTAAAAGAAAAACACCCCCCCCGAAAAACAGATGAGGTGCTCTTCAAAGCTCTTCCATTTGGCTCCAGCGTGAGGGTATTTGTCTACCTGTGTTCAATTTCCCCGGCTTTGATTCGCGCCATCCTTTTCTGGAAGTGCCGCCTAATAGCCTCTTTCCCTGCTCGGAAGATTGCATGGACACGTCGGAAGGGGCAAAAAGCCCCCGCAGATAGACGTCGTTTAGTGCGCAACCTGCGTATTTGAATTAATCTGGCATCGCTGGAATCAGTCTGGGATGGCATAAGGTGAGATAGAGGCTGATGGAGCAGGTAGAATGTGCCCCCCACCCCTGATAAAGAGAAAAAAAATGAGTCAAATGACCTAATCATCAAATTGGATCAGACGTTTATAGCCGTCAATGGCACTGAAACAGTTGCAATGGAATGGATGTATATCAATTTACATTTAAATGTTGTTTTGTTTTTCCAAGTTGGAGTTTATCCTTCCTTCATGGACACAGTACACAGAGCAGTGACCCCCTTGCATTGAAATCTTATTTATTTTATTTTTTAAAGAGGAGATGGGAATCCACAAGTTCCACTCAGCAAGAAATTCAGAGCATAGGAGAAAAAAAAACAAGTCTCCTCATAGGGCATCTTCTTTATTATCATCGATGATATGACTACACCGCACAGAAACATCTGTGACAAAACTCAAGAGTTTTTGGAGTCAGTTCTTTTGAAGCATGCCTAGGAACAAGCGACAAGGCCAACATGTCCACTCATTGATGCAGCATGAGTCTCCAAATTGCACAAATTGCCCACACAATGCCTAAACTGAATATATTTGGCTGGTCTGATAAAGGGCTACCACAAACAGGCCCACGCCATTCTCAACCCCCTTAAGATGACCATAAAAGCAACTAAAGACAAACAAAAAATAGGCCTTAAACAAAAAGGAAAAGGAATGTTTTGCAAACTAGTAATCTGGAGTAAATACAGCTCCCTTTTTATCCAACATGAAGAAAACATCCACTTCATCTTCTGCTCCAAACAAAAAGATGAAACTCATTGTAGCAGAATGAACAAAACCTTAAACACTTTCCTGTTAATTTGCCTCTAACAATTCATTTTAAAACGTGTATTACGTCTTTATCTACTCAAACATCCAATTTTCAACCATATTGATATTTAGATGGAAAAAATACATTTAGTATGTGATTGGACTCACTGGTCAGAGGCAACCGAGTTCTTGTGTCCATAGTCCGGAATCAGTGGAGCGATGGACAGTAATCACCTTACAGTCTTCTCCAGAACAAGAAAGCCTGCTCGCTTGGGGGAACTAATCCATTTGTGCACCCCCCCTTTTCTTGCTAGCTCCCCCCTTTGGGCATGATCAAACAGCTACTGTACATGAAAAGTTATGGTTACAATAATTCTTATTGCTTCTAATAAATAATGAATAAATGTGCCCCTTTTAATTTGAATGAGTAAATCTTGATATGGTCAATTTTTATATGCACGGGCCTCTTTCGGGGCTGCTGACGATGATAGACGTCCAATCGTGTGGCTCTTTTCATCCTTCTGCAGTGATTTGAAATGAGTTTGCCACTAGTAGATGTCTAATCCTTTTGAACTGAGATTATGATATAGTAGATACCATTAATTATAGTGAGAATGGTATAATATAAGTGAATTGTAGCATGCTATTAACAGCTCCATGGCTCATTGGTGTAAATATGGCGTATTAGAGGTGATGAAATGGTGAAATAAAAATGATGGAAATAGAATTTGGCCTACTTGATAGACTATTTAATATGGTGTTAATGCTACTTTACATATCTACAGATCATTTGTTTCAATATATTTCCTGCAAGGACAATTCTTGATGGGAGCAGATGGAAAAACTAAATATGTCAACATGATATACTGTATTATCCATCCAGGTTTTGTTCACAATTAAACCATTCAAAACATTGCATTACAGAGATAAATGTGACTTGAATGTGTTGCATGGACCATTGCAAAGTAGAGTTTGAACTCTGGGTCAATTTTAGCCAGCAGCAAAAACGGTGTGGCACCGACCGGATGTGTTGTTTTCTTTTTGATTCCTACCTCAGTCGGACCATCATTAGCCCGCAGCGCCTTTCAGACAATGTGTGATCTTCATTAAAGTACGGCGAACAATCAAGCGTCTTGTCGCCTGCAGCTTATTCATCTAAGATGCTTGAAGTGATCTGAGGAAAAAAAGCAGGCACACCAAACAACAACAAGAACCCGCCGTTAAAAAAAAGATCACTTTGCGGAGTCAGAATGCGTTTGCAGAAAAAAGTGTTTCTTAATAAATGCGGCTGTTTCATGCGGGTCACCTGCCGTGCCGACCCGCCCGGCCACTCTCTTGTCTGTTCTTTGGCCAGGGGAGCCCAGCGGGCCACAATGCTGGCAGCTGCGGCCGCACGCTGTGAGCTCGGGCTTTTCATTTAGGCCGCTTTTTTTGTTCCTGCTTAAGAAGTGATGCGGGAAGTTATTTCTTTGAAGGACGCCGCGCCTTACACCTTTTCTTCTGGCGTCAAATCCCGTTTGGAAAAAGCCAAAACGGAGCATCGCTTGGGAAAACTATTGCGACATTAACGTTCCAAGATGGCGTCGTTAGTAAAACGAGAGCATCGGCAATGAAAAACAGGCAGTCTTAAAACTAGTTTTAGTACTATTGCCAAAATTTCAAAATTAATGAGTTAACATCAGGGCCTGATTTTGCTTTAGGCAATGCAGGCGACTGCCCAGGGTTCACTCCATTTGTCTTTTTTAAAATTACATTTTGTTTATTTAGTTTTTTAACTATGTCTACAAGGTACACGGTCGATTGGTCGCCGGTCTTTTGGTCGCCGATCTTTTGGTCGCCGGTCTTTTGGTCGCCCGGAAGGTTATTGATAATTACTATTTAAATCGTTGCTCAAATTCCCTAAATACAAACTGCGAATTACTATTTAGTCATACTTAATGCCCTAGTAATTATTAGGATAAAGAAAAGCTCAACATTTCCTGGACTTTTATTGTTTTTTGTTGGAGAACTTGTTAAGAACCTGACTGACGTAGCTTCTTAAAGGGACAACGCATGTACATACAAACTCTTATAAACTCACACGTCGGCTCAGTGAAACTGCTCATGGCCATTGTTGGCTTTTATTGATGCGTAGACCGTGTTGTTTTACCTTGTTTTGTCGCCGGTCTTTTGGTCGCCCGTTGTCGCGGTCGGGGCGACCAAAAGACCGGCGACCAAAAGACCGCACACAATGTCTTCTGTGTCTTGTGTCTGTCTTGCTACTGCAACCAAGAAATTTCCTGAATATGGGATGAAATAAAGTTCTAACCTAACCTAAGCTAACCTTTCAATTCAAACAGATGGGATGTTATTCAACATCAATAGCAGCAAATAAGTTGTTAGCGCGAGAATATCTAAATCGTTTCTGAGTGTGCAAATTGCTGCTGAAAAATCGTCCTCGTCTGACACGACCCCAAAAAGCGAGAAATGATGGACTCGAACTCATCGCCCCGTTCCGTGTCTGTCTCTCGAGCATCCAATTACCGTCGTTTTTCCTTCTACTGGCGAAAGCATTGTTTGAGCATGTTTTGGCGACGGCTGGCACGAGTTGTGAAAAGTCGTACTGTTCCGAAAAGGAATGTTTGGCGACTCCAATAAAGAAAAAGACAGAAGCAGCTTGGAAAACATTCCCATGAACCGACGGGAATCTGCGCGGTCAAATTCCGACTGCGTCGCAGCTGCCGTCGAGAGCACATCGGATCTATTAGAGGCACGTTGGGAGGTTTGCTCTCCCAGTACGTCTTCAAAGATACATCTCATCTGGTTTGCGGAACAACATGGACATAAAGAGCAATCCTAATCATGATTCAGTGGATTCGTGTGGACGCAGTCAAAGAATTTGATGAAAACCACTCATTTGTCTGCTGCCTTTGGTTAAGTATTCTGTGGGCATTCAGTGAAAAAGCCCAGGCCTCCATCAAGGCCGACCTACCCAATGTGATTCCACACCCCCAAATAAAACTGTTTTCTTTGTGTTGCCCACACTGCAGGATGATATTTCAACTCAGACATCCATTCTGTCTGGACGAATGAACATTTGTTCATTAGACCTTAGCCCACACTATACTTTGTACTATACTCTACTAACAAAATGTTGGTATGGTGGCCTTCAGGATCCAAAATGGGATGTCCACATATGTGGTGGACACCAGGTGGTATTTACAGTAGGTTACTTTTTAAAATGACTTAAACTGCTCTGCCACCTGAAGGCAAAATTGAAGAATTACATTCATGTGTACCAAAAAAAATTACATAAAATAAAATAAAAGGAAAAAGTCACACGTTCACATACTGTTGTTTAGGTGAGATAATTAATACAACAATAATAAAATAAGGGGTACTTATTTATAGGCGTACAAAATAGAATTTTGTGAACATTGGCTTTGGTGTTCAAGTTTGTTGAGTAATTTAAGAATTTGCTGCCATTTGGTGGACAAAATGCACAATTACACTACAAAGACTATAGTTTTTAGGTCCAAATAAAAATAACTAGCATGCCCCATATATTAGTATCAGCGATAAAAAAAATCACAATTGTTATTTCTTATGGATTGTTCTCTTAATCATTAAAAAAATCCTCATATGATGTGAGTTATCAATACATATGCATTTCCAAGGCAGCCTAAATAAAATGGAATCTATTTAATCTATGACTAAATATTCACTATTGCTTTTGAATTAAATATTGAGAACAACTTATTAAATTGATATATAATTGACCATGTCTTCTTTCAAATTGAAATTTTGAAATTCTAAAATATACCATGTTAACAATGATAAAAAAAATAAAACCAACAAATAAAACAAGAAAAAGCAACAGTTAAGCCTCCATGTTTTTTCCTCTGTCATTCTTTTATTTGCTATTTTCCCCCTCTTTTTTAGCGACATTTCCAAATTTTACGAAAGCATACGTACATGAAGCAAACGGCAAACTGCAAAAGACTTCCAGTCCATTTTGGATGTTTTGGACTGGAGGAAGTAGAATGTTTCATTCCACCAACACTCATTTTGCTTTTGTTTGTATAGATTTACATCCATACAAATGCTGATGGATTTAAAAAAAATGTTTATGTCAGTTGTATCATTTAAAAAACGAGGTCAGGGTATATGTTGAATTGTATTTGCTGATGTAAGTATTTATGCATTTGGACTTAGATAACTATTGCAGTATTTCAGTGTCATTGATCCAGAATGGGCTAAATCCATTTTTGTCATTTTGGAGTTAAGTGCAGAAGCATTTCTGGTAGAAACGGGCCTAAACAAGTGCATTTACTTCGGAATATTTTATCATAACCAAAAAAAGTTATTTGTCAGTCATTGACGGCCATGAAAATTCATTCTTTTGCTGCCAGCCCACCCACTTCAAATGCACCGGATGTCTAATAGGGACAAACTAATTTCGTGTCACAAAAGAAGGATGAAAAGAGGCATACGATTGGACGTCTGTCATCGTCATTGACGTTGAATGGATTCGGGAAAGAAGGACGAAAATGGAGGGAAATGGCTACTGTGGTTTTAATCCTAAGGCACTGTCGTTTCAGGTTTGCTAATGGGTGTGTAAGGGTTAACTAGGGGTCGTAAAGGGGGGGTTGCAAAAAAGACGCACTGTGATTACACTTGTTTTACAAAGAAATATTTCTTCTAGGCCGAAGCTGAATTGAAGCCAGAAAAAAAGTAAAAATCTGAATTCGGAAACTGAATGGCAGGTCAATGCAAAAAAAAAAGGTCAAAAACATCACAGGAACACTCAAACTGGAGGATATTTTCACATGAACGCTGCCGTATATTAAGTATAGACACCTTATATCAACATTTGTACGAGCGCAGATTCCCGACATTTTATTTTCGAAGCAACATGAGCTACAAAGAAAAAAAAATCTCTCCCACGGTTTTGTTTTCTTAAATTGTGAGCGCCATATTTTTAAAATATTGTCATACGTTTCCAGAATCGAGCAAAAATAAATGTCATCATAATAACATTATCACAAGAACAACCCAATGACAGCAACATGTACAGAAATACAGTAACTTTGCAAAAAAACAAGGAAAAAAAAAAACCAAAACAGGCATGCTAACAATGCAATCACTAAATCTGGCAAACAAACCTGAACTGATTGGCTGCCGTTGACGGTATTAGACGTCTATTTTGTTTGGAGCTGACGCTCAAATGGATGGGAGACGTCTATCTGGCAACCTAGCGGACTACAAAAGAAAAACAAAAAAAGCTAAATAGGCAATAATGTCTGCACATGAATTCAATAACACAATAACAAAAGGGGCAATCAAGAGCCACAATCCAAAAATCACACAAATTGCGTGAATACGGCAAATCATTTTTTTTCTTTTTCTTTTTTACATGAAGGCAGTTATTCGTGAAATAAAGCTACAGTCCAACCAACTCCAATAGTATAAGACCTACATTGTATTTTGGATGACGTCGATGACGACGTTAAGAAGCCACGCCGAAAAGAGAAAGTGAATAAAAAAGACAGAAACGTAAGTTGTAATCTTAAAATATTTTGGAACTTTTCCCTCTCAAATTCCATTTTTATCATCATCAACCTGCTCTGTGTAAATTGAAGGCATTTTTCTCTTTCTCCTAATTTTCTACATGGTCAATTTTTCCCCCTAAATTGACTTACTGGGCACCTAAGGCTAAAAAAAAGATAATTCCATCACATTCCCTTTCCAATTTGATTTCCTTTTTACACGACGATTTATTTTCTCATTTCAGCGTGGACCTCCCAATCATTCTCATAAATTTGAAATGTTTCTGTTAACAAACAAAACCTAAGGCATGTGCGTCCAAGTCTTTACATTTAGTTGGTCCAAAGACACCAAAAAGACGTGACCCCACTTTGATTACAGTTTTAACATTTTTTTTCCCGTTGCCATGTGAAAATGATGTCGAGGTTTCAGTGACTGTGACCCTAAAACCCACCATCCTCCCCCCCCCCACCCGCTAACCGCTTTGACCCTTCTAGAAACCAATCCGAACCCTCTCGGTCCTCCCCATTACGCTTTGCTCTCGTTGCCGTTGGTCTGGGGCGCCTCGTTGGGGACCGTCTTCACCTCGGCCGTGTTGCCATCGGCCTCTTTCTGGACGCCGTCCTTCGTTTTCCCGCTGCGGGGGACGACACAAGGGACCTTTTGTGAGAACATTTTTAAGGGAAATCGCTTCCCCTCCCGTCCCCCCGGGCCCTTTCTATTTGGAAGCGAGTTTCACACATAACGGGATCACCCGGCCGATCCCCGAGCCGCACATCGGAATGACAGCGTCCCCTTGTCGCGGCCGATTCCCGCCGACGGTCGGCGTGCAAATGAAGACACAATGAATGCGAAAAGAGCTGACCCACAATGCAAACTACATACGCACACACAAGAGGATTAACGGGCCGTCTGGACCGAGACGCCGATAACGCCGTTGTTAGACAACGATGGGAGAAAAGCTGAAAATAACAGCTGACGGGGGACTCGGGCGGATTAAAATACAAATCGGTATTCTGCTGGGAATAATGCGTCTCGAAAAATAGCTTGGATAGGTTCTAAAAATATCCCGATTTTATATAAGCTCAATGGCTGCCATTAACAGCAATGGAGATTCAGTTCATTTGAACGGATCATTTTTGCGATAACTTGATAATGCATTAGCCTTGAACTCAAATTAGCAGGGTAAATGATATGACAAGGGAAATTGATTAGAGAGCAAAGGTCACAGAGGTCAGAAAATTGGCCTGCTTTGAATTTGGCTGCTTAGGCAGGTGTCTTCTGAAGAAGAAAAAATGCCATACATTTATTTATTTAAAATTGCTATCTCAAAATGCTCCTGCAGTTTTCATGCAAACAGGATTTCTCCTATTCTTTTAATAGTGCTATCTTACATATATTATACTATATATCCTATACTAGTTTAGCTTTTCAGTGCTTTGCATACTTGTATACTATTTTATGAATATTTGTCAATATTCGCAGTTGAATGATTTTAACAAACGTATTGAAACACTTTTTGTGCCAAATGTCTCAATGTCGCTATTGTTTGTCTACTATGTCTGCAATTGCCTAGAACATGGCGTAACAGGTATTATATTGGTAAAATTGTTACTTTTCCACTGCACAAAAAGAAAAGAAACCATAGAGCTTCCAGGAAAAAAACTAAGATCAGATTTGGATTTAGCAGCCCACAATTATGAAACCACAAGGGTCAATTCCGCAAATTGTTGACCAGTGTGAGTCAAAAACAAGCAAAAAAAAAAAAGACAATGGCAACTTTAACTCACACACATTCAAGAAGTAAAAATTGAGGAGTACTAGAATGTGGACAAAAACTCAACAAAGACACGCCTATGGACACATTAAATGACAGAAATAGGATGAGGTAGGAAAATGCCATTTGCATGCAAAATGGATGATGTTAAGCAGCTGGTTAGTTGATGACATTGGACACAAACAGGTTAGGGGGAGGAGATAGCAAGCAGGGCGGCGAAAGACAATTCTACATTTTAACTTGTACACTGGCATTGACGGCCTAAAAATGGATTAAATGGCCGTCACTGGCACTAAAACGTAATGGCGTAACGGACACAAAGAAGGTTTAAACGTTCATACTCATTTGGAGTGTGCGTTCCGGCATCCTTTGCGGGGTCGTCGACTCGACTCGGGGGGCTCCCGGGCCGCTTCCGAGGCCCCTCGCCGTTACCGACGGGCTCGGCTTTGGAGGCGGCGGCGTCGCTCAGGTCGACCAGCGGCCCGACGTCGAGTCGCTTACTTTCGAGCGTTCCCGAACGTGCGGCCTTTGAATTAGTCGTATCGGAGGGGAGCGCCTTTACCGCCGCGGGGGTGCCGTCTGCGGGCCTGTTTTGTGGGGGTGGTGTTCACGGAGGTGCGTGGGGAGGGGGACAGCAACACCCGGCACAAAAGTGAGAGTGAAGGAAGGGTGAGCCATATGTGTTGAAGTTAAATACAGAAATTGAAACAATCAAAATCTAACCAATACAAAAACAAGTCTTAAAATAATATATAAATTAGAGAAGAGTGTGAAAGGGGTTAGGTTGTTGTTGGCATTTTAAGATAAATTCAAAAAATGTCCCAATTAGTTCATGCACTTATTCCAATTACTCATTGGATGCAGTTGACGTTGATAGACGAGATAAGACTGGCTTTGAAAATGAACTGTTTTTATATTGACCACTCAGTAATCCTAATAAAGTCCCGAGAAGTTGTTTTTAACAGTCAATTCACGACATGACGACCCCAACCGCAATAGGCAAGACGCAAGTTAATACTCACTCAGGCTCTGTCAGAGGCGTTGTTTCATTGGGTTCGCTGGGTACTACTCCTTCCTGGTTTGGTGTTGGCTCCTCCTCCGTCCTCACCTCCACAATGGGCTCCTTGGACTCATCCTTACTGCTGGCAAAATGGGTGCTATGTCAAAATCTTTACATTCAACGGTCAGGAGTTTCCCATTTTTGAGTTGATTTTTCGGACTCACGTGAAGGCGGCCTTGCCCTCCTCGATGTCCTTGGTCTTGGCTCCCGGTCCGGCCTTCCCGCAGAAGTTGACGGCGATGCACATGAGAAGTCCGCACTTGTTGAGGAAGAAGCAGGTAACATCCACGGCCACCAGCAAGATGAAAAAGACCACCATGAGGATGCCCACGATGGCGCCCGTGCTCAGGCCCGAACCGGACGCGCCTGCAAATACGACGATCAGGAGAAAGAGAGAGAGAAATGCTGTCGATTAAAGAGTCATCTTAGAGTATAGACAATTCAAAACTCATGCAATTTGGAGTTTGAGAACAAAAAAAGCCTTTAAGTTTCAACTTTTGAGCCTTTGCAGTTATGTTGAGTGAGGCCAAATGCACATATTGTCGATATGAGACAAATTTCGAATCGAGCGGTCAGAGCGAATAAAAAAGCCATGTACCACAGTAGTTTTAAAAAAAGTACTGAAGTAGTAGTAGTAGTAGTATTAGTAGATGTACTGCGTACAAATATGTTGCAGATATTCCTAACCAAAATTAGCTTGGGATAGATTGTGACTTCTACATCAATTCTAAGGTTAAATAATATACAGGGTGTTTTTACTTGAGTAGAAATGGACTGTATTTGGATATTTACATTATTACCTGTGGAGAAAAAGAATAATGTTTGGACTCCACCACCTTGCTGTTTCTGTGCTATACCATGAGTTTTAGAAGATGAGCTGTGGGAGAGCACCTACGTTTTGACGGATAATAGTTTACATGGCCGTGTGACCCCCGCTTTCAGTAATGTCACCATGACTTATCATACTTCTTTTCCCCTTTTGCCGCAAATACATTTTCCGGGCCCCCTCGCTCAATTGATTTCTAATTGGATGTCTTCCTTTTCCTCGGCGGGCGCGCCGGGGCTTCGCTGGTAAATACACAAGGGTGCTTGTTTCCCCCCAACCGCTTCATTTACATTTTAACAGGGGCAATAAATCATGTGGCGTACGCTCCAAAAAGAGGGCGGCGGTGGCGTGACAATCGGGAGGCCGTCACCCAGCGAGGGGAGCATAAATCAGGGAGTGTCAAGTCCGGATAGGCCGACAGACGTTCTCTTCTATAACATATTGCACATTCTGTTTAGAAATCCAGTGACGTCATTGTAGTGCTGTATTTGTCCCGATATTAATATCGGTAACACAACACGAATGGACTGAACGGATTAACATGATTGGACAATGCCTTTAAGTGACAGCTAATGATTTTCACTGCAGAAAAATACATTATTGAAGTGATTCCTGCACTTTTGACAATACACCAACATATTGGCGTCACAGATATATTTTGTGTTGCTGCCATAAGCAACCGTGTTGACAACCTGGCATTAAATAAACGATTTCCTGCCCGATGCTATCACGTTTACGAATATGACACGCTCCTTTCAGGAAGTTCCGATCTGATAGGCGAGGCGCTCTCGCCTCGTCTCAGAGTGAAAGCTGAATCCGGGGGGTTGAATAGAAGGCACATTTTCAATTTGTCTGAAAGAAGGTAGAAATTTAGCAGTGTGGACAGACGGGATGACCAAAGGATAGGAGTGGCGTCGGCGAGGAGGACGTCAGGCGACTTTCCAGGAAGACCTGAGCCACGCGACGTCCTCTCACCGAGGAAGGAAACCTTGAGAGAGGACAGACAGCGTGTGGACACGGAGGAGGAAAACAAATGGCATGCAGGAAAGCAGACAGACAAATAACACTGACCAACATTTATTTCCGAAACTCAGATGAAACTAGACGTCGAATCATTTTTTTTTACTGTGAGGCCGTCTCGTAAATACTATAAAATTAAAACGAGTAAAAAAAAAGAATAAAAATCATATCAATTTAAGAATTCATCAAAAATATATGTAAAAAAAAACAAAATAAACACATGCAATGTTGTGCAGATCACATTTTGAGTCATGTGGTTTGCACACGGGTTTGAATTATATACAAAATATATAAAATTGAGATCTGGACTTGAATAATATATTATGAGCGAAATATTTTCATGGAGGTCTTTTTTGCCAACTGTCAAAATCAGTCTTTTTGACTGATATTTGACCCCCCTCACATCACACTATTGTCTGAAAAGCAGAGTTAAATGATTCATGAGCATTAAAAAGGAAGCAGATGCTTGAATCCCCCCAGTTCGTTAGCTGGTGCCACGTTTTAATTATCAGGTCTTAGGAAACAATCTCTTGGCACATCTGTCGGATTAAAAGGAAACTGTACATGTGTCTTGTTGGCACTCAACTATTGCACATTTCCATGTTGCATGACCTTACACTGTTAATTGACTGTTGGTGAAATAGAAAAAAAAACCTTAACCTAATCCATTTTGATCAATAAAACCATGGATGGAGCCGCATATTCCAATTAGAATCAGACCAAAATAACTAAAAATTGATTTTTTACGTCTCTGTAAAACTGACGGCCGACGTTGATTGGCGAACAAACATGGTCAGATCAGCGAAAGAAAACAGACATATTTTATTTCCACCCCAACAACGGTTACATGGAAACACGCACATATGTGTACTTACAAAAAATGTCTTCAAAGCAAAATCCCCCAAACGTTCACATCATTCAAAAACGCTGCTCCTTTGACCTTTTTTTGATAGCGACGCTCGTAATTTGACCGCCCTTTTTGGGCGTTTACCCCGCTTTTAGATACATAAATACAAGGGGAGTGAAGAGAAAAGTCGATTTTAGACTGAAAAGATTATGTACACACAAGACATTATCATTTTCCTCTCTTTTTTTTTCCCATCCCTCAAGGCATTATCCTCACAATGCTTCTAATACGAAGTGGGGAGAAAAGTGCATCAGAAGTCATTTTCTTTTCTAATTTGGAGTGAACATCCTCACTTCCCTTTGCACATTCATAATGTTGCTCTGCTCTCAGGCCAAAATCAAAAATGAAAGCCTCCTTTTATCATTCACCCAAGTCTATCTATTCTAGAGAACACAATCACGTGAATCTCAAGTTCACGTTAAGGCATTATGATTGTGTTTCTCTCCCCCAAAAATCTCCACCCGTTATCCGACTTTTTACACAAATACAACCAGGCATGGGCATTCACGTGCAGAACCTCCGTCAAAAATGGGGAAAATGGTTGTACACTCATGCCTCACCTTAGAAAAGACCCAAATGACAAAAAAAATCCAAGTTACAAAATGCCTTTATGCAAACATTTCAAAATTAAAGCTACGAAATGCGAAAAACACTCCGTAACGTAAATGCTCTCCCATTGGCTATGATTCTTTTGTATTTCTATCTAAGCTGATCAAGCCCAAAGAAAAATAATTTACATATCTTATTCATTTTATCGTTTTACGAAATCATTTGCTTTAACTTTTAACACATTACATACAAAATTGGTATATTTCTATAACTTTTAAAGGCTTTATGGGTGAATATAGGGGGTCTTGAAACGAATCAGGTCTTTTTTACCTTTAAAATAGGACTACAACTACCTATTTTTAAAAGAAAACATGTTATAAAACCACTTCTGGAACGAATAAATTTCATCAGGTGAGGTATGACTGTACAATGGGCTGAAAATGGTTTTAAAAAATGAACTATTGTATTTCCAAATTTAACACCGCTAAACATATCAACAACCAATAGCACACAATCAACAGAATTTCAAGTGATCAATAACTGAATTATCATACTCGTCCCTTTTTTGTCAGCCTCCAATCAGGGGTGACCAATTTTTTTTCTATTTTCCATTCATGTGGTCTTAAAAATAAATTTAAATTTAAAACCATTCTAATGAGTTTTTCACTATTACATGCCCATTCCATTTAACCTGCCAGTTTAAATGAGTTGGACGTCTATAACCAGCAAATTAGTTAATAATGTGAGATTATTAGGTGTTAACTCCAAAGGAATGATTAAAATATCTTTTGGAAATAGTTCCTCAATTTATGAACATACTCACAATTTCAAAGTGTTTCTTAAGAATCCCAAATAAATTTTAGTTGTTGCTGCAGGTTTATTTTCTGACATTTGTTTTAATAAAGTCTGATATTTTTTTGTGATTCTTTCCACTACATTTGACACAAAATAAGTTGCATTTTTTACCAAGTACTTTGGACACCCCTGAAAAAAGAAAGTGCGTCCATATATTGATAGAAAACAAAGCAAAACTGTCAATTCCAGCGCGGAAAAAGTGATACACGTACAGAGCACCCTGGAATAACAATCACAAAAGCAACATCTCAGACTCTTCATCTTCTTCTGATCTTTTGTGTGGCTACACAAGGCTCCAAAAGGCATAGAAAGAGGGGGGATTTGGAGGTGGTCAGAGCCCAAAAAAACAAAAACAAAAAATAGGTTTTCGTTTCCCCTCTCCTTGGATGAGATCAGTTTTTAGAGCCACATTGCCGTCAGCAAGGTGGAGAGCAGAAGAGCTGCCGTACTGCACGCCACGCACCGGCAACCCAGCGTCGCTGCGGGTGACCAACAAATATTTCCATTTCGCCCCCAAAAAATGAATTTAAAAAAAAAGAGGCGGAGTTTGGTGGGTACGGTAAGGTCACGGTCCGCAGGTGCCCCCCGACAACACGTGAACAGGACAAGAGACACAACAAGTAGAGGGTGGAACAACAACAAAAAGGGAGGAAAGGAAAAAAAAAGAGAAGGGGAGGAAAAAACAGGGAGAGAGATAGAAAAAATTGAGGTCAGAAATACAGAAATACGGAAATACAAACCCCGAAAGGTTACAAGAAATTCAAGTGAGGAGTTTGGAAAAAAAAGAAGAAAAAAAGGAGGAAGCCAAAGTGAGTTAGTCAGCAAGACAGATGGTTTATTTCAGGTCTGAGTGGAACATTTGTCCAAGACGGATATGGAGAATGGCCAGTGGTGTCATAAGTGATTGATACTAAATTTCAATTTCACTATAGACGTCTAAATCATGTCCCCTATCTCCAATTAAAATTCATTTAGCCTCTCCTGTTAAATGGATACATCTGAATTCAGCTCAGCAAGCCTTCTTTGCAGAGGATGAAAAAAGAAATATGACTGAGTATTGTTAATTCAAGGTTGTAAAAAGTTATTATTGTACTGTTTCAAGCTACACCACTGGCCATGGCAGAGAAAAGGATGGGGTCATGCAACATGCTCGGACGTCTATTGCTGTCAATGGCAGACAATGAATTAACACATAGAAACTTCACGATGTCGCTACAAAAACACTTTATACTAGTGTTGCACTGATACCATTTTTGGCTCTTGATACCGATTCCAATTGTGAGGTTTTGGATGATAACAATACCATATTTAAATAATAATAATAGCGGATTACTGCATTTTAGTGCCGTATCGGTACCGGTGCTATTTTCAGTATTGGTGGAAGACAAATTATCATCATGCAAGGACTGAGAAGGCTGCATCCCCAACCGACCAAGCCGCATCACAAATAACAAATAAATGAATAAAAAAAACATGTAAAAAAAAATAAATGCCATTTTAGGAGGCTTTGGTTGTCGAGCATCTTAATAGAATGAATCAGTAAGCAGCCACAGGCGTAAATGCTTATTGTTAAAATAAAAATGAATGTGCCAGCAGCAATATTTCATAATGCAAAGCAAATGCCTAACTAGTTTTCTTTTCATTTTATGTTGATAAATAAGATAGAAGAATCCCAGAAAAAGTGGAGAAACTTTTGCGGGCATTTAAATTTTGCATTGATGGCTAACATTGTCAAAAATGATCTATCAATATATTAAGAAATAAAGTAAAATACCTATTTATTTTTCTGTATAATAATGCATTTTCAAAGTCAGCATTCAGATTGACTTTTTATTTCCGCTTTTTCTAGTTAGCGCTAGTTCTATACGCTACAATTTGACAAGAGTTGAGCTTCAGGTTGTTTTTTTTAAACGAGGTAATAAAAAGAGAAGCTTTTCCCGGAGAAACGAAGTACAGTTTAGCCTTTGCGGTGAGGATGAGAGAATATTTTTCTTAAGTTGCCTTTGTCCAACTATCATAATCCTGCAATGCATTGTGGTGGGGAAGCAGCCCTGCTTCAATATTATTGCACACATCACAACAGCAACAACAACAGAGCCAAGGCCGACCGTGACCACTGGAGTAGAGCTTTTCGGGATTAACCGCACCCCACGAGAAAGAAGAAGGAAAAAAAAGAAAAAAAGAAAAGCTTTGGGCTTGACGGATATCCGCCGCCGATTGACCGCTCGCCGAGCGGCGTCTGCCCTTAATGATATGACCGGAGATTAGGAGAGTGGCATAGCGTGAAGCCTATCTGCAACTCTGAAAACATTCTGCCGTTATTTACTCAATAGTTTAGCGTTATCTGGCCTCCGAAAGATGGCGAGGTAGGAGCCGAAATGCTAATCAGCTTCTCCATGCTGCAGGTATCGCGGAAAGATCTCTCGCTTGGATTTTTAAATGGCAAGCCACTACGGTCAGCGCAATAGGAACCCCTGTGCAATTTGATTTTATCCTAAAAAAACATCAATAGCCATCCAGTATTCTATATGTCCAATTTAAAATCCGAAGGTATTACACTTTTACATGATTTGCTTTTTAAATATTGAAAGCTTTAGCGGGGACAACGGATAAATCATGCATTCTGAGCAGAACAGTTGAGTAAATACATGCTCCTGAGCACAATAGGAAGGAATAGAAATAGAAAATACCTGGCATGGTGGTGGGTTCTGTGGCTGTTCTGAAGGACAGGGTGCCGGGCTGGGATCGACCCTTGGAGTTGACTGCCACAATGCGAACCTCGTATTCCGTATTCCAGTCCAGTCCGTGCAGCACTACGTACTCGCTACTGTGTGGCATGCGGATCTCGGGTTTCCAGTCAGACACGTGTTTCTAGGAAAGAAGAAGTGGACTATTTGATTGATTTCAACCCAAAAAACAGGGAAAAAAAGGAAGAAGGCGTGATGGAATTTTGAAAAGACCACCTAAAAAAGTCACCCCGATGCATTTCCATTCATTGGGAAGACTGGCTAGAACTAGGAGAGGCCAATGAATATTTGCACCAATGGGGTGCTGGAGCCCATCCCAGCTAAGTACTGATAATGAAAAAATAGGATGTGACTCTTTATATTTTTATATTACTTATTTATGTTTTTTTTTTGCTGGGAAAACGCACTTTGTGGAGTAGCACCACCAATTTCGTTATACGCAGCTGTGTATGATGTCAATAAAGGCTTTTGATGGATTGATTGATGTAATATGAATATATAATTAATTTAGCTCATATTTGTGCACTGTGGTGAAAGCTTTAAATCTCATTATACTTGTATAATGGCAATAAACACATTCATTCAATCAGTCACATGTTTGTTAATAATGTGGCATACATGACTGAAGTTGTAATAACCAAATCAAATAACCAAAAATAGTCATATATACGTATAAAGGTTCCACAAATAACACAGGACAGGCTAAAGAGAAAGAGCATGCAAATTGGAAATAGGCGTGGCAAGACTGGAATACTCACAGCCTTGTATCGGACCAGGTAGTGCTTAATGGGGGATCCGCCATCATCCTGTTTGATCCAGTTGACCTTGAGAGCGTTGCCCTGGTTTTGAACCATGGCCTCCAATTTTGGCGCACTGGGTTCCCCTACGAAGAATAAATGAATAAGCATTTAAGAGCGAGGTTACTGAAATTCTGTTTTTAGGAAAACTCTTCAGCAGAATAAAACCTTTTAAAAAATTATATCTACATATATATAAGGTACTTTTAAAAGTTGGACTTTGAGGGCATGCCGAGGGCCCTCATTAAGGGGCGCATCCTGTACGTAATGACCACCGGGACGCCGGATAACGAGCACCCAGGCGCAGAACGGACATGAGGCTCCATTAATGTTCGCTTTGTTGTTTGTTGACAGTCTACGATGGGAGACGCTCATTAATTATGAATCGATGTATGGGCTGCACGATGTCGGTTTTGCTTCAAACATCCTATATGGCCACGCTTAACCTCCTATCTAATTAATATTTTAAAGTTGGCCTCTGGCATTTCATAAACAGACAATAGAAAATGGTTAAGAAGTTCAATATTGATGTTAGTGATTGACTGTGCATTCCAGTAAGCAGGACAAGTAAGAGTTAAAAAAAGGCAAGCGCTTAATAAGGGGTGCAGGCGGGCAGCGTTTTTGTACACCAGCTACGTTGCGGTCATCTCGCTTTGTTGTTGTTTTTCTCCGCGGCTCAAACGGAAGAGTTATGGTGAGAGGAAAAGTAGTCGAAGAAGAAAAGAAAATCCAGCATGCAGGCTCTGATCTAAGCCCATTTTACAAAACTCAATTGGGGAAAGACTTGCACTTGTTTAGACGTGGTGATGGACAAGACGTGATCAAGATGAAACATGCACGAACAAAACTTCCTGTGAGTATCATCACAACAGAATAAAAGAAGAAGTAGTAAAAAGACAAGGGAGGAGGCAACATTTGGCGTGCAGCATTAATGACATTGGGCGTCCGTGTAGAACATGGAGAGATGATAAAGAGGATGTCAGGAAATAGTAGAAGTAACTAGGGACGTCCCTTATCCAATCACGTAACCGGAAATCCCCCTAACTGCATTTTAGGAAGACATAAAACACAGTTAAACTAAATATGACATAACTTAAGCTTAACTCATTGGCTGCCATTGCTGAAAAGAGCCAAACTATTCTTTAAAATTGGGATAATTGCACACATTTGATTTAAAACTATTTCTAAAATAGTAAGAAATATAATTTATTATCTTCTGACAAAGCAAAGTAAAACAAACAAACAAACAAACAAACAAACAAACAAACAAACAAGGTCACATTGTCTATCTAAAACATTTCCACCCAAGACAAATGTCCATACAGTGATAATTGCACTTTCACAAGAATGTGCATCGGCATTAATCTTTAACGTTAGTCGACAAATAGAGCCATTTAGGTTTGAATTGTAGCCGCGCTAATGGGTTATGGCGGAAGTCACTGGCTCAATAATGGATGCCGCGTTCGAAACGACCGACTTGGAAAAATGGCGTCGTCTTGGGTAATGCGCTGCCTAACTTTCATTCGTCGACAAATGATAAGCAAAAGTTACCTTCTGTTGGCCGGCGATGTCGACATCATCAGCACCATGCAAGAGCCACATGTCAAAGTCACATGATGGGCAACCGCATGATTGGTCGAAGGGGTATGTGTGAGGAGGCGGGGTGGGGCGGGGCGGGGCGGGGCGGGGCAGGAAGAGGGATGGGAAGGGTACAAAGAGGAAAGTTTTGGAAATGATGAGAATGTGAACGTAATAAACATAAAAAAAGAAACAAAAAGAACAATGTAATGAGCACACAAAAAAGAAAATGTCAACAGAAATAATTAAAGTGAGAGTTTCAAATGTTACTTAGGACAATGTGATGAAAGGTTTTAAGATGGCGTCAATTACTCAATCATGGGGTCCAATTTGTGCATTATTCTCTAAGAAGCGCGCAAAAGAGTCAAAGCCTCAAAGGTAATTAGAAAAACCTGTCCCAAATTTATATTATCCATTATTTTTTCTTTTTATTCGAGTTCTACTTCTACCGTACCTGACATGAACAGAAAAAACTATTTGTCCTTGATTCTTGGCAAAAAAACAACACACTGGAAGTTTAGTTTATGCAAGTTAGTCCATAAAGTGTGACAATGGGCTTTGATTGTTACATATATTCCATTTTTTCTATCTCTATTCCCCCAAACCTTTTTTTTCAGTTCAGCTGCATTCTCTGAATAAACAACATAATAGAAAGAACCATCAGAGGAGTACACCAAAATCCCATGTAGCACCCAATGAACATTCCCTCCCAGCTCAAAGGGATTTGACATCTATTGCAGTCAATGGTATCCAATAAGAAACGGTGCTACTGATGGGGAAAGCTGCAGGTCCCCCTGTACTACTTTTTGTTTTCTTTGGCAAGGTAACACTGAAAATGCGAAATCAATCAAGTATGACCATACCACAGATTGATTTGTTTGAATTCACATTTTTGTTAACAGACAATATGCTAGAATCTGCAACATCCGGACTATAAGTCGCACTTTTTTCCAATTTTAGAGGGGCCTGCGACTTTTTTTTTTTTTTCACTGTGACCACCAAAAACTTATGTTATAATTTTTAGGCTACAGTTATGCCAAAAAAAAAACCCACAACTCAATATATTGCATAATTTAACTGCTGTTCCCCATTTTTACCAAGATATTAACATATATTGTATGTTAATGGCTTTTAATAAATAAAAAAGCGACTTATATTCCGGTGCGACGTATATATTTTTCCCTCTAATTGTGCATTCTTAGGCTAGTACGAGTTAGAGCCCGAAATATGCGGTCGATACACTGTTACGATCAACCAATCTCACACAAAACTCGATAATTTCAGTGCAATTATTATGCAGTAGATTCTACTGAATGTATGTAGTAGTACTATAGAAAAGCACACTAACAGCAAGCCATGACAACCAACACACTGCAACAGTTGGTGGCATACTCACTACGCGCCATACTGGTGGTGACGATAATGGGAGGAGCTTGTGATGAAGCTGAAAGACGGTAGGGACATATTGATTGCCTCATGCATTTTTGCTATAGAGAATGACTTCAAAAGACTTCTACGTTTAACGCTTAAGAGCGTTGTAAAGATTGTCAGGATTGGGTCTCTTTAAATGTAATCCTTACGGGGGGATTTAAATGCAAACACATCACAGCCTTTAACATTTCGACCAGTAAGTACCTCATTGATTTCCTTATGATAATACACCTCGGTTCCGAGTTGCGGCGACCTCATTTAAAGAGCTCGCTCGACACTAATGAGCTGAATTTGCAATTTACTGGCCGACAGGGAAAGATGCTAAGGAGGGAAGCTGAATAGAGTGGCAGAAAGCAAAGCTCCAGGGTTTTGAGGGCCAAAGTAAAGACGGGCGAGTACGTACGGATGGGTCCAGTCTTGAATTTGATGGCCGCGCTGGTCTCGCTTTCGCCTTTGCCGTTGATGGCCGATATCTTGACCTCGTACATGGTGTCGGGGTTTAGGCCGGCGATGTTAACGCTGCTCATGTCTGTCGGAGGAAAAAAATAACTGAGTAAATATTCGGCATGATTAAAAAAAAATCATGTTTTTATGTTGTTCAGAAAGTGGAGACGAATTTTCCATAAATTTCAATAATTATTGACCCTTTTGGGGTGGGGTTAAACGCCCAATGCATTTTGACTAGGAAGACCTCCCAGTAAAAATGCATCACAATTTGGGTCATGTGGGCCACCATTTTACTATAACAAATGTTTTCATAACTATTTTTACAAAAAAAAAAAAAAATGAAAAAATGTCAATGAAATCTATCGTATCCATTAAACACCCTGGTTTCAAAATATTACTGTAATTTGAAGTCCATTGATTTGTTTGGCAACATTTTTGTTTTTTACGAAGCAATTGGACGATAACCAATATAATCAGCTTTTTTTAGACTGTTTTTATTGCTTGAAAAATAAAAGTCAAAATGCCTACCACATGAACTTAAAGCTTGTTTAATTTGACGCTGTTTGTTTGCCCGGGGGAACGCGCACCAACAGTTATATGATCAAATATCCATTATTTACACAGAGGCGGTTAGCATCAATCTGCAGCGCAATAAATAGAGCCTTTCTTCAAATATTCAATTAAGTTGGCCTTTAGGCATAAAAAAAAAATCTTAGCCACATAAATAAACGGAATGCACAAATCTGAGGCTATGCAATGCGAGAGCTTTCTTAGAATAGTCAACAAATTCAGTACTGATAAACACCATTAAACTCAGTGGCTGCCATTGACGGTGATATCTATTTGTAGTGGGAGGGTTGGCCACCATCCCTCCCAGTTCAAATGGATTGGACTTGGAGAGATGAACTCATTTAAATTAACAACAGAAGGGTGTAAAAGTCACATGATTGGACGTCGATCACCGAGATTGATATTTTTAGAATTGATTAGGTGGCTTTTCCATGAGACTCCATTTGAATGTATTGTGTTACATGTGGCAGTACTTCTTTTAAACATGTGATGGCAGTCCTGCTTTGTATTATTAGAGTGGCATTTGATCACTAAGTGTAAAATACAGTTTTGAGTCAAATAAAGTTAGCAAAGTGTTGTGCTTCCTTTTTTTTGCCAGTTGTTTAGAAATGAATAACAAGCAGTGCAAATGGAGTGTCATTTCTTTCATCACCGGATTGGATCAAATATTCATAATAAAGGAGTTTTGTATATTTGAACAAAGCTACTGAGAAATGACAACTGGTCGAGTAGTGATAGTAGATAATTGCATATATGGAGTGAGGCAATAAAAGGGAAACATGTAATTTGATGAAACATTATTTATGGATGTAAAAGCCAGGACTTGGCTTTTGAATGGTCTCATTTTACGTCTGTTTTTGGTCAGCCATTTATTCGCTCGCGGTCGGTTTTATGATGTCATTACTGTTAAGCACCAACTAGGGCATTATTGATTTAATTAAAGGGGACTGTTGGGTATTTTTCCACCATACTGAGTACCATTTTTGTTATTTACAATGGGTGTGTACAGCAAAATGCTAAGTGAGTCCCTCAAAGTGCTTTTTTTTGTTTTTTGGTGCATTGGTTTACATGACAGGTGGCTCTCGGGCAATGAGATGACAGCAGCCGGCGAGCAAAGCCGCTGACAGATACGCCCCATGCGGCAAACAGGACAGGAAACATCCAGATACGGCTGCGCCACTGCGTCTCGGCGGGACCGGGCTATTATCTGGGGCCCGAGAAGACTGTCAACTCAGCCTTGCTCCCCCCGACCAGACGTTGGCCGCATGCGGCACTGTCATGTTTGGATTAGCTCCTGGTGATAGCTCCAGTCTTATCTGCCCCTCCTTCTACCATGTCAAAAAATCTTTTTTTGGCGGGGGGCGGGAAAAGTTGACAAAGGGAAGTCTAGGGTCTTCTTTCCCGGTTATGAGGGACCAAAATGGAGAAAATCCAGTCAACGGATTTACTGTATTCAAATTGTACTACTGCCAATCAAAAACTGAGACAGCGTTGCTGAATCTTTAAAAGATGGGATGCTTTTTTTATATATGCACATCCTTATCTGTACCCATAACTGAGTGGGTCCCCTTAAATTTAAAAGGCCGTATTACCGAACGAGAGAAAACACATTATTCGCCACCCCCGAATATTGTAAGAAAAAAGTGAATCTTTTAGGCAACCCAGTTTCTGCATATAGTTTTTGGTAGGCAAAACATGGCTATGACGGTTCTATACGGCGGCTCCACATAGGATTTGATTGTCTTGCCTTCTGTGGCGTCGTACTCCTTTCCATTCCAGCTCTTGCCGTCCGTACGCCATTGTACCCGATACTTGATGATGGGCACTCCTCCAAAAGAATCAGGTTCGTCAAATTCCACCACAGCCGAGCTGGAGAAAGGCTCCGTCCGTCGGATCTCTGGTGGTGACGGAACCTCTGCAATGCACGAAGAACAGGTCAGAGGTCAGAAAAGGAATTTCGTGACATCCCAAGAATGAATGGAACCATTATTATTAAACCTGCAGTGTCTGTTTGGTAGTTTAGATACCCATGATTTGGATCCTTTAAAAAAATCTAAAGCAGCCTATAAAGAGTGTAATTCGTTGATTATGTTACCACGGTTAATCCAACCTCAGCGTGTTCGGTTAAGGTCTGTTGGAGGAAACATTTTCAAGGTAGAGTGATCCAATCTATTGTAGAAGACATCCAAGAGGGAATTCTGATTTCCATTGCAGTGTGACATTTCATTTTGTACAAGCTGTCCTTTAGAATCTTGTATTTTATTGGTAAAATGCAATTGTCATTGGACTGGGTATCATCCCTCCTTTCATACTCAATATTACTTCTCATATGTTTGGCTTTAAACCAATAGCCTCAATAAAACTGCCATTTTCATATGACATAATCCAATGTCAAAATCAATACCATTAAAACACAAGCTATGTTTAATTTATACCTTGCACACAATCAATTCAGATTTATGGACTTTAAGAACAGGACGTCAAATCCTCCTTAAAATGACATTTAGCTGATGAAAAAACTCAAACCTGCTTGGATGAGAAGAAACTCCTTGGACTCGGTACCCAAGGCGTTGGTTGCCGTGCAGTTGTAGCTTCCGAAGTCACTCTGAGATTCGGGCGAGACCTGAACAAACCATAAAGGACTAAGAATCTGCCATATAATGACAGAAACATGAACGTTTTTACCTCCAGGTAGCTGATGCCCGGCGTGCTGTAGATCTTCACCCCCGTGGTGTTTGCGGAAGGTAAATGGAGGCCGTCTCGAAACCACTTAACGGAAGCCCCGGGATGGGCTTCCACCTCGCAGCTGATATTAGCTGGGTTCCCCTCCCACGTGTACACCGTCACCACTCCCAGAATCTTTGGGGCGTCTGCAATGTCATGGCACATGGACAGGATTAGAACCTGCAGCAGCCTTGAAAATAAACAAATTATTTGCTCAAGTGCAAAATAATGCTCATTATGCAATGCTGAAGGAAGACAAGTGTGGATGTTTTCATCCGGCTCCCTTTTAGGAGTGCAGTGTAACAACTAGACAAGTCAGACATGCCAGTTAAGGGTGAGCTTCCATTAACCTGTTTGGCAAAGGGCTTGACGTGCAAGTCATGTGGCAAGTTCAAGTTTAAATAAAGGCCAACAGGTTGGAGCTTTCGGCTAGATGGAAAAAGAAACGCTCTGTTGATCTCAATGAGATGTTGTGAGTTTTATTGATTTGTCTGCCAACAGGCGCAAAAATATATATGGATGGGGGAGGGAAAACAAAAAGCAGAAAAGTTGCCTGGATCCTGTCAAAGTCGATTTCGCGATAGCTCATCATCAGATTTGGGATTGATGATGTGTCAAGGTTAAAGAATCTCGGTCCTTGAACTCAGTCGGCCATGATATTTGAGGTCGTCGACCCTTGGGTCTGGTTCTAAGGCGCTCTCATTGATAATGACCAAAAATCGTTCTTCGGCCCAGCCATTGAAAGCAGTGAAAGAAAGATTTGATTGCATACCTGTCAACTTATGTTTTTTACGTATTTTATACATTTCAAATTGTGTACGCTGTATAACAACATTTGTACGGGATTTTTTTAAAGTACGTTTTATGTAAAACTGATCTCGTTTCACCTGTCCGCCTTTTCACTGCATAAATATAGCACGTCAAAGAGCGGTCCATTTTGGAGAAAATTTTAGACTTTTATGTGCGCCCTATGTGAGTAAATATTTGCTGTGTTTCATTTGTACATTCGATTTTTATCGCTTAATATGGCGAATTGCAATTATTAATAAGGGGAGCAATTGGCCGACGTTGATAGGTATGTGATTGGTTGCTTTGAAATGACACAGTAAATTAAAACCCTTTAGTGGTAGAATTAGCATCAAAAAGTTTGGGATTGTCACATAATCCTAGATCATTTTAAGAAAATTGATGCTAATTTAATGCTAGAAAAGAACCTAGTATTGATTGATTCCTTCAGACTAGATTACCAATGTTTGTGATTCAAGAGTGGCAATCATTTTGATACAGTGGATGCTCATCTTTACAGAATAGAAAATGCGGGTGTCAGGAGGACTTACAGCGAACCTCCAGGTAAAGAGGTTGGTTGTCCTGACCGATAGAGTTGCTGGCCGTGCACAGGTACTGTCCGGCATAGGTGAAGTCGACATTTTTCAAGAGGAGAGACGACACTCGAGCGTGGCTGCGAACAACAATGTTTCTGTCGTGGCTCTGTGAGAGTGAAGAGACAAAGGAAATGGGTTATGAAGGCCACATCCTAGCTTCACTTACAGTATCGTGATTCCATGCATGATAGGCACGTTCCTAGGGAGAAAGAAACGTGGGGAGTTAGAGGTGACATCAGTTAGAAAGAATGAGTGAACAAGATGTTATGAATGGGTGAACGAGGTGCATTTCAAAACCTTCAGACATTGCCCACGTATTCGTAGCTCTATCCAAGATATGCAACTTCATTACACGCTTGATGTTAAACAATAATCTCATAATTATTATTATTTTTTTTTACAAGCTTCCTGACTTCAATGAACTAAGTGATTAAACCCCAAGTTTTAGAATAAATCTATACGGAAAACCCAACTCTCCAACAATTTCCATTCGTGTGAGCAAAATAAAAGCATTTACAGGCGGTACACGTGCTTTTAAGAAATTAGTATTCTCTTGTAAAAAAAAAAAAAAAAAAAAAAAACACATGCCAAACGTCATCGCCATTGACGCCCAAGGCCAAATCGCTTCGTAAGAACTAACATTCAGCGTGACGAGGAAAATCGGCAGCAAAAAAACATTTGTACGCTTCCGATTACTCAACAAGCATGAGCATTAATTTGGACGCCGTGTCCGTCTTGCAAAATTAAGACTATCCATATGCGTTAATGAAGAAACGGGGCTTGTTGCCGTTTGTAATTGTGGCGCGTGACCGTTTTCACGCTACCGAGCTGTAGTAGATCACACGTATTATATACATGCTCAATGAATATTAATAGAAAGGCATTAAAACGGAAATGAGATGTATTTATTAATATGTGCTGTTAGTGAGAGTTGTCACCCAGAGGGACGAGAGCTGTTCAAATGTTTTTATCAGCCGCTACCATGGTGCTTCTTCATTATTCATAGTTCTATTTTTCAACCTCCACTATTTCCAGTGAATGGCTGCTAGCTAAGATATTAACTCGTTGGTTGCCGTTGACTACGACTGACATCCGTTCTTGGACTTTGGCAGCTAATGAACTCTGTTCATTGGCTCGTCTATTTCGTACGTCTACTGCAAGGGTGTCAGACTCGGGTTGGTTCGTGGGCCGCTTTATCGTCAACTTGATTTCACGTGGGCCGGACCATTTAATATTTAGGTTTTTTTTTTTTAAAAATGGATCAAAAGAACTGGATTAAAAACCCTGAATATTCAGTTTCTTTATAGATCTAAACAATGTCTATTTTAGCTTTTTTTATTATATATTTTTAGATTTTAGAAAATGATTTTTGGACTAAAAACAGAAAAAATGGATAAAAATTACAATTATTGATTTAAAAGGGGAAAATCAGGAAATGTAATATACATCTATACACTTCATTTTAATTTGATGCTAAAACAGAAAGTCGGCACTCATGATTTACTTTCCCGGGCCACACAAAATGATGCAGCGGGCCGGATTTGGCCCCCGGGCCGCCACTTTGACACATGTGGTCTACTGGTAGCAAAAATTGAATTAATTTGTGTTGAAAGCGTGACGCGTGTTTAGTCAAAACTGAATTAGGAGCCGTAGGAACGTGCTCACTAATCCACAATCTCGATGAGTGTTGCCGTCATTAAGCAGTGATTTGGACAGGTAGCGATTAGTGTCAGGCCTCTTTTAATAAGTTATGGCTGGCTCCTTTTATCTGGAATGCCACTGGCTTGACGAGGCTGTCGGAAACTTAACGACAATGCGCGCTGACGGCGGTTGATTGATGATCTCACGGACTCGTTCAGCCAGGGAGAAACGCTATCAGCGCCCTAGCTAAAGATCGGCTGAGATCGATGCCGATGTAATCGATGAGAGCACATGAATCAATAGGTGATTTTCTGTGGCGGTACAAATAACGATCCAACAGGGTTCTGTTCTCCTAATTACTGCGGGATAGTCATTTCGGGATGGTTCTCAGCGGGGAAAGATTGAAAACAGGGGGATAAAGTACAGAATTTGAATTGTGGATTCAGCGCCCTTTTAACCTGTAGAGATAAGAACGCAGTGAGAATGATGCGTACTCTAAAAGTCAAGACATTTTTTTTTTCCCGTCAACAGGAAGGACATGTCTTGATATCATAATCTACTTGTTGAGCGAGTGGACCAAAAATTGGGAACTAGGACCACTATCAAACACTAAAGACTAACTACTGTCTTTGCAAAAGCTTCTCATGAAAGTTCTTCCTCAAAAATTCCTAGCAAGTGAATTGACCGCCAAATTTATGTTCACTTCTTATGTGTCTATTGTAAGAAATAAAATAAAAAATCAATTAATAGACTTTCCTGCTAAACCAGGTGTGTCTCTTAAGCGAGTGTCCGATCATAGCACACGTCACATTTCAGTGGGTGTGATGCCAGTTGCAGCCCAACTCAGAATCCGATTGGTTATCACAACTCTCTATCAATTTAATGTGCCCGCAAAACTAATTCTGCAAGCTTCTGACAGATTTCATACAATCTGGCAAGGCCTCGCTGCCCCTGGGGGTCCGTAATATGCATGCCCATGACAAGCACCCTCTCGCAAAAGAACTCGAGAAGTTTGTATATTAACACAAGTAGTGGTTTAGCTTGGCGTCCATTGCATCTCAATGTTATTTATCATCTTTCATGTAATATTGATTGAGTTGATGGGTGTTTGGAATGAGCTCAAATCTGTGGTAAATCATCACTTCTGTAAACAAAAGGTATCCGGGAGAAGATATAATTTTCATATAACTCTGAGTTATAAATCCCCAAGGCTTTATTGTAGCCATTAAAATTTAATCACTCTGCTGCAAAATGACAGTTCTCACTGACTCAAATGTTTGCTCACCCATAGACAAAAGGCTCATTTATGCTTATATATATATATTTAAAATAATTTCAGCTTCAGCTTTGCAAAAACAATTGACAAAAAAGTGGGAGGTCTACTTTGAACAAAGAACTAAACAGATGGAATTAAAAGTGGCACGTGACTAATGTGGAGACAGTTAGTGGTTTGGTAACAGCACACACGCTTAAAGTGGGTTGCAAACTCTTGAGAGAGGTGTGCTAGTGAATTTAATTTGGGGTCCGTGCAACTACGTCTTTTACCTCATACTGGTCGGGTCGCGTCCATGAAGCCTAGAGAGGACAAACAAACAAACAAAAAAAACAACAACACAGTGTGGCTTTTGTATTGGAGTCATACAGGGCGAGAACAGATGGAACCTGGTCATATGTACTGTACATAGGTACTCGGACGATTCGCTGGGCAGTACATGCCCTTGTTTTTCCTAAATGAATGTTATCTGTAACGGGCCGAAATGAATGTTATCTGTAATGGGCCGTATATGGCCCGCGGGCCGAGGTTGAAAAACGTGTACACACAGGATCCGGGGGCGGGGCGAGTGCGCGAATCCCGTTTCGGCGAAACGTCCGTTCGGCGAACTGTCAGCCGGCCAAACGTCCGGCGGCGAAACGTCTTTCGGCGAATCGTCCAATCACGTGTACATATATATTTTTAAATCATGGTCAAGCTTTTACACTTGTTGTACATGAACTCTTTCAGTGTCATTGATCCAATCAGCAACATTCTGCTGTGAATTTTTAGATTAATTTGTCACTACAAGACGTCCATTCCATTTGAACTTGGGGGGTTGGCAGTGAATGGACAAAAGCCCACCTGGTTGAAATGAAATGGAGGTCTAACTCCATCAATGGAAACCAATGAATTAACAAGCAACAGCCAATTAAGATAACTATAACATCACGAGTACAAATCTTTTTTTCCCCACAGTATTCTACAGAAAGTGTGTACAAAGGTGTACATGGCAAATAAAGGAGCTTGCAATCATTTTTTTGACAAAAACCTAATGTCCATTTCATCGTTATTGCTTTACGTGTGACTAGACATGCTCACACCAATTACGAATTCAGAAAAAGACATTCAGTTGTCCATCTATCTTGTACTCTGAAAGAAATGCAACTATCCGTCCTCTTTTGTGCACATATGACATTTAGAGTAATCAGCCAGTCTCACACACCATCTCCATTACCAACGAGGAGTCATTTTTTTGATAAATGGAGATGTAATTACACTATCTCATTCAACAGCTCTTCTTTTATTGAACGGTTATTCTAACTTTTTCCCTCATTTCTATAAAACCGAAATCCAACCGTGGTTCTACAATATTGTAAACAGGCATTTAATGATATCTTGCCCCTTTTCCTGACCTCTTTTTTTCTGAAAAAGCTGTCAAGTTTTACCAACGTACAAACCATTTTTTCCCTATGTGCATAGATTAGTACTCCAAAGCGAACCTAATAACAGCAATGATAAAAACGTCAATGATACATTTACGAATATCAGTTCCTAATGGGCGTAATTAAAGACTAATATGTTGTATAATTTAAGAGATGAAACAGCTGGGATATAATAAGATATATGTATGATTTTAACTGGCTTTATCCTTACCTGTTCACCTTCGGAGAACATCCTGTTTTGGAAGCTCCAGGAGATGGAGGGCGTGGGGTCACCCGAGGCCTCGCAGGTCAGGGTGACCTCTTCGTCGAACTCTGTCGCCGTCTCGTTGTTCAAGTAAGTAATCTTAGCTTGCACTAGTTGGGGAAGCAAAAGTCACACATTCAGCGATAGTCCTTTCAATGTGTGTGTTTCGTGATAATGAGCTCTTGGATGAATGTTCTGCGACGGGGTCCCGCTTTTTTGCCAGCTTTTTCAAATCAAATGAATACAGGAACCACGCTGAGGATATTAGCGCTAAAAGATAAACACTGTGTGCCTGAAGCCTTGCGAAGCCACTGAAGGGAAAACTACAGAATTCTGCCGCATTTACAAACAAAACAAAAGACCTCAGATGCCACTGACGGTGATAGACATCCAATCCATTTCAAAGACTGGACGTCTATCTTTCAATGTCAGTGAACGAGGCCAGCCATTAAGTTCAAATGGATTCCAATGGATTTTTTTCTTACCAAAAACGTTGAGACTGACTTCCTGGCTCATCTCACCCGCCTTGTTTTTCGCTAAACAGGTGTAATCTCCTTCATCCACTTTGACGACACCTTTAATAACCAGCTCGGAGCCGTCCTCATTCAGAGTGTACTTATCCCCTGATTCCAGAATAATGTTGTTGCTGCAGACCGGGAGAAAAACAAAAGAAAAGCGGTCACCTTGGCTTCGGCGAAAAACTATTTTTATTCTGGAATGTTTCATTTTGAGACGTCAGGAAAAGAATGTGAAATCAGGGCAACCCAACAATGCTTAAATCATGGCAATTTGACATAATAAGCATTCTATTCTACCCAATTGTTTCTTAATAAGTGTTGGTAGTGGCTTCTGAAAGCTTGGTATAAATCGAGTCGCCAATAGTATTTCCATGACATCAAACTATAAAATAGTTAAAATTTCAAGTCAATCTGAGAAACAACGATGGAATTAATTTTTATTTAATAAATAACGTCCTTCAGGCAACGTCTGAATGCATTCTTTCATCGAATTTAAATGAGGTCCTGATAAAGGGCTCATACAACTGCACACCAAAAAAGACAAATGTAAAATTTTCAGATGCATTTCGTCCACCCTTTTTAACATCAAACTTACTGGACCCATGTGACGGTGGGTTCGGGGAATCCGTCGGCGTCGCAGGCCAGGAGGCTGGAGAAATCCATGTCGGCGGTGGCGTTGACTTCCGTCTGCCTGGCACGGATGGTTGGGAGGACTAAAAAAACACAGAAGGGTCCCAAACTGACCAAAGGATTCACCGACGGTAGGAGCAGGATTTCTGAGGTTGGTCACGGGTAGGAAAAAGCTCACCGTTAACCACGACGTTGATCATTTTGAAATTGATTTCTCCGGTTTCCATGACGCGGGCCTCGCAGTTGTACGATCCCTCGTCGGTCTTTTTGATGCCGCGGATGAGCAGGTGGCCGTTCTCTATGATGTTGTAACGCACTGGAAGGGGAACAAAGAAAAGCAGCTCATCTAAATATCTAGAAAGGGCGACTTGTTTAGCTCTGAAATCAAGGACAAGTGCGTATATTTCTCGTCCGGACGAAAAACCACTCCGAAAATTGAAAGAAATGGCTACGAGCGATCGAGGTGTTAAATCCGGTGTTCTGTTAGATTTGCATACCCGTATGATTATATAGTGGTTAATTAAATGCTGCTCAAGGTGCTTTATAATGCATAGACTTGTTATTTTATAGATATAATTTTGGCATTCAATGAACTGCATTTCATAAAGTTGTTTCGCTTCCACTTATTCCGAATTAAAAAGCAGAAACATTGTCGTTAACTCGAATGGGCACAAATGATCCTCCTACAAATGACTCCAAATTTGCAGGTAATGTGGAGGTGGAGGGTTCTCATTTGATTAGAAGTAAATCAGACAAATGTGCTTCATTGTACTTTTATATTAGCCATTAGTTTCTAGTTTTTAGTCAGCAAAAATGAGCACATTTTAACCTTTGAGGGGAATAAAAGCCATTTGCTCTTTGTACGGCCAAATGCCGCCCAGACTGTGAAATTCCAACTTTAATTAAACCACCTTCTTCAAAGCAAAAGTAGGGAAGTTTAAATGATTCAAGAGTTGGCAGTTGAGCCTAAATTGAAATAGCTCAATTATGCTAGCTAATTGAAGAAGTGCTTTAAAGAGAGAGATGAGAAAGCTTTCGGCGCCACCGTGGAGCTTGGCAACCTCTTAGTGCCCATTTAAAACCACATCATCAAATGGACTGCATTAACTCCTTGTTTCCCATTGACAGAGCTCCACGACCTGATTTACGAAGGTTAAATAGACCATTCATTGATGTTCCACTCTGTTTATCCTCACAAGGGTCGTGGGGGTGCTAGAGCCTATCATGGATTGGTTGCCAGCCAAATGCAGGGCACAATAAGACAAACAATAATTGGAGCTCACACTCATAGGTGAGGACAATATAACATACAAGTAGCCTAGCATGCATATTTTTGGGGTGTGAGAGGAAACCGGAGTACCCGGAGAAAACCCACGCATACACACTTCCCACAAGAAGGTCCTCAGAACAGATAGCATGCAAACCAGCGGAAAAGTTTAGACATCCCTGCTGCGAGCTCAGACAGTGAAGGATTGCGAGATTTTCTGACGAAATCTAACCTCAGATCATCTTGTTTATTAACGTCATTTTCAACGAACATGTGTCTTGCTCCGACACCGGGCAGCTGCTTGATGACTCGCAGCGAGCACATTGCACCCCGATGTCAAAGCCTCGCGCCGTGACAGTAAATCGAATTGCGTGGGTTATCCTTATGCGCAGAGGCACTGCGGTTGTTTCTCTGAGATGCTCAACCTGCTTCCAGCTGAGTAGAACGTTCAGGAAATCAACAACTGTTGGGAACTTCTGTGAAGAACTTTCTAATTCTAGGCTGCTGTTGAAGCTTTTCTTGGTACCCCCCCCCTCTACCCTTTCATTTTCACCGCAGTGTTGTCGACTCCCAGATGCTTGAAATGCGATGGTATGAGACACAACCGCACCCTGGATTTTCCGGAATTTTGCTCTATTGTGGGAAATTGCCTTCAATATTAGAGTTTCCACTGAAACGGATCAAGCTGACTGCATTTAAGAATCCGCTCCGTTTTTCTGATAGCGACGACAGTAAAGTCTTTCATTGCTTTCGTATTTTCTGTTCTCGCTGACGTCGACGGGGAAACCCAAATTCCTTTTGTTTCTTTTTGACACCATTCTACTCGGTCTGCTGGGTTGAAAGGATCAAATATTCGCATTCATGCATTATCCAGGATGTTTTAGATTTGTTTCCGAGTGACGGGCTGACAATCTTGGGAGTGACAATTTTAACTGTACAACTAACAGTCAGGCAAGGCATTATTAATAACAGTATTGTTAAATTAATTAAATTTGACAGACATCCAAATCATTTGATCTGGCAGGATGGCAGCAACAGCGCTAGCGCCCTTAGTTCAAATGGATTAGAAGTCAGTAGTGATGAACTAATTTTAAATTAAGACAGAGGATTGTAAGGTCGCCATCATCAATAGCAATGTAATAGTTTTAAGATGTAGTGTGCCCAACTGGCCAACACATATAGGGATCTTGATTGGGAAGGTCTCACCATCCTTGTTCGCCTGGATCCTAACACCCTTATGCTTCCAGATGATGAAAGGCATCGGCGACCCGACCACGTCGCAGATAATGTCGGCGTCGTCGCCCTCGTTGAACTCCTGCAGGCTGGGAACGTTCTTGAAGGTGATCTTTTCTGAAAGAACAAGATAGGAAAGGACCAGATAAAATGGTTTCGGGGGGAAAATTCTCATGTTGATGCCCACTTACGGAAGATCTTGACCTGGACCGTAGCCTGCGCCTCCTTGTCGCCATTCTTCGCCACGCACTTGTAGATACCGGCGTTGTCCACGTCGGCATGGTAGATGGTGAGGGTGGAGGTGGTTTCGTCGTTGCGGGTCACTTGGATGTTGGGGTTGTTGGGCTGGATTTTTTCCCCATTGGGTGCGAACCAGTCGATGTCTTTGGCGTCTCCAACCACTGAAGAAGGAGATTTATATTGATGTTTATTTTTGGCTATTGCCAGGTTTTTTTCGTTGACAGTTCAGCCTGGGATCTAATTGCGCGAAGCCGGAATGACAAATAAATCCCGCCTGATGTGCTGCAAAGGCAGCGAGAAGGCTGCAAATGAGAGGTTTCGAACATTTTTCATAGACGGAATGCTTTTTCAGCGCTTTGGAAAACTTGCGTGAAAATCACTTTCCTTCCTGGAATGAAAGTGGGGGGTTTCAAGTATATTCCAAAGGGGCCAAGAGCAACAATTGAAGGGGAATGATACGATTTGCCACGTAAACAGCCCCAGCAGGACACTACCAGGAGAAAAGCCACGTGGCGTTGGAACGCAGCGTGTTCGGTTCAGGTGGGAAGTCTGGCGTAAAATGCCTGACTGGCAACCAGGCATTCGGAAACCAAAGACTTATGGGCGGCAGAAACGCGGATGACTGAGTATTTCAACAAAAATGCAGTTGTAAAAATATGAACTGGAAGCCCAACGTCTTAGCCATAGTTAGACGCAAAACCACATGGCCGGTTGACTGAGAAAATGTTTCATTTACCGCACACACACTTTTTTTTAATCCCCTGACAAACCTTCACCGCTGAATGACTGCGCTGTAGGTCATAATTGACCAACCTCACCCAAAATAAACAAATATCTTAAATTGTCCATGATGCTCAGTGATGTGAAGTGGATCTTTAAGTATCTGTACTTCAATATTTTATTTTGTCACTTTTAAAAAGTACTTATTTGTCACAAAAAGGGATTTTATTTTTTAAAAAGAGGGATAGCAGTATATTAGAGGAACCTAAACAAGGTAGAACCTTTTTTGTTGCACTCGTATCTCTACTTGTTCTGCTTAAACGGAGAGCGTGACTATTTTTGCAAACTGTTCAAACAAAGCATGCCCCCCTCTTTTGATTCAGGGTGATTGTTTGAAGGGATACGCAAAAGTTCAACAATCCCCCGTGACCACCGGCTGCTCGCTTACCTTCACAGAGGAAAAACTTGGACTCTCCCACGCTGATCTCCCTGTGAGTCGGAGTGACCTGCACCTGGATGGCAGCTGCGGGGTGAGAGAGGAGGGAAAAAAAATATGAAATTATAGGGTTTGTCAGTAAAAAATAATGAATGAAAAATGTGGATGAACGAATATGGAAACTATTGCAGTAGGAAACACACATGGCATGTTTTTATCATGACTAGTAGCAAAATGAAACAGATTAGAAATGTTCGACTCTGACTTTTTCCATTCTTATGGGTACTCCCTTTTGAATTTTGCTAATTAATTTAGCCTTGTTTTGAGAGGCAAGCTTGACTGACTACCATTAACATAGATAGACATTTAATTCATTGTAACTGGGAAGCTTGGCAGCAAATCCTTCCCAGTTTCTAATCGATTGGATGTCTGCTCGGGACAAGCACATTTAAATTCACCGCAGAGTGAAGAAAAGAGCCACATGGTTAATAAGACCCCACATTTTTATTCCTCTGAGAGACCATCTACATGCTGCTATTTTGGTAGGCAACGCCGTTTCTGAGGGAATTTGTAGCACACGCGCTGGGCCATTTTCCATTAGTCTGACCTGATTAGTGCTGCACGACGATTCTACCAGCTAAAATTACATTAAAAGTATGTATGTAAAATGTCTGTCGATAGAAACATACACACAGAATACTAAGGAGTTTGGTAATGGAAAGCCTCGTGAGGTGTTTTTCACTCGATTGATATGAAAAGTGTGAATCATGTAGTTTGTTTGGCCGGGTGTGACCGCAGCTACCAGACTGCAGCACGGATATAAACAAGTGGGCCGGGACCTTGCCGAGGAGGTGGTCTCGGTCCACTTGCAAACTCTATTGTGTTGCCCGCTTGCAAGGCCACGAACACCACCGTGACCCGAACAAATAGAAGAACCACTTTTTTTTTTAATCTCGGCGGCGCCTGAAGCCAGGCGAGCATTGAATTTTGGGATCTGGATGACAGCATCCCCTGTGCTAGAATGGCAAAATCAATAAGAAATGGGCAGACAAGAGACTGACCAAGCAATATTGCTCGTATATTCTATTCCCGTCGATGGCAGAAAAGGTTTATTAAGAAGCAAGACATTTTATTGTTTTGTTGCTGTGAAATTCAACTAGTTTGTCCATTGAAGATGTCACTGAGGGTGTAGTGGTTCATTTGCCAGCCTGAAGCGGGGGGCATGGGATCGATTGCCACTCAGTGGCGGTGTGATTGCCAGTTGTGTGTCTCCGTGTGTGCTGCCTGGCGACCGGTTTAGGTAAATCAGCCGGAATAGGCTCCGGCACCCCGCGACCCTGTCAAGGATAAGCATTGTTTCACATGAAGGAAAGAATGAATGTCCGTAGTAGATGTTCACTCCATTTGAACTGGGAAAGATGCTTTCATTTGCTTCCAAGCCTTGCAATTCAAATCAATTGCATGTCTATCTCTTCCACCATCAGATAATGATTTAAAATATGATTCACATCGATTACGGTTGAGTAAATATACACCTCTGACTAGTGAAGTACTTCAAACTGCAACTGTTTAGGCGCAAATTTGTTGAATAGGACGCAACTGGCATTTGACCGCTACATGTTTACTAAGTACTGTCGATTCTGCATTTTTTCCACTGGAGGTTAGCATAGGTTATCTTTAATTTCAAGTTATTCCATCTCAAAACTAGGAGGCCAACAGAGACTGACGCAAGCACCAGCTTGATCTCGGCGATGGCAAAGACACAAAAGGCGACGGGTGCTGCACTCGCCCAATCACTCATCACAAGCTTTTAACTGTTCATGAAACATGCACCTGCGACCTCGTGACAGCAGAGCCCCCGACCGCCAAGAAGAGCACAGCGAACCACTTGGAAGTATTTTTAGCATGCACTCCAAACATTGATTTTTAGCTCCGTGTCGATAAAAGGCGCTTGACACCAATCATTCCAGAACACTTTTTCTTTCAGCAGATGACTTGAAGTGTGTAAGTCAATAAATCCAAGAATTTCCTGTCTTTGAAAAAGGAATGTTTGTTGAGATTCGGGTGTTGTATTCCAGATTATTTAGGTTTAATATTTCCCACCATTCTGGGATACCTGCTTCTGTAAGAACTTATCAGGTAAATTCTCCTTAAAATATATCCAAAATGGATATTTTCCTACCGGACGCATGGATCTTTTTCATGCGTCCTGTTATGATTGACACGAGAAATGTGAAAATATATCAGTAAGTTTCTTGTTAAAGGAACCAACAAGTTTCTTCCAAAGTTTCCCACATGAATAGTGTCTCATAACTTATTGGCCGCCGGTTACGGCGCTAGACCACCAATTGAGTTTGGTCAGAATGTCAAAACCATAATTTGGAGATGACCTAACAGTTCGACTGCCTATTTTCAAGCACTCTTGTTGGCATCATGTCAAAAAGCTAAAAAAGTAAAACGCCTTAGCAGCTTTAGGCATTTAAATTGTGGAACTATGCTTGAAATATTCACACCATCTCCTTCACCGAGTTATTTTTGCTTCCACTTAATGTGGATAAAAACGCTAAGCCTTCGCGCTCAGTTTGCTTTTCCAGGTTGGAGGTAGATTCAAAGAAAACACCGTATCCATTTCATACCCTCTCGTAGATACCGTGAACCCCTTCCAACACAATCCCATTGAATACATCTACGCTGCTAAAGACAACAAAAACAAGAGCAAGGCAGTGTGAGAAGAATCGCTTTTCCCTTAGCCGTTTTCTCACTCCCCGTCCTGGAAATAGCCACTTGATCTTGGCTGAGTCTCGTACGCCAAACACGTGTGAGACTTTTTTGAAAGGCAAAAGATGATAGGCCTTGGTGCTTTGCCTCCCACAGGTATTGTGAACTCACTTCCTTCAACCTCACACGACCCCAGAAAAGTAAGACAACCTGCCGATTGACGTGATCAAATGTGCTTGCCGAGATAAAAACCGGGGATGGCGGACTTATGTTCATCCCTCTGCTGTAAATTTAAATAAGTTTGTCACTAGCAGACTTCGAATCCATTTGAATGGAGAAGATTGGCAGCAAATGTTGGATGTCTTTTACCGCCAATGGTTGCCAAAGAGTTCAAATGCGGTTTACATCAACTGCTTTAGAGTAAATATACGCCTCTGACTATATGAGTTAATCTAACTGTGGGTGTGTGAAGCAAACAGAAAACGGCCACAACAAGTCAACTGGCGCAAATTTAGGTTAGAAGCACTTTGATTGCTACTGTGGCTCAGGAGGGTTGGCGTATTTAATTCGGTTCTGGCATTGGGCGAAGACTGGCTCCAACACAAGGAGGCTGCAAGTCACCTAGCGGTGCTTAGCATGCAAGTGGTGAGAGAGAGAGCAAACACTCTCTGCGGGGCAGTGCAGACATTATTGTGAATGCGCCAGACTGAGACGCTTGCACTCCGTTCACGTACGCTTAGAACACAACTGCCAGTGGATGTAAAGCTGGAGAAAAATGTTTTTTTTTTCTGTCCCGGGGTTGTTTTTGAACTCTGTCTTTGTTGTTTCCTTCAGCGGTACTACCAAAATCAACTTCTACACGACCTGATTAAAAAGTATGTGCGCCAATTGCATAACCAAAGAACCATTTACCAACAGACCACCCACGCTGGCTATTTACTGTTTTTTTATTTTCAAAATATGGAAAAAGACGGAATACTTGCCATTATTGCATCGCCAGCCATTGACAACTATTTCCAATTCATTTAAACATTTTCATGTTTCAGTGCCACTGAATTCAATGGGTGACCTATAAAAGTGTGTGTGTGTGTGTGTGTGTGTGTGAAGTTGTGTTGGGGCGGGATCAGTGCGACCCTGAACAATATCTATTCATGAATCCCTCTGGGATTCTCCTTAATGAAAACATTCACCTCGCATGCTCCTTAATGAAGGGGATGAAAGTAAAACTTGAAGTAAAGGTGGCTTGCACTCAACCCCAGAGATGAGAAGAGGATTGGCGGTCGTTACATGAGTATTTTCGTCTCTTCTGTCCTAATCATTCAAGCATTGTGTCAGGGTCTGGTGTTCAAATGACATAAACCCTCAACTGCAATCGCTGATTCGAAGGGTTTAATGTGTTTTGAAACAAAAAATGGGGGAACGGACAGTTAAGAAACAATTATGAAAGGACAGATAAGCTGACTGACTTCTTGCAAAATGAACATCCAACAACGTACTTACGAGATACCAAAAAACAAGAGACCAATTTGAAAATGAAAATAACCAACCAGCTACAATACGGACTGATCAAAAACTCACAATTTTACCAAGTCAGGTTTAAAAAAAATGCACAAAACAAGTCAGAGAAGACCAAATAAATTCAATACAAATGTTTTTCCCCCATTAATATAAAATAAGCCAAAATTCCGAAAGAAACAACAGTAAATGTTCAGAATTTGGTCAAGAACTGTAGTTTTAGAGACTTAACTAGCACATCCTACATTTGCAACCTTGACCTTGAAAGCATAATAATGAGGGCTCAATTTAAAAAAAAAATGCATTGGAAAAAAAATCTATTAAAATGCCACATTTGAGAAATAGTTGAAGGGCCCACTCTGATTTTTTTTGTCTATTTTTAAGATAACAGTATTTGAGGTAAAGCCTCCATTGCTGTTTGCTCGATTGGCCAATAGGCTAGATTTCAATAAAAGTTATGGTGGATGAACCCTCGGTGTTTTACAAAGTAGTCCTGGTATAATTGAAATTGGCGATCTTGAATATTGTCACATTCGGATTTTCTACGGGATTAAAATCAAAATGACACCAAGTAGTAATTAGGACTATTCTGGAGACAGGCAAGTGAAAAAAAGAAGATAGCCTTTTATTTTAATTATTCAGCCTTCCAACTAGCACGCTGCTCACACAAATTGTGTTGCCGATGTGAAATAAATGAGCCTTTGAGAGCACATCCAAAAGCTGTCCCCGGCACTTATCATTAGCCCGCTGTACTCTGAGACGCGGCGCGGTGAAGCTAAGCAGCCTTTTTGGCGTGTTGTGTGCGAGGGTCTGCCGCCTTAATCAAATCGACACAGACGCATCAGCTCCTAAACCCCACCAACTCTTTGTAGCCTTCAGTCATTCAGCAGCCACGGCTTTGTAGGGATTACAGCTGTTGCCATCACTTCCCAAACCTGACGACCTCTTTACTTGTCATCGGGAAGCATTACAAGTAGAACACCAAGGTCTCCAATATAAATCAACTGTTTAGTAAGCTTTAACCCTTACAGGAGCTTTCCAACTTCCTCTCACTGATTTGGCTGGGCCGCCTCAATGGAGAGCCAAAAATGCAACAACAAATAAAGGTGTCCATTTAAGACGGCCTTCTCTTTCTCACAAACATGAACACGGAGGAGCTTTATAAGGTTTTCAGAATGTGGAAGTCAGACAACCCAGGAAAAAAAATACATAAATAGCTGTCTCACAATATGTCTTACTGAATGACCATCTGATTGGCTGATTAAATGCACAACAGATTGACCAAGTGTCCGACTGGTCGACAGACATTTGGGCATCTGCCGGAGTGACCAGTCGAGGATGCCAGAACTATTTAGCATTGAACTGTACATTATTACAGAGAATAAAGGACTGTGTTTAATAGACTAAGGCTCTTTCAGATAATAATATGATGTAATGTTTCTTCACACTGGCCTGCCATTAAACACAACTGTAGTACTTTAAAAGCAAAGCAACTGCAGGTGGAAAATATGAGCCCTCCAAGATAGCACGCAGGGAAAAAAAGCAAAATGCTCAACAGCTCAAAAGATTAAATTCTGCACGGAGATTCACTTTTCTTAATATCATTTCCTGGTAGAGAGACAGACACAATCATGAGCATTGTTTGCCCTGAAAATGCCGGTGAACGCCAGCTAACCTTTTATTACAACGGCGCTGAAGACCGCCGACTTGTTTGGACAGATGGCCATCATCATAAGAGAGTTTAACAACTCTGTTTTAAAGCACGTTATTGAGATTCCCGTGCATTTACAGTTATTGTTCTCGGCAGCATTCCAATATGGCTGACTCGCTCATAAAGCCTCATCTCATTGTGAGCCAAAATCAAAATCCGACCTGGACCGGATGTGCCTTCCAATTAAACCGTATGACAAGGTTACAGGAACCCTCAAAGAGTTCAATAGGGGAAGCTTAGTCTTTTCGGTACTCGGCCGTTTGGTCGCCGGACTTTTGGTCGCCGGACGTTTGGTCGCCCGGAAGGTTATTGATAATTACCATTTAAAATTGTTGCTCAAATTCCCCAAATACAAACTGGGAATTATTATTTAGTCCTACTTAATGCCCTATTAATTATTAGGCTAAAGAAAAGCTCCACATTTCCCGTAATTTTATTGTTTTGTTGGAGAACTTGTTAAGACCCTGACTGACGTCCCTTCCTAAGGGGACAACTCATGTACATACAAACTCTTATACACTCACACGTCCGCTCAGTGAAACTGCTCAGGGCCATTGTTGGCTTTTATTGATGCGTAGACTGTGTTGTTTTACCTTGTTTTGTCGCCAGACTTTTGGTCGCCGGACTCTTGGTCGCCGGACCTATGGTCGCCGGATGTTTGGTCGCCCGTTGTTTGGGTCCGGGCGACCAAACGTCTGGCGACCAAAATTCCGGCGACCAAAAGTCCGGTCACTGTCTTTTCAGACAGATTAATATTATTTTTTGCATGATTTAACACGTAAACTTCACACCAGTTATGGTGTAAACACCACTCTCAAATCTCGATAAAAATGCTTAATCCAAACGAGCTGTCAGTACTTGTCGAGTGTCACAAATATAGAAACCAAATGTATGAGGGACAGGATGAAACACACCAAATAAGAAACTACAAAAAATAAAAACTAGTCCTAAACAGGGCTCACTAAAGTAATGGTGACACCAGTATGAATCTATTAGGCCCCCGAAAGACTGTTTGATTTTGCCGTTTTAAAGAAGTTTTAAATAAATACACAGTATTGCACCCTTATACCCATTTCTGCCGTATATAAATTTGAAATTCCCTCTGAAGTCCACTACTTTTGGATTGATCGCTCAAGTATTCCACACGTGCAAAGAGGCCAAAGCGAGCGCGATTTCCAGTCTGCGCCGTAATTAACTAACGAGGCCAAGAGTGCGAAAGCCACTCTTTTCCTTTGACCTGGAGGTGAGCTCTGCATCTCAACACCCTGATAATCACTGGAGAGCCTCTTGATAATACCCCGCATACTAATGGGGGGAAAAAAATCCAATAAACACATCCCACCTACCATCACCTCGTCTGAAGTTTATCTCATGTTTCTCTTGAATTATTAAAGAGGACATATTGGAGGATGTTTTTTACAATTTAAAAGCAATTACTGGCGGACATAATAACATACTTTTGCCAAAATACTGTTGAGAATGATCTCATACTCTTACCCCAATTTCTGGCCAAAGTTAAAGAGAAGAACGGCAAGCAAGGCCCAAGTTTCCAAGTCACGCCTGAAGGGAAGCCAAAATCCAGAACGGCTTGCTAACAGAATCGCGCAGCTCACAAAAGAGTCACTTACTTGTGTAATTTCACACTTGATTGGTGGGCAGGCAATTCGGGAAACCCAATTATCTGTTTGCAAGCAATTCAAGTCAATTTTCTATTATACGTCACCTTAATACATCTTTGTTGCGGCTAACCCGCATTGGGGAACTTTTGAAACATTTTGCCTTGGCCATTTTCTTGAATATAAATAACGTAGCATGACTACCAAACAAAGTCACTGCAATTAAACCGCAATAGTCTGCTGCTACAAAGTCAGAGGGATGTTTATGGCGCAGCACTGAATGTATTTCAGCACCTTTACAACTTAATAACTGCATCCTTTTTACAGCCCTGCAACGGCTCGATACTGTGATGCGTTTTTCGACTGCCATCGATTCCCGGGACACAGCTAGATCTTCTTAGGGGTATTAAGACGGGTACACGTATGGACTTTGGACACAGAAAATAACTTTTAACTTTAACTGTTGAGTCTAACACTTGACGTGTCCATGTTTTGCCTCAGTACGAGCTCCTAAGAATACACTTTTTCATTTTATTTTAGCCGCAAGACTTCTGTAGTGCAGCTATAGTGTCCGTCAAATTTTCTCTCTGCAGAGACGGAAATGTTAGATCTTAATAATACTGATGACGGCGGCCTTGCAAGACATTCTAGCGCAATTCAGCAATAATAACATAAAAGAGCTGACAGGATTAGGGAAGAGAAAAAGCAAAAATTAAATAACTAAAGATGCCCTAGATTCAATCATGTGATTGAAAATTGGGCCTGATCATGTCACTTTTTCAGAGGATTGGATCTGTGTAAACAGATCATGCTTTCAATCTATTTTGACTGGGAGGGCCATCTGATGTCATCATACCAGAATCAGTACCATGGACAGTGACATGCATGAGATTTCGTATTGTCATACGTAAACTGTCAATCATGGAATTTAACGGAGTCAGCCACCATTTAAAACCATTTTCTGCAGTAAGAGCAAAGCTAGATCCTAAATATAAATCATTTTTGATTGATCAAAAATATATAAACCATATAAATAATGTCTAAAATATGAAACCGATACCATATAAAAATATAGCATATACAATGATTCTATACAAGATATGCAATTTCCAAATTTGTGTATAGATTGTGTTAACATTTCCCAGACCTGTTCAAGTACTAGCTCGCACCAGTGTTGTATTTAGCAGTCATAGCCGATCGTTGACAGACATTCTGCGACCTGAGCTGGGTTTTTTTGGGCAGATATGGGTTGAAAACTTACTGAAGCGTGGAACCAGTCAGCACCCTTGCCTCCCTCCTACCTCCCAACCCCTCGGGCAGATTCTCCTGACTCACAAGTCAAGTGGTTATCGGCAGTCTCTCCTTCCAAAAGGCAATTCCACCCAGACACGAGTCGGTGTGCATTTGCGCACAGGTGGACAGGCACTCGACAAATCTGGATTCAATTTCAACTGGCTTTCTTTAAGATCAGATACGCGTGACACAATGAACTCAATCTGAGTGTCGGGGAAGTGTTTTTTTTTCTTGAAGGCGATCTGCCGCGCTTTGTCAAAGAGTTCTAAGACTGAAAAATCTGCATCACAATCAGACAGGGAAGAGAGTGTTAAAAAGATATGGGCCTTTTGTCAGTCAAACACACTGAAGTGTGCTGGGGAATTATTGAATGCGCTTCTTGTCACTGAAGGAACAGCTCACATTTGACCTCGCATTGCATCACAACACATTTAATTGCACCTACTAACGGGAAGGAAGAAAAAAGTGACTATTTCGAAGCTATATTAGTCAGAGTGAACACTGTTTCTTTAATTTAAATCAATGTATCATTAGTGGCCATAGCACAGTGAATTTTGTCCCCAGTTTTGACCTTCCTGTGTGAAGTTTGCATGTTCTCAACGTCCCTGCATGGGTTTTTTGGGGACTCTGGTTTCCTCCCACATCCCAAAAACAGGCATGCAAGGCAGGACTGCCCAGGGACTCAACCTGAGCCTACAGACAAGATTGGACACAGCACAGATGCTAGCCTTAAATCCATCAAAATCTTCTTTTTGCTCCACGCAGTCACTTTTTTAGCCGGTTAAGTGTGTTATTTCTCACACTGGATCTGGCAGGATATGAAACTCACCCGGTTTGCACACAAAAATGGAAATGTCACTCATATCAGCCAAGGTAAATGTCAGTAAATTAACAGGAAGAAGATCCTCTTCAAATAAAGAGGTGCTTGGCTAATGTGCTTTTCTTAGTAATAGTATAGTTTCTCAAGATAGACCTATAATTACTGTGATGTGGTTCTGCATTTGACAGATGTCTGCATTAATACTAGACAATTTTTATTTAAAAAAAATGAATAAACAATTCCATAAAGCCACACCGAAGGATGCGAATTATGTATTTAATCTAATTTATTTGGATAGAATTCATAAGTGATTCTGTGAATGGATAGATCATGTCATGTGGCATATAAACCCAAGGAAAATGTTGCGCTTTGCGATATATTTTAACATAAAAAATAAAACAAGACTTAAAAGTCATAAAAAAACACCTGTGGGCAAAACCTGTTATATTTCAGTGCTTTTTTCTTACTTGTTTTTCAGTTCAAACTTTTAGTTAACACAGCTATAGTCAAGTTACAACAAAATCTGTCAATATTTGTCATTCTGATTCCTAAATTTTCTGAAATGCTTATCCTAAACTCTACACAGTGAGGACCGACCTGGGATCGAACCCTCGACCCCAAAACGGTGAAGCTGACGCGTTAACCACTCAGTCAGTTTCCTAAACAAGAAAACACAAAACCCATCACAACCAACCGCAGAGAAAGCTTAAGCCACTCGACTCCCAAATTCAAGCACCTTGTCTGCTATGGCGCTGATTACAATCTGAGTCCGAATTAGCTCTAGCCCCCCAAAGTGCCTTCATGGCCCCTTACAAGCAGACCACCTGTAGGGAACGCCATCACTTGCATACAAATTCAGCAGAAACCTCTTTAAGATATCCGACTTCACTTCATCAATCACCCTTGTTTCACCAACCACGGAACATTGTACGCTGTCAGAAATAAATAAAAATAGATGTTTAATCCAAGTAGACGGGGTGGAAAGTCCCAAAGTGGGTTGCTTGCCGACTGAAATATTCAATAAAAAAAGGGGGGGGGGGGGCGGCATATCCTGCTGCTTGTATTAACGGCTTTGTTAACTTGGAGGATTGCTGCCATCGCTTCTTGTTTTCCGTGAGTGAATTTATGTTCTGTGGGACTCTGAGCAGTACCATGGGATCAGGCCAGCTTTAATGTTCTGGTCTGACACTAATCTAGAGGAGAAATTCTACTTTTTAACAGGACTCCCTCCACGGGGGCGTCAAAGTGCTACTTCTGTCTCACAGAGCAGCAAAGAAGGCTTCAAGGAGGTTTCGGTTGAAGGCACCTGTGAGTACAAAATGGAACCCCAGGATACTTCTCACTCACATGGGCCTTATTGTCATAATATTGGAAAGAATTATTATATTGGCTTATGACGGTGAAGGATCAAGGTCATGTGGTGGTCACTTTCAAAAACAACATCCCACTATGGGACTCAACTCATCGGCTGATACGTTTAGTCGGAAAATTCAGGCCCCATCAAACCTATTATGATCAAGATTTTATATTTTGGTCTATCTACAATGCAACAAAAGATAGTGACGTATGAACACAAGACCTTATCAGATCAATATTTGAACCCTTAAAAACAGTACTTTCGATCAGAATTTTAATCCAAACCCTAATTAGACGAAATAAATTTCAACATAGCAATTGATGGTGATTGACAGCCAATCTATCTTTATTGCCAGCACTCCAATTGGACGGAATGGACGTCTCATAGCAACAAGTTCGCACAATAAAGAGAGAATAGTTTGACAATGCTGTTTACATTGAGACAACTCACAACTTGAAAGAGGCTTATTCCACTTATCACCTAGTGCACATGTGTCAAAGTGGCGGCCCGGGGGCCAAAACTGGCCCGCCGCATCATTTTGTGTGGCCCGGGAAAGTAAATCATGAGTGCCGACTTTCTGTTTTAGGATCAAATTAAAATGAAGAGTATAGATGTATATTAAATTTCCTGATTTTCCCCCTTTTAAATCAATAATTGTAATTTTTTAATCCATTTTTCTGTGTTTTTAGTTCAAAAATCATTTTGTATAATCTAAAAATATATATAAAAAGCTAAAATAAACATTGTTTTAGATCTATAAAAAAATGAATATTCAGGGCTTTTAATCCAGTTCTTTTAATCCATTTATTAAAAAAAAAATCTAAATATTATATCTAAAATGGTCCGGCCCACGTGAAATCAAGTTGACGTTAAAGCGGCCCGCTAAACAACCCGAGTCTGACACCCCTGACCTAGTGTAACTAATCATTGTACATTGTAAACGCAGCAGAGAAATTCTGAATGGCTTGCTCACAGACATTTATTGGAACAGATATCTCAGAAAACATTTATATTAATATATAATATGTGCAATTTCACACTTGATAGGTGGGCAGGCACTCCAGAGACCAAAGTATTTGTATACAAGCCATTTTAAAGTCAATTGTCCAGAATATGTCCCCTCTAAGGTATCCAATTGACGGTGGCACTGCATTAAAAAAGGTTCCTGTTTTACTGATTTTCTACACCAATATGCTTAGATTTGTATGGAACATTTCTTTTGAAATCTCAGGTATTGGTGAGGCTTCCATCCGGACAGTCAGTGTCATTACATTCAAATGGCCCGCAGCGCTTTCATTCTCAACGTGTTTTCATGGCTTTATCACCTGTGGTTTTCCACTGCTTGGTATTCCTCCTTCTTATTCACCATTTTTTGTAGCCTGAATGAATATTCAGGGTCAAAAATGAAATAGACTACAGCAGAGAAAGGCGAGAATTATTGAATTTTTCACAGAAAGCTTATGGCCATTGTATAATGGAACGAGCGAGGAAAAAAATGTTTCTTTGTTGAAAACTTTTAACCTTGCTAAATTCTTGGTCAACACTGATGAAGGAATTAGTAATTAAGAGGACATCTCAGGCACAACAGGACACGTGAAAAACTCGGAGAATGCAATTCCAAAATGGAACAAAAAGTCAATAGTTCTGGTTTCAAGCAAAAAATTACAAGGCTTTTACTTTAACAAACCACCTACTTAATCGTATTCCAGACAGGTATAGGACTGCCATGTTTACCATTACCACCATCGTGTAAAAGGCCTCTAAATGACTTTTAAACATGGATTCCTTTTAATCAGAATGAAAGTTCATAGACCATTTTGTGCCTGAAAAAGCCAGCTTGGATGACCTGTTCGCCACTGCGGTCTATCTTCCCTCTCGACACTAAAGCGACTTTCAAAAGCTCCATTGTAAAAGTGTAAAGTGACTTTTGCATTATTTAGTCACACTTGGAGATGGCGCCGCATAATCCCTCAATGCTGCCGTGTAATCTGCGTGGCTGCACCATTTTAAACTTATCGTTATTACCCCAGAAAACTCTCCCTGGCGTCCCCTAACCTAGACCTTAAACTCTCAACTGCAGTGACGACAGAGCAACGTGGCGCCCGTTCCACGTGAAATATATGCTAAGTAATTCACGCGAGTGGCTTAATAGGTATTACGAAGCATGCTTATTTTTTTTTGCCTTTGCAGAAGCTTGCTCTTCTCTTTCGTTCTTCCGTTTCCTCCGCCCCGCGAACGCGATTAAGTACTCGGGAAAAGGGATAACGCCTACGCTTGCCAGGGCGCCTTCTCCAGTGGAAGAGTGGAATAGATGGGGTGTGTTATCGGGCCGGTCGGAGATACGGAGAGCGGGCAAGCGCATGATTTCACTGGACACTTGTTTTTGGCGACAATAGATAGCTAGATAGCATCAGTAGCTGAACTCACACGGTGCCAATAGCGGAAATCGCAGTTACGGACAGAGACAAATTTGGTGATTTTCCGTTCCTTGCGATTAAAGTCAGTAGAGCCACGATTATGGGATGTCACCAAAGAGGTAAAAAGCTGTACTGTTGGGGTTTTCTAAACTGTTTCAGTGCCAAGGACGATGATAGAAGTCTAATTGCTGGTTTATCATGAACAGGCAGTCATTTTTTTAATTTTCTTACACTGGGAAGGGTGGCAACAGATGAGCATTAGTTTATTCAGCCAGTGCTAAATTGCTAATTATCTGCTGTATCTTCTTGTGGAGTTTGAAAGTTCTCTCTGTGGTTATCTCAACAGGAAGTGACCCCACAATGCCCCAAAATCAACAGGAAGTGACCCGAGAATGCCCCAAAATCAACAGGAAATGACCCCAAATTAGTAGGAAGAGAGCACTAAATGGTAATTCTTGCTCGCACTCAGATTTTGCAATCGTGAAGCTGAGCTTATGGTCGCCATAGTAACCGGGCTCCCTACTGACCCTGCAGTATATGGGACGTGTCTCACTTTCATTTAGGAAGGTCTAATTTTAGACAACACATACAATGTCATTGAATTCTTGATCTAAGCAAGGTACTTGTTACTAATTGATATGTTACTGTTCCTGGGCAGAATTTGAATTGGGATATAAATGCATAATATTTTCCCTTTGAGTTTGGAACGATGGAACCAGAAGACATGGTATTAATACAATACAGTATCCATCTCCTGATGCTTCCTATTCATTCCACTCTGCCTTGTTTCCACTGCAAAATTCAATCTTTCAGTGGAGGGAGTCTTTCCAGTCACACACTTGGCATACTGATGATGCCTATCTTAACGCACCCCCCATACCCACCCCACAATCTTCCCCCCACTATCCTCACCTTTGCTAACACTACCAGACAATGTATATTTGACGATCGCGCATACATAATTTAACCAGCAGAATGGGATGTGGTAAAGAAAAAAAAAAACACCCACATCTGTCGTCCAGCTTCATGCTGGAAATTTTCCGTTGTTTCATTCTTCTCCCCAACATCTATTCTCAAATGCTTCAATAATGTATGGATGTGTATATGACTGAAAAAGAGTAGGGTGGGAATAGACAGAGCAGTAGGAGGATGAAGCAGTGACTGCGGCACATTGCTACTGCTGAAAGGGGGAGGGGAACGGGGGGGGCAAAACCACAGAAAGTTTGCCCTTGGAAAAAATGAGGACAACCAGTCAGAATAGAATTCCCACATGGACGTACAGTACTATGGAGATTCTGAAAACAACACGCATCTGCAGAAAATGACAATATAGCATAGCATCATTTCACAATGAGGTCACTAAATCCATAAAAAACATGCATTGCGTTTCCCAATCCTATATTTTTGCATGCAAGTCTCCCCCGAGCAATATACTTAAGAAAACTAGTGATGACGGGGAAAAAAGGCATAAACAAATGTACTTTCCCCCCCATTTGAATAAAGCGATCCCAGCACTATAGCCATATACAAGGGTTATTAGTATAGAAGTGGTATGAACGAAGCAGGAAGAAAAAAATTATACAAATATATTTGTAGTACAGAATGAGGTTGCAACATAAACAACCAATTTATGATCATGTTATATTGCATTTTCTGTATAGCAGCTCCAACAATAATCCTAAAGTTATGTACAACAATGTTTTTGCCCTAAATAATAAAAAGGATAGTCATTAATTTCTCAAATCAGCTCAAAAAACTATTCCTGTACCTGTCCAAAGCCATTTATGTCAACTCCATCCATCCGCGAGCCAAAGTGACAACCCAAGGCGTGCATTTTTTATTTCATTTTTTTAGATGAAGTGCCCTACCGCGCTCTACAAGTCCTCAACCCCACCCAGGCCAACCTGGAGAGGTTCTATCGAGTGCGTTATCAGCAAAGATGCGAGCCGTTTTGCTATCATAGCCGCCTGAAGCAGATAACTCAACATCGCGCACCTCCCGGGGGAAGAGATGTTTGAGTTTTTAATGATGATATTACTTTGTGTTTCCTGGCTCCAACTGAGTTGTAGAGATTTTGGACTCCATTTGATAAAACCAATTACATTCACAGTGGAAAAATGAAAGGAAGACCAAAAAATCACTACCATACATCTTTCAGCTGTAGTGCAATTTGAAACAGGGAGGAAAAAACATTTTGCATCTTATTCTGGCTAGTCAAATGCTGCAACCTTTGCACAAAAGATGGACAATTTCATAGAAGTCAAAACACAGAACTTTGAATATGGTCCATATGTGTCATTTCGGTCCTGTTTGCTCACTATGCCACTATTGTTGTGTACGACTCGGGGTGATTTATAAGTTGGCGTTGTCGACCAGAGATGGGGCCTCACATTTTGCCACGGTCAATAAAGACTTTGCTTTGCAAGCTGCCGTCTTCTTTGCCCGGCTGCAGATGGACAAGAGCCTTCCCTTGGGGGTCATGATGTACACAAGCCATGGTGGCCTTTATTTGATTAGGGGGGAGCTTTCGATAAGTCACAGACATCACAGTGTGGAGCTGAATTTGCCCCCAAACAATCCTATAAAACCCAGAACAAATTACTAACTACAATAAAAAGCAAGAGATTGGGCCTGGATTGATTTTAAATCGAAATCAACTGAGTAAAAGTTCAAAAGACGGTAAACAGTTCAATGGATTACCAGTAAATAAATTAACTTTTGTTTCTAGTCCCTTTGATAACATAAAAATTGCAGACAGAAAAATTGGCAGAGAATAAACATTTGTTTGTTGTCAATGCCAGCCAAAAAGTTAAATACAACAGAATTGCATTTACCAAGTCCAAAACTTTAATAGTACAAACTCTAAATAGCCTATACTCTATGATCTGAAAACATAAAATGTGATTCTAAACTTCCTACCCAAATAAACATGTTACTTCTGATTTGATTTTGACAGAAATGCCCACAAACTGCTGAAAAGTGAAATTCTCTCGCCCTATCTAATGAATTTTTCCATTTCCATCGAGGTTATATCCACCATTTCCCCACACATCTATTTTGGAGCAACCACAGAGGACAACATGAGAAACTCATTAAAAAAGCTCACAGTCAAACATTTTATTAGAGACTCGAATATCTTATCTCATCTCTTCCCCAGTCAACATCCTTAGCGGCACCCCCCAGTGCCCGGTTTGCGGCCCCCGTCCTTTTGGCAGGTGACTAAATTTAGCCCAGTTTCTCGCACGCGCCCAATTCCCAAAGCCATTTATTTCGACTGCCACAGCTGACAAGAATTAATCTACGTTATAGCACTTTTCGGCAGCGACCCTTTCTATACCAATTATGCGCGCATGCATAAAAAGACAAAAGACATTTCAATACGTTGAATCCCTGCAGGCTTCCCGTATACACTGTATTTTCTAGGTTTCTATTTCAAAGTTGCCATGGGAATTAAATGCAACCCAAAAACACTTTGATAGCTTATTCCATTTGGTCGGCTGTAAAGGATGACGGCGCCTCCGCGGTTAGCAGTTCTTCGAAAACATTTGGTGCCCAAAGCTTTTTTTTTTTTCTCTTTGATCGGCATGTAGCCTCGGCTTTAAATTTCAACGTTTTGGAAGGCGGGCTAAGGAATGTAAATAAAAGCTACTACGCGTCTGCTTTCGAGTGGCTCCTGTGAAAACAATGCTAATTCATGTCAGGGTTTATAAGTTTACATTGTTTCGTAAATTAAGACGTATACAGGTGGACGGTAATAAGACTGGGATGACACAGTTTGCATCACAATAGGATCAATTTATATATATATCCGATGTATGGCAAATGCACGTCACCAAAACCTTTTGACGATTAATCTTTAGTAGAATTATTGCAGTAAAACCGCTAAAGTTGAGCCACCTTGAGTTTCTACATGCCTTAAAATAGCATAAAACTGTTTCTGAAACTACTCCATTCATTAAGTTCTTAGCTGCTATTGATGGCGACTTTGATTTTACTGCTCTGATATCTGAGTAGAAAAATTATTCACCTATTGTTCAAGCAAGTGTTTTAAAATTGTTGGACCAGCTCTAAATGGTACCAATTCAAAATCCTTAGAAAAGCCAAAAAAATAACATTAAAAAACTGATCACGTCACACAACCGCAATTATAATCAGCGCTCATGCATCCAATATTTAATTAAATAATTCACATCCGTCACCATTCTTAGGAAAACAGGAAATGTACAACCGTTGTCACAAACAATATTTTACCATTATCACTGCCTAACAATCCCACGTTCAATTAATGACTCCGCTGAGAACACTCGGTCTTAACAGTAATGTTTATTCTCGATGATTTCATAAGCTCGTTAGGCGCTCGGAGAGTATGAAAATCCATTGTGTGTGCCTCCCCAACAAAACGAGGCGTTTCACATATTTCTCGATGACTAGCGCTTTTTGGTGTGACGTGACAAGGTCTTAAGGTAATTAAAAATGCACTCATGGCTCCCATTCTTCTCCGTGAATGTGTCAATTCGAAAAGATCGGAAAAACAATCGGGCGTACATGTTTTCGCGAGCTCAACGACCTCTGAAATTAATAGCTTATGGCAAAAAACATTATGAAGGTGACAGTGGAAATCCAGTTCAGGGACACGACGGCTTGTTGATTGCATCTCATTTGAGATCTTTGCACAATTACCCAGCTGTCCTTTAAACGACACAGTCGCAGGAAGTGCGCCAAACGTTCTACACGATACCATTTCAATTGAACTGGATATTTCATTAGGGAAACATGCGATCTGTAATGAGTTTGTCGATGTAAAATCCCACCTGTGGCTCGGAGCTACATTTTTATCTGGTTGTGATCCTGGAAAAACTCAGAGTCGCCATTGATGGGTCTGGGCGTGAGATTGCGCCAAGGTTGCTATCTTCAAATCTTTGCAAATGATTGACAAGCGGAGGATTAACTTGTCGTGTGGATTTGGAATACCCTTTGAATTTTAATGAACTGTGATGAGCCATGTGTCATAAATGGCCTTCAAATGTGAGTTTTGCAGTCCCTAAATTAGAAGAAAAAATATAAAAGACTCTGCAGGGTACAGAAGTAAACACTCTTGAATTTGGTAAACTGTCTACTCTATATTTACAAAAAATATTTGTTGATCTGGGCTCGCAACAATAAACTCTCAGTAGTTGTCACGGTCAGAAAAGCCATAATCCAAAATGAACAGTACGACATGGGATCCTCTTAGCGTCAAAAAGTTCAGATAGATAGTAAGTAACAAGTAACATGTAACAAAACAAGTGGCTGAGTGTTAAGACCTACCGTATGCATGCATGTACATCTATGTGTATGTATGTGTATATGTGCTTATATATATATATATATATATATATATATATATATGCATGTGTATGTATGTATATATGTGTATGTACACATGTATGTGTTTATGTATATATATATTTCAGCAACATGCTTGTTTTTTTATATATTTATTCATGTATTTATTTATTAACTTACTTATTACCTATCTATTTTTTGTATAAAATGCCTTTCCTATTTCTGCATCCTCACCCTCTTGCGACTGTGACAATGAAATTTCCCGAATAGGGGATGAATAAAGTTATCCAATCCAATCCAAGACGTATCATACAAATTGGGGCGGATTTATGAAAGCAGGTCACTATTTTAAAATTGTGACCATTTAGTATGGTGGCACATCCTTTCAATCTTTTCTATTTGAAGCCAAGGTGGCATCATTTCAGAGTCTTATAGAGGCTGACTTCTAGATGATTCCGAACAATCAAAGAATCATGCGCATCCTTGGTATGTGGCCGACATGCTGGGCTGTGAAGCTTCCCCGCATGAAAGTCGTTACAAGTTCAGATCAGACGATCTTCTCATTGGAGAGGGACTAAACTATAAAACGCAGCACCAACCACAGAGGCAGCAGGGGACGCCGGCTCGAAAAGTCTTGCAGCCAGCCCACTAACTGCTTTCATGCACGAGCGATACAACTAAAGCACTGACTGGCGATGAGGGAGAACATCTTCGAAAAATTTCGCGTTAAAATGCACGCAATTATTCATCAAAACGTCGCAAGCAGAAAGCCGTAGAGGGGAAATTTGGCCCTTTAGCTACAAAACAAGCTGCCCAATCTCAGTCTTTGGACTCACCTGTACACTAAACAATTCTCATGAAACTAAGCGCTACAAAAAATTGTTAGGAATGTCACAATCACATCTTTTTGCATTTGAGTCCGAGCCACTTGATTTTGAGGTTCCCTATCCAAATATTGTGAACGAAGGTGTGTGATAAATTGAGCTATCTTGGTTGGGATATTAACTGTATTTTGCTGTCGATGGGGACGTGTGACCAAAAGATTGGCGACCAAAAGACCGGCGACCAATCGACCGTGTACCGGTGGGGACGTGAGACTTACTGCCAGAGGGCTTTCGATTTACATCCGTACACTATGGTTTTATATAAAAGCTAAGCTCATTAGGCCAAACAACCATTCCATTAGAAGCGAAAAGTTGAAAACGGCGTGGCCAGCTCTTTTGCGGACACTTATTTCTGCATTCTGTGCACTTAAGCCACCTCGGGGAATAATGTCACTAAGTCACGCCAAATGCTTCCACGGCACTTCATTGCAAGGTGGGCAACTGATGGTTTAGGTCTCTCGGACGCCCACGTGCACGTGCAGACGGCGTATTAGCAACCACAGGCTCTCCTCACTGCAGTTGCTAAGGTAACGCCTGCCTCGCCTGCGATTGGTCGCGAGGAACTGAGAGCTTGGTGAGGGGGTGGGGGCCTTTAATACGGAGGCAGGTGGAGACGCTGACAAGGACACTTGACTGTTGTTTTGGAGAGCGACGCCAAGCCTCGTTTGGCAACGTGGAATGTTTGTTTGGGCTGTGTGGCAACACGCAAACACTAAATTATGCACACCGCCAAAAGTATAGGAATACTTATTTGTCTCTTAAACCTCAACGGCACTTTTGAGAAAGCAAATGATTCATGAGCAACAATGTTGATAGTGTCGAAAAAACAACAACATAAAAAATAGTGCCGTCTACAACATTGCCCACAGGCAGGATGCGTATTGATTTTGCAATACTTGCACTTATATTTATGGGTAGTTCTGCTCATATGCCATAACAGGCTGGGGGTTGGTACTTTGGTAACTACCTTATAGCCTTAGTGAGCTAATGATATCACTTATCATAGTTGTCGTGATGCTGACGTTAACAGTTAAGGAAATTTAGAGGGGTAAATATTTTAATTGTGAATAATTGTGCAAGATTAACTGTGATTATTTGCGCGATTACTCAGACCAGAGAGACTGGGATTAATCAATTCTATGATGAATTCTAAGATGGTATTTATCACATTTGTATTTTAAATTGCTGTATTAATTAAATAGTTACTCAGATTAATTTACGTAAGCTTACTTAACTTAATGTTTTTTCTTTTCCAACCCTTCAAGCTCTTACTGAATAGTTTTTACAAAGAGACCCTGAAGGTGTGATGGAATATTCTGATATCATACGTGAAAATTTTTCAACACACTTCCTAGGTAAGAGCATCCTTTTTTATTAACAATCTTCAATGCAAATAATTTGCCATTGAGAGTTTCTGCTCTGTCACTTGTGAAAGTTAAATTCCGAGGGGTATGATAAGGATGGCAAGAGTGCGAAAAATGGAAAACCCCTTAAGGCCGTCCCCCTTCTCCCACCGCCGCGGTCATAAGTCAGATGGTGATGACGGCCACTTATCTCCGCAGATAGCCAACACACACACACGGTTATTTTAAGCACGCTGCCGTCACAGCCACCACCCCGCTGAGCATCTGTGAAGCATCAAGGAGATGGCGAGAGAGCATTCACGGAAGCAAGATGTTTTTTTTTCCCTGAACAATTACTAAAAATACATGTGTGATGGAGCAGAACAATTTAAAACTAAAAACCACCATCTTGTCGAGCACCTGGAAAGCATAAGGGAAACGAACAGAAAGGATTCTGAAAGCAAGATGTTTTTCTTATGATCCACAAGAAGCACGATTCCCAAATTCAAACTGCACCTTCACTTTAAATCACGTGTCAAATTGGCGGCCCGGGGGCCAAATCTGGCCCGCCGCATCATTTTGTGTGGCCCGGGAAAGTAAATCATGAGTGCCGACTTTCTGTTTTAGGATCAAATTAAAATGAAGAGTATAGATGCATATTACATTTCCTGATTTTCCCCCTTTTAAATCAACAATTGTAATTTTTTAATCAATTTCTTCTGTGTTTTAGTTCAAAAATCATTTTGTAAATTCTAAAAATATGTAAAAAAAAGCTCAAATAAACATTGTTTTAGATCTATAAAAAACGGAATATTCAGGGATTTTAATCCAGTTCTTTTAATCCATTTATAAAAAAAAAATCTAAATATTATATCTAAAATCGTCCGGCCCACGTGAAATCAAGTTGACGTTAAAGCGGCCCGCGAACCAACCCGAGTCTGACACCCCTGCTTTAAATGGACTACGGGAAGGAAGCCAAAAACTATTACAACAACAACAAAACGAAATCAGCGCTAGGATTGTTATCTCATTAAAGGGTTTCCCTAGTGCTTTATAAGCCTGCTGGGCTGCCAGGCTTTGTGCAAGTATTGTTTAGTCATTGGTACATGTTAACATATTTATGTTAAAATGAATATGTATGTGTTCAAATTTAACAATTCAATGCGTCTCCTTAACTACTATACATATTTCATCACTTCAATTCTAAATACATCCATATCTTGCAAAGTAAATTTACACTATGCAGGTAATATTTTTGAAATGATGGGTTTTCAGTACCTTAAATTTTCCTAATGATGGGCAAAAAAGATCGACATGCAATGGAGAACACTTATCTACCATTTGTTGTGCACAAATTGGTCCATTTGTTGACTTTTGAACAGGTAGTAACCAATCAATATTTGCTGCCAAACTCACTTTCCAGTCCAAAGTCCTGTCCTAGTGCCAAAAAACACAATATATCAAAGTGACACATCAAATCACAGTGCTAATCCAGTCTCAGCTACTTTACTCCTAAAAAAAGGAACCCCAAGTTTAAATTTCCATCCCCGCATGGTGCACAATTATAGTTTTGCGGATCTATTTGCATAACCTAGCCAGTATGTTGAAAACAACAAGCCCAGGCTGCAACTGGGATGCTTAGGCTTGGTGTAACTGGAGCAATTTAAGCCACAACTTTCAAACAGTAACACGTCTTTGGGAACACAAAACATTCCAGAACGTGTGGTCACCACGCTGACTCGACACAAAGCGAGGCCAATAAAAAAAGGGGGGTCACAAAGTTCCACATGGTTTTGCCACACACTTCGGAGGAATGGCGATGAGCCGCAGCAGGCGCTGCGCTTGGCTTGTCTGTGCACACAAAAGACTGCTGCTGATATCAGGAGAGCAAAGTGACCTAAAAAGTACTTTTTTTTTACAGTGACAAGGATGCCAAATGACAGGCTTTTTCGGAAGTCAATACAAAACTTAGGCACACATGCACTTTGGTATTTTTGCTGCTGCATATGTGCCATTTTTAGAGGAATTGGCAGGGTCGACCCTACTATTTTCTCTGTTTTAGGTTATGATTACATAAAAATGCTAAGGTTTTTGAAAGGTTTTACAGAGAGAGGATTGATTCCAAACCATCTAACTGGCTATTTTTAAAAAAACAATTATTTGAACAGGAACTTATCCAAATCATATTAACTCATTGACATTGGATGAAAGTTTATTCAACATTTCTTTCTTCTTTAGCATTTTTTTCTGAAAAACTACTAAGCAGCCATCAATTAAAAGGACAGGAAATACGGGAAATGCTATATTACTATTATTTCTTTAAAAAAACACTATTAGAATAAGAATGAAGTCCATTTGATCTTTTAATTTTTCCCCTCACACATTTGTAACTAATTTCTTTCAAATTTGCTGAGCTCATTGAATAAAAAAAGTACATGAGATCAGGTTTTTTTTTTCTCTCTCCTTCTGTTCTATTCTATTTATCAAAACATTTCCTCCAGCTATATTTCCTCGAAACAGAGCTGAACGTGAGTGAGTCAGAAAGCGAAACGACAGTCACAGGGGAAAACAAACAAACAAACAAAAAACAAACAAAAACAAAGCGCAGATTAGATGCTGTATTGCAGCTAAAGCTGTTGGAGATAAGTCAAAAAGAAAATCGGATTCCTTTTTTCTCCCCCCCTGTGCTCACTGCTTTTGTTTTTCCTCCCCTGTATCACATTTTCACAAGCGCCTAATTGAATCTGCTTTGTTTCACAATAAGAACAACATCTGATGGAATTGCTCAGGGAGAACGCAAAAAAAAAAGAACCGAAAACGGACTCTTTTGCGGCAGATTTTTCCCGATTTCTCGCAACTCGACCTGCTTGATTTAATCTGTTGACAGCACCACATAATATTTAGAAATAGTAATAGTGGGGCCTTTTGGAGCAGTATATATAATGTTTTGCACACATAAAAGACTCATAAAAGACTTTCAAACAAGCTATTCTATGCAAACGAATTGTATTTAAAAGTGAAATAATAACCTCACTACGCAACATAATGACCTTATAGATTTGAATAAAACGAAGGTCAAAGTTTGACAATTTAATTCTTTTATTTTTTAAATAACCCCAAGACAAATTGACATTTAGATAAGACGAATAACCTGGAAAAATAACAGTGTAGTGAAAGTTGTCAACATAAAGCAATGCAGGGAATAATTTCCCCAAGAAATAAAAATCAGACACTAATAAATTAGCTTTTGTTGCCAAAAACTTGACAGGCTGTTTAGAATACTAAAGAATTTCTGTTTTGATGCTTCTAACAGAAGAGCCGGCGATAAAGAGTTTAATCAGTATTCACTGTCGCCGAGTGAGCTACGCTGATTGGAAAGTCAAAATTTCTGCCAGACAATGGTTCTCTCGTGGAGGATCACTAGAACAAAATGCTATCCTATAAAAGTCTCCCAGCTAGATTTTTTTGCTGAGAGTTTAGTGCTCAATGCTGCTCTGACATGTAATGTGAGTGTTTTAAAAGTCATTTTATCCCCAGTGGAAATCATCTTGGAGGGTCACAATGGCCCAGGGAGCGCCGCAGGGATCGATATTCAACCCTCTTTATCTTTAATTTGAACTGCTGGTGACCATGTAGAATATTGCTTGGAGGGATGACTTTGAAGCTTTTAAACTCCATCACTTTGAGTATCTTCACCCCTCAGTGCACACTGAGAAAACTCAACGGCTGACTTTGCCTGAAACGGGGCAGATTGGCAATGCGCAGATCATGTTTTACATTAAAAAATACTTTCCATCTTAACTCTGATTGGCTTTCCAATGAAGTGGCTCTTTTCATCATTCTAACGTGCATTCAAATAACCGCCATTTTTGGAGCCTAAACTATTTTCCTGTCATTTATAGTCCAGTGTGGCTTACTATAAAAGCAATTTTCACAAACCGATGAACTGTAGGTCTTTAGTAGAGTTGTCAAAAGGATCAATAATGAAATGTTGAACGTGTGCATGTCATGTTTTGCTGCTGGCCTGTTTGTGTTTTCCATTAGAGAAGATAATACCAGTGTGTGGATCTAAACACACCTACTAATTTGGCCTTTTAACTTTGTGGTAAAAGGCCCGAAAACTGCAACCCACTTGGTGCCTGCCAAAATCCAAGAGAAACATCTCATGTAGAAAGAAAGAGGCAAACGGGCGGAGCGGGGGGACACTCCAAGCAGTCATGTAGGAAATTAAACCTTTAGCTGCCAGTTAAAAACAGTGACAGCATGGCTACTTCATTATATCCCATCATATGCAAGAGTTTACTTCATTAGTCGTCTAGCACTCGGCACTGATTTATACTTAACGTAATGTGAAAATGATAGGTGATGGTCTATAAAGGGACGATGGTGCTAGAACATCCACGAGAGTCACTTGAAGCCCACTCCAGTCTGATCACACTTTGAATTTAGTAAATTCTTTGCATTGATTTTTACTCTGAAAGCACTATCAAAAAGTAATAAATGCCTGGTTTCATCCTGACTGATGAATAGTTAGTCAGAATCGCACACAGCTGCTAGTTATTTTAAGTCATAACTGCTTTAATTATTCAAATTCACTTCCTCTTATGAGTAATGTGTCTCTGAATAATTGAACTCAACACTTTTGCCACAGTCTTCTTGATTAGCCTTTTAATCTGGTGTCTTAAAATCACGTCTCTTTTTCGTTTCTATGCAGTGACTTGGGAGACGAATCAAAGTTGCTTTGAATTACCGGAACTTGATCAACAAATGAGTCATTTGACGTTCTCAGTAGGTAGAAGATACAACTACGAAAATATATACAGACGCTCCCCAACTTACGAACGAGTTACGTAAGTAGGGGATGCTTAGTATTATTCTACATCACATATTGTCATTGTGCCATAAAGGGTTAACCATGGCGTCCTCTATATCTCTATATAACGCCTCTATTTACAATAGATACAACTAAAACGATGGTGACGATACATTTCTTCAAAAATCAAGTGATGAGTCCGAGAATTGACCGAATACCCAATTTCAAAGTATTTCACATTCCAATAAGTTTGCCATCTTCAAAACGTGGACATTCCTATAACTTCTCCTATGAAAAAAAGCTATAATCTGCAAAAACGCTTCCTCCAAAACGCAGCAGCAAGGACTAATAAAGAACATTGTTCTCTAATTTCCGATCAATTTGAGCAGGATATTTCATATCCTGGTGTGGACCGTTTTTAAATTGCATCTCGTCGCACTCGGCAGCTCTCATCTAATTGTGCAATTGAAAGCCTATAAAACGTCTGGGTTTTTTGTACAGGGCCCAAAAAATATTTTAAAAAATGAAACATGCCTTCCCCCCGTGCTGCCATTGCCTCAATCCTTTTCAACTATTATAGTTTCTGCTTCAGCCCAAAAGCAGCCTGTATCATTGTGGGATGCCATTTAGAGCTTCGTAGGGGTTGTGCGATCCTTGAAAAATCTGCCATAATAATGACATATCTCCAACAGTGATTTGTAATAGGGTAGCCTCTTTTGCTGATAGAATATAGGGTTTGAAATATTTAACTGTTCCAGGGGCACTGAAATAAAAATACTCGTGTCCGTATTCGCAGTAGGAAAGTCACTCGGGACACTCAATTCATGTTAAAAGCAAAGATTGTGGATATTTTTAAACTGCAACTACGATAAAAATATTGACGCACAAAATCCCCTTTTCGTTGCCAGATAAGCGCTGCTAAATGGAGAATTGTTAATATGCACCAATGTTGCACTTCAATTAGAAATGACAGAGACTAAGAAAAAAACTACATATAGTTAGCAAGAATGAAGATGTCCTCATCATCCTTGCTAACTATAATATGCATGTGCGACCTTGTCATCTATCGTCAATCATTTCCTTATTAGCAGCCAATTCCATTGTCTGAATTTGTCCTGACTAACATGACAGTTGGGATTTTCTTTCGGTTAAACTCTTAGTGGCCGACAATTGACTTTTAAAATGGGAAGACTCGTCTTAACCCCAAAAATCATGCTCAACGTCTATTGAAATATTAAAGCTTCTACTAACATCAATAGATGTCCAATCCATTTGAACAGATTGTCTGGCCGCAAACTGATACATGTTCATGCACTTAAGAGCTACAAGACCGGATGACTATCATCATCCAAATGTGTTTTGTTTACCGGGGAAGAGCATCTTTCCACAACGACGCATCATCACCCATCAAAACCGCCTCTAGAATTAGGGATTGTGTATTTTCAAGAAGGATGACAGCGCCAGTCAATCAGACGCAGGATAGGATCCTTCCACGCCTGGTTAAGTGCTTTGGCGAGAAAGCCGTGACATTTAATTGACATTAAGTCACCCTCACTGCAGAAGCAGCTTTGGGAGAAAAAAAAAATGAATCCCACTCTTTTGGCAACCCTGCAGTATCGCGGAGACCTTTCCCAACTTACGCTTGTTGACCTGCTTATTATATTTCACCAATTCTAACACTTTTGGAGTGTTCATATCACTAGGGGATTGAGGGAGAGATGACACATTGTCACAACGTGACGTGCAGGAAGAAGCCCGGGTCGACAAAGCCTCGCGGGCGGCTGGCGGCGTGCTCCGCTTCGCTCCCAGGAGCGCTCCAAGGTCTCGCTTATGAATATGAATGACGCCTCTCTTCCCGCGGGAGAGAGCTGGTGTCAAACACGCAAACAACCAATGCGGCATTGACACATTCCCGCAGACGAAACGGCGGCCAGCCGTGACGACGTAGCATCCGAAGCAGGTGATTGAGACGGCGTTTTTGCATCCCAATGTAGCCGACTTCATGTGGAAGTGCAACCATGACTAAGCCATGCCGCTTGGTGTATAATAGTTTGTGACAAAACCACTCTTCCCAGAGATACTGCTTTAATATTCTTATTCCTGCCACACAATTTCAAACTCGTCTGTGTTCCCCCCTGAAAATTGAGAGCAATCCAAGTCCAGACAAAGATACTCTACATCAAAAAATTATCCAGTAATGACCAGTTTTGCATAGTAGAACAGACAAAAATCCCACTTTTCTCAAGACCATGAGATAATTCAATAATTAACAGTAGCTGACGGATCCTTGAGCAGGTCCCTCCATCTTAGTTCTTGTCAATATGAAAAAAAAATACAATAACGAATGGATTGAATGGCTATCAGAATAAATTAGAATCATTGAAAGTAGAATAATGTTCCAATTTGTAGATCATAGTTGACAGTTATCTTCCCACACAATTGGACACCTGCCTCGTTATTAGATCAGTGACCAGTCTTCTTCCAGTTGTACAAAAAGAATCATCGCCAACGCACCGTCACTATGGCATTCATTCGTGGGTGGCATTGTTTTCTCATCCGCTCACATCCTCTCACTTCCTTTATTTATTCAATATCCAACATTAAAGCTTTTCCCATTTGTATGTATCTTCTCTTTCTTATTGTTTGTGACCAAAACACAAGTTAGATTTATGTACTCTCCATACTCCCAAAAAATTGGTTCATAAATCTTAATAATCCTGAAAGAGGATTTCTTCCCAACGATACTGTACACCAGAAATATGGCAATACTTTGAATTTGGCAGCAATATGCTCTCTCAGAGCGTTCCGCTCATTTGTTATGGCGTGACAACAATGTACATGGAAGGAACAATACGAGCTAAAAAAAAACAATGGTGGAGGTAAAGGCGGAGGAATACAATCTCCCTTGAAGGGAAGTTACTTGTTGTGAAATTGGAATTTTTCTGTCAAAGAGTGGAAGTTGATTTATATGGCGTCGCATGGAGAAAAATATGATGGCGACTGTCTTCAAAAACTGGAGTGGCAGGATAATACGCTGATAACTGGCATGTTGCAGGCAGCCACCTTTCCCTTCCATTATAGCACTTTAGCAAGTAAAGGGTGAAGAAATACCATGTATAAGTCCCTAACTTTTCCTGAAGGTATAAAGCACCAAATCAAATAAGAGCTTCCAGCATGAATCGTTTTCAAGTCAATTTGAGGGTCTTTCATTCCTAAATCCCTTCTAGTCCGTAATTGCACGCTAAAAATGTGTCTTGTTCAATAACCCCAGCTAGGCTTTTACGACATGGCACTCAGAAAAATATATAAATCCTGAATAGGGCAGTCTTGAATATTGCAAAGTTGGAAGGCATCAAAATGATAATTTTTAAAAGGAAGTGTGTGGATTTTAAATGGAGCCACAATGGATGCTTGAAAATTGAAGGCAAATTATGGGGGACATTTTTTTTTTTAGATGTGGTTGGAAAAAGCAGTTTTACAGTAAATGTTAACAGAAATAACCTCGCTCGTAACAGGCAAAACTGCAAAATGTCCTCGGTGTCTATTCAGCGTGTTTGTGGGAACGCCAATTTTGTGTCAATAAAGATTAATGTTAAGCGATATTTTCAACTGAGAGGGCTAGCGATGAATTATCAAGATCCCCCCTTTGGAAATATCACGCTATAGTTATCCATCCCTCACGCATCTCGTGTCAAAATTCCTTTCAAAATCATTGAAGCATAACATGTTGATTGATGAGATTTTATTTTTCATGTCATGTTTTTTTATCCCCTTTCACAACGCTCCGGTCTCACACAGGGAATCATTAGTTTTTATCTCTAATTTGTGTCAGAGGCAAATTAATTGATAGAAAAAAAAATGATTTGAAACGGCCGCGATCTCATCTATCTGATTAAAATCCAATTTGCGCGTCCCGCTGCTGGACTATTTTCGATTTGAATGTACAAACAAGAATATTCTCCTGTCGATAGCAGACGATGGATCTAATGTGATTCTCGCAGTGTGTCGCCGCCGCGTCGGACACGTCGTTCTCAATCAACTAAATGATGAATGTTGTGACACGAGTTAATCTTCCACATGGTAAATAATGGACTTCTGTTTGATGAGAGAAGCCAAGGTGCTACTTCGCATGATGACTTATTGACTTATCTTTTTATACTTAATGAAAAACGCAGGCTGAACGATGAATGAGATGCCATTTCTTGTCCAATATGTCTCATTAGCTACTACTCACTAGAACTATGGATATGAGAGCAGTCTAACAAGCATGGTTAGCATTAAGAAAAATACCTAATAGTATCAATCAAAATAATTTGTTATATGTTATAAAACAAAGGACTGTCTTACTTAAATCATTGCAGACCATTGAGAAATTGATGTCGAATTCATTTCGAGGCCTGGCTGAGAATCCGCATGTTTCATTGCCAATTCCATTTAGAGTCACCAGTTTTAGCCAATGAGTTAGACAGAATTCTAGAAGAATATTTTGGGGTGTAGTGGAACATTCACTTGATCGAATAGTGCACATTAACCAGTTCAATTGGATGCCTATAAGTCACAACAAATTGAGATTCACAGCAGAAGGCCATCGGTAAAATTGTGTTGACGGCATATTTAAGAGGCGTAAATAAGTAGCTACTTTACAACGTGTTGATGAGAGGGCAGCGCATGCATTTGTCGAACAGCCTAGTAATGTGGGAGGGTGTAATATGTGAGGATAGTCGTGTCTTTTAGAGCGACTGAAGAGTTTGGACTCAAATCAGTTGTTTCTAAATCGGATTAATGACCCGTCTTATTTACACAAACAAAAGGCGCTTAAGAATTATTCAGGGTTTGGCGTCTGAGTATCATTCCTGCTTCTAACATCAGATCACCGAGGTGACTTTACAGTACATCCCTGCTAAAGCACCCCCTTTATCGCCTGCCGTTTTATCTTCGAGAAAAGAGGAAGAAACAGAATGAGCTGTGAGGTGAGGGTAAATCATTTCTCAACCACGCCCGCCCAAGCATGTCTAACGGCTCTCTCAACCACTGTTCCACAAAGTGCCATCTGTTTTTTTTGCTACTTTAGCCATCAGTAGGATATACTTTTTCCAATTCTCTGTCCATCAGGCTTTGACTTGTGTCAATACCAGATTTTTTTGTTTCTTGTTTCCGAATGATCCTTCAAATTGCCAAAATCATTTGAACCAAAATGGCGCCGTTTCAGCACACAGGAGGCGCTCAGGAATTCTAGCGATTCTTGCTTTGTGTTTTAGAAATGCCTGTGCGCATGGGGCTTAACTTACTAATGCTGAAATGTTAATCAAAGATTGCTATTATAACCCAAAGAAATCGATAATGGAGAATGAAGAGAAATAAATGGATGAGCAAACAAGATAAGCATGCTTTTAGAAGACATTAACTGGGCCGAAAGCACCAAAGAATAGCAGTAATACCTTGTCTCATGGCCGTTTGGCTTATCTTCGCACCGGGGGATCTTGTTGATTATTCAGGACGTGTCATTCACGTTGGCTTCAAAGAAAAAGTCCACCATGGACCAAGTTTTTCAGTGTTTACAGAAAACGAAGAAAGTCTTGGCTTTCTTGCTTTGGGGAAGCATAATTTCACTGTCCTGTAAAACCCGTGTGGGCCGAATGGAAAACGAGGAACACGAGTGTAACATTGTTCTCCAAGCAGAGAATGACCTCAGCAATCGTTTTGAAGAATGACTCGTCTTGTGTCTCAGCAAATCTTCCCTGTTCAAGTTCCCATCAGTTAGAGTGACGCCACGGGTAACAACGCTCCCCGATGGCATACTTGCGATGGGACGTTGTTATGGCAACATGCTGTGTGTTGTATGAGACAAGGCGGGTGCCATAAAAATGATATATACATGCTCAACGGTGCAGATAGCAAACGGATATGCTGCGCTTCCCGGAAAAGGATCGCAGGGATATTAGAAATGATTTAAGTGGTGCTCCACATCATTTTTCACGCCTCTGCACACAAATGTGTTTGTTTTGAGGAAGAATCCAGCCTCTCCATTTGATCTTTCTACATCAACACGCCGGGACGTCGAAATCCACGGTACCACGTGTGTTGGGTTACATCTATTTGCAATAAGAAAATGACAAAAGAGAGGCCGAGCTAAGACACGAGAAATATTTTCCGCTTGACAAATTCTAATCACGCCGCCATGATTGAGTGATGAAATACATTTTGCATCAATTTCCCTATTCTCCCTATGCCGTGGAATGCCACCTTCCAGCTCCAGATTTCTAATGCAGATTGGGCTTTGGCGGTCACATTTAGTTTATGCAAAACGGCGCCTAGCCGATGGATGAGCACAAAGACTCGGCCTGAAAGGTTTTGACCAATCGCTCTCCCGACTGCTTCTCCCACGTCTAGGAAAGTAAACAGTGAACAAAAGTGAAAAGCCAAGATAAGGAATCTGAAGCTATTCAGGACTCTGGAGGTGACGTTCAAGCCTTTTAATGCATGTTTCTCCACTTTCATTTGGTTTCATAACAAGTCAAGACAGCCCTTTTATGCTAAAGAGCTCTTCATTGTTTACGGTACAATTGCTCTCGGAATGCTTCCGTTTAGCAGGGAAAACAGGCCTGAGAACTCATTCGGAAAATATAATAATCGCTGTGGGGAAATTCAGCTCACTAAACAGAATGAGATTAAGGGGCATGGGGTAAAGAATGTGCTCATGTTATCAGGGTGGATGTCACGCCGACCCCGAGTCGCTGCCACCAGGGGGGCTTGAGTCAGCGTTTTCGCCGTTGCCGCGATCAGGAGTCGTTAAGGAGAAATATTGCTCCCTGTCTTCGCCGATGACTGAGCACTCTCCCTTGCGCAGCTCCAACCATCAAAGGTAGAAAAATGTACAAGCGTGTGGAGACGAGAGGCCATAAAAACAAACAATCGACTGGGAGGGGATGTACGGAGAAAAAAATAAAGTCAAGGTGATTCGAGTTCGCTTTAAATTCGAACTTTGATCGGACTATCTTAAATTGTATTCTGCATAATGGCGATTTTTGAGCATTTATATTATTAGCATTCTTTGTGAGCTTGGAGGGGAAATGGGAAGAAAAAAGGAGAAAAATAATGTTGTTTTTTTCCTATGGGGTAGAAAACCAGATATCCACTCCATTTTATTTTCAAAACAAGCTCATCAAGCCAAGATGAGAGGTGCAATTTTTTCCCCTCCATTGTGGGCAAATGCCAGCATGAATTTACATCAGCACCGGGTCCGGCCGAGTCACCAATCGAGCATGCGGGGTTTAGAATTATACCGCACTACTACAGCTTTCTCAATCTCATGCAGAAAATGCTCTAATTAAGCCAGTCGCTGAAAAATCCCATTAAAGTGTCATACTATAAACTGCAACCCTTACAGTAAGTGCACTGTGTGTGGCGAATGGGATCGCCGCTCAAAACACAATTAAGAGGTCGTTACTGTAGGTAAAAATATTTACATAAACAGCCGTTTTTCAAAATATGTACAAATTGCATTTCGATTAATTAAATGGCCCTAATACTAATATAAAAATGAAACAAAAAGGATTTTGAGGGAGACAGTCCAGGTCTATCGATGCCGTGTATCAAGAGATGAAAACTATCTGCAAGTGTTCACACCAATTCTCCACCTACATATCTCAATATTGAACTTTTAATTTCATCTGCCAATTCCATTGACAGTTGCTGACAGAGTCCAAGCGCTAATGAGTCCAATTCTAGATCATTAGTAAGCTCATCGTTAATGGTTGTTTTGGCCTCGCCATTTGCATTAACAACAGGAGGACAGATCAGTAACAACACTTAATGCTATTGCCTCAGTAAACTGTGGCAACGGTGTGGGTCACCAGCAGAAACCCCGCTGCGGAAACCCCATTTTGTCCTCTTGTACCCAAGCTGTAATTCGACAGAGAACCGAAGAGCGTGGAGCCGATAACATCCGCCGCCGCTACATCTTATTAGCCGTCACTCCGAAAGATTAATGCGGCGCTGTTCCGATCTCCTCTGCGGCAGAGCACAGCTCCCTAAAAAAATAAATAGCCCATACCTGCGAGCGCTTATTAGATTCAGCAAATAGTATTATTTTGGCGTTCCAAGGAAGGAATTCATGAATGTGAAGTAGATTTCAGGTGGTGGTAGGATTTAGTCCTTCGATGGCGGTCGGTATTGAATTCAGGCGTACGCTGCACTAATCCATGTAGGCGTCCTTGACTTTCTTTGAAAGCCGCTATAGGAATACTAGAAGGCACTGTTGCAATCGCAGTTTATTTCTTTTTGGGATGATTTTTTTCTAATCAGTTTCACAGATAAAAGGACAAAAACACAGTGGAAGCTGCGATAGTTGAAGCAAAATGCCTGCCATGAGAGTGCTGAAATGAACTCATTCGATACCATTAATGACAATAGAGATAGATTGGTCATCTATCACTGTTAATGGCAGCCAATGTTAACATTCCAAAAAATCTTGTATGATGATTGAGAAAAATGCAAACGCTAAAAAACACGCATGGAATACACCTCCAATATAGTTCGAGCTCTACTTTTACGCCTCATAAGTGCAATGTCTCTCTTGACATTTCCAAACTCATTGCAGAAAACCCTAAAACTTTCTCAACCCAGATCAACGCCTCAGCACCAAATTGCACTTTTGAAGAAGCACTATTTAAAGTTCAGCTATTTGTCAGGTCAGCAACTGCCCACAATTGGCCCGTTGAGTGTGCTAAATATCGCCAAACTTTGTTTTCTTCAATAAAGTTGTTGTTTGTCTTTTCAAGAATTCTGATTACAAAAGCGGTTACTAACTCCAAATCTCCAGTTCACAGAGGCTTCAAAATGGATTATTTACTCATTAAACTCTTCTAGTCTTTTTGGAGCCGTAACTGAAATTGCCACTTGCACTAATTGTTTGAGTGACTCTGACTGCTTACAATGTGACCATCCAAAGTGTCACTAATGGAGCAAAATTGATTGCCAACTCCATATTTTCCAAGAAAAAAAAAGAGCATGAGAGGTGCAGACAGTTGTATCCTTTGACAGCCCCAGATATTGTAATGTAGTAATTGTTTCTAATTAAAATAGGTGGGTGCCTGAGTGATACTGATGTTCACACAACCATGTAGTTACACAGTACATTAACATTATGAATCATATCCCCAGTGAATGATAAACATTCACACTTCTGCTATAGAAATTTGCCAGAAGATTATCCTAACATTTACAAGCCTAGTTATTAAATGCGTTCTTATAAAAATGTTTAATAGTATTTCTATGAATCGAATCGACCCTTAACTTTACTCTCGATGTTTTCAGATCTTGCATTTCACAATTGTTTGCAAAAACAGACAGTATTTTGGGTGTACATATTCCATTGAAATAAGATTTCAACACCCATGATGTACTTGGATGATCACTTCCTCTTAAATAAAGTGATGCAATTAACGTTGGACGTGCTCTGACAGGCTAGAGGTACACTTTCGCCTCAACACAATTTCATTTGCCAAATGGACTGTGTCCAGCTGAAGCGCCCTGTCTGGAACTAATGGCTGATAGTGACCCACTTAAGTGCTCCTTCGCCAGCCAACAGCTCGGAGGGTGGCAAAAAGATTTTAATGTTTGACGTGGTTCTATGAGGAGGAGGCTTGTGAAACTGCAGCGGGGAGCATTGGCGCGTTGAAATTGTGAATGGCTTTGGAAAACGTTCTGCGCAGTAGTAGTGAAGAAAATAGTAGAGGTTAGAAGAGTGTGTATAGTATTAACGGCCTCAGAAATGTGCGTGGGAGGAAAAAAAATGCGCATCCAGGTTTCTTGTTTCCTCAATTTTAATAAAGCTATCCAATATTGAAGCCAATATGGGAGAGTTATTAGCAAAAATGTTGTGTTTTGGGCAAAACAGTACAAAATAAGGTTAAAATATTTGGTTGTCGTGGATAAACTGTTATAAAAAATAGTCTAACGAGCTCTCCTGATTGGGATTTTCCTCATTTTTTATGCTGTTATAGATAGATATGTAGGTGTAGAATATAAACGCATAGTATAAAACCTACTACTGCATAAGTATTTATTCCATTCAATTAAACTAAACCATTGCCATATAGGACGTTAATGATGTAAAAATGCACTTACTGAAGTGTCTAGAGTAACTTTTTGAAGCAATTTGCCGAGAACAAATGCAAAATTTACTTTGGGTCTGTGGCAGCCTTGTGTTGCCTCCAGTCATAAAGCTGTGTGATTGTAAATAATCAACAAGTGGATATTCTTTTAAGCCGATCTCCGAGCTAGGATAAAAAAAAAAAAAACTCTCAGCGCAACCCTCATCGTAGTTGTGCAGGAAAATCTTTCCGAGACATCCACTAATTGCCTCTTTTAAACTATCGGTAGCGACGGTTGTACCTTGAAAGAATTGCATACATCTAAATATGTCAGACCAGTTCAACCTCTAATAAGCATGGAGGTGAGCAGGGCACCAAATTAAACAGTAAAACTGAGCAGAGGTCTTTGCGGACGCCAACCGAACATCACTTAGTCATCATTTCCCTCGTAAAAACACAATTTGGCCTCCTGATGCATCTTGGCAAATCTCCAGTCTGACTGAAAATGAGACCTCCAGACACTTTAAATCTTTCCGAGCCACTGACAACGATTTTAAATGGCTCGGTCGCCAGTAGAATCCCATCCATGGCACCCAACGAGTAACATCTGTTACGTGCCGCCCAGCCGCCCTTCATTCAACCCCCTTCGGGCAATTTAGATGACCGATATTCCTCAAGCATTTATCAATGAATAATGTCGCACCGGTTAGAAGACAGTATCGCTCTGATTCTATCAAGTGTTAGCTTGGCCTATCTGTCTTCTTTTATTTTAGAAAACCCAACGGAAAGTTGTGATCAAGCTGATCGCTTTGAGATATTGGAGTATACGGCTTCCCGTATCTTTGAGAAATATAGGCTGGTTGCTACCTAATCTGGAAGAGTAGCTAATCGTTACCATGACAACAAGGTAGAATGTAACTGGCACTTAATACCCAAGTGTTCCATTAGACACGAGGCAAATTATACACTCTGAAAACAAATCTCTTGCCCAACTGTGTTCAAACAAGTTCAGTGAATTATCACGAGTGCACGTGGAATTGTGTTTATCAATGATTAGGTACTAGTTTTTCGCGATACACGACTATATCACCAAGTGTGATTTCCCCACACGCTTGTTTCAAAGCATGCTGTTAAAATGAAATACACTGCATCAATTCACATAATGCTTCCTAAGCCTTGCTAAGGCTGCTTCGTTCGAAATAATCGATGAGGCCTCAATTTAAATCAGTGAGGCGAAGGTCTTTTTTTTGTTCTGCTATGTGCACGAACTGATCTCCATACGTTTTGTGTAAAAAAAGAAAAAAAGTAACGTCAAGGGCGATTTGAAACTTGCTTTAGCACTTTGATTGTCAGAGGAAATATTCATAAAAATCACCTGCCACACTTTAGTCGATATTCTTCTGCAACAGAAAAACTGCAACCCTGTATTTGTTTTGTGAGATAACACATCGCTTACCTTCTTGATTTTTTCATCAAAGTGAGAACCAAGTGCAATTTTCAAATTAGTTTGTCACTAGTAGACTCCCGGGAATTTAAATTCATTATTCATCTTATTACTGAAACTGGTAGGCTTTCAGGAGATCACCAAATGTTCAATCCCAATTCAAAATTGCAGATGAGGTCACATTTGATGGGTTCTTGTGAGTTTTTCACAGTCCATAATAAAAGTTACAATAGATCAGAATATCAGTTCTGTCTCTACTATCACAACAGCACCCCCCTGCAAATAGATATTTCCAAAAGTGGACTGTGTATTAGAGTTAAGTTACGGCAGCATGACTCTAGTTTCATGTAATTATCCTTTCCTCTAAAAAAGCATCGGAATTCATCTTCTGCCTGGGCTCCAAAATGACATCTGAGCCGAGCCGATGTCCTTCTGCTTAACGGAGCGACACATCGCGTTAAGCCGGTGAGGCTCACTGAACTCATTTTTAATATTTTTTTTTTGTCTATCACACGGAAAGAATAAAAGACAGTGTATCACGATTACAAATTGAAAAACGCTGGTGTAAATTAATACAAGGCAGGATCGAGTTCTCCTCTGCAAACAATTAAGTCCTTTTTTAAAGGAGTTCAAAGGTTTGTTGTCGTTGTTTTTTAAACAAAAACAGACAGCAACAACATGTGGGTTATTTCCTTAACGGATTAGCTGCTATTGGACGAGTGACAAACTCATTTAAATTCATAACAGTGGATGAAATGAGTCTCATGATTGGGTGTCTATCATCGTCAATGACGCTCAAAGTGTTCATGGAGAACATTTGAGGTATTTGATTATACTTATTGTGATGGTATCAACCTGACAAAAAGGCTTATTATTAAGCGCCACATAATTCACCTTAAATAAAGTAACTGATAGCTTTTGGGTCTAAAAGGGTGTCGTTTAACACCAATACTGACTGCGACCACAAAGCACAACCGAAGCACTCTGGCAGGTCAGTGCCTCTCGGACCATTTTTTACGCACGCTAACAGCTTATGAAATTGGTCTCATATGGTGACTGGAAATGAATGTTCCCAAGGTCAGGAGCCATAAGAGAAATCATTTAATCTGATTCAAGTTGTTCCTACGAGGGGTCCAATACATTATCGTTGCCCTGGATCAGGCTCGCACGTTTCCCCGAATACTAAAATATTGGTTACACGCCATTTTCAAAGTCCAGATTTACACAACATGTGAAATTTGGTAATACTATGCTCAGAATGTGTTAGGAATACACATTCCTTGACATTGTTGTTGCATTTTAAAGTCCATCATAGCTCGAAATAAGGGTTTACTTTGCCTTCTTTCTGGATCATTTCCTGCTTTGAGTCAAATCAAACTTTATTTTCTGAAAATGAATAGCTTTAAGTTGAAGAATTTGTTCATAAATGGTGATCCTATTCGTTATTTTTATATGTTTGATTGTGCTGCGTGTGCTTTTGAGATGAGCGCTTCTTGGCGACACGTGGAGCGACAAGACTTAATCCTCTCACGAACAAAATTCTCAGTCGGCCCGACTGAATGATGACAGGCAAGAGAGGAAATGTCAACTTTGTAAGCAAACCTTATCGGGATTTTAAGTCGACATGTTTGATTTGTGCGCTGCTGGATCAGCGTCTTGACACTAAGGTTGTTGAATAATCATTAGACAACACACCATCAAGCTAGAGTGCTATGCATTTATGGTTTGGAATTTTCTACCATTAACTATTCAACTCAATTTTAGTGATGAACTTTTAGTTCCTTTTTCCGATTTTTGGGTCTGAAAAAACATGCCTGATTATTAATTGCTAAAAAGGGGACTCATGGAAAACGTTGCAGGTTTTAAGTGGAATACAATTGTTAAAAGGAGGAAAGAACAACTGTTTTTTTCTTCTAATTTCTAAATTTTAATGCATTTTTTTCTTTTAGCACTCCATAATAGAGGACATGAATTGAATAATTTAAAATCTTAACTCCCTGCTGGTGGTTAACTGTTTTTTCATTGAGGTTCATCATGCACTATTGTACTAGTGTATTGTACATTGTTCCACATGCCTCCACAAAATGACCGGTCGGAAGAACAGAACTGCATGTTTCCTAGACAATGAGGATACTGCATGCGGAGAATGAGAAAATGGCTGCTGGTATTCGGGAGCCACGGGACTTCTTTAAACCATAGACTGATGACGTCACACAGAAGCGGGGGAACTGAAAGGCTTTCATTAACTTGAAATTTCAGCCCATTTACTACCATCAGTCGTATTGAGCCAAAATGGCCCACTCCTCCAAAAAATCTCATATAACGTAAGAAAATACGCAAACTGTGCTGTCAACTCTCACCACAAACTAAAAAAGATGTGACAAAATTGCTAGAAAAAGAACAGGGGGCTGAAGCTTAATGCGCTTCTCCAAGTGCATCAAACTATCCCTTTTATTTAAGAATTGATGCCATTTGGCACCACAAATCTGCTTCTGATTCAAAACTCCTCCGCTGAGAAAAGGGGAAAAAAAGGAAATATTGAGTGAAGAGAAGCAAGCCAAAGGAAAAATGAGTGCTCATTAAACTGCCTCTTGAGACGTAATTTTTTCTGCACCCATTGACAGCAATAGACGCCCAATCCATTCAAAGCGGGAGGGTTAGCAGCATGTGTTCATTCGCTGATAACCCTGGATTAAATGTCTACTTGCATTAACTAATTAAAGATTATAACCGCCACATGATTGGACGTCTACCCTCGTCAATGGCCCTGTTAAAACAAACTGGGCAATGGGGAAAAGAAATAATGTGCCTATTTTAAAAGCACATTAGTTTTAGACATGGATAGAATTAATTTGAAAGTGCAGTGCTGATATTCCCAGACGCAAATGGCTAAAAATAACATTTCATCTGGCAGCTTTTGTTCTTCATTGTGTTATTATATGAAGTCTGATATTCAATATTGCAATGTGGCGTGTCACATGGTCTCCTCCTACATATTTATGACCGGGCCCACTGCTTCGCGGATGCTATGGAAATAGGAGTGAGAGAGCGCAGCTAGCGGAGGACAGCTAGGGGTTATTCACACACATCGCCATCAAACATCTAAACAGTCGATGACCTTTTCAAAAGCTCAAGGCAGATTTTATTCTTTTTTTTTATCTGCATGCCAAATTCAACCTTGCAACAAAGACGGGTTATCCGTAAAAACACCAGCCATGTCAATAAAACTGTATAAAAGGGGTGGGTGTGCATAAGCAAAAAGTATTTTGATTTGTTTAAGATTTATGAAGGGGGATCAACGAGCCTGACTGACTTTCGACTACCTCACGCGCAAAGAATAAACAAAGCGTCGTTTTCTTGGTTACTTTGCACTGTAAATCACTGGGAATTCTCCCCCCCACAGCGCTTAATTTATTCTGCATCCTGGCCAAAAATCATTCCCGAGGAGGGCAACAAATCCCCTTCACTTGCTTGGTGAATAGATTTCTCCTCGTGGTTGTGTCGTCAATTTTTCAAGGGCACGTAAACATGTTCTAATCTTCGCATTGTAGTAGTTTCTGCTTCAAAAGAACAGCTTATTTTCATGTTCTTTACTTTGCTATTCGAAGCGAAAGACAGCCCAGAGTTAGGGGTTTTCACACTAACAAATTTTAGCGGACGATATATCGTCAAGCAAATGATTACCGATATGCGGTATTGTCAAAAATTGTAGCTCTGGATATGAGCTACAAGATTTAACGATAGACAGACATAATTAATTTGGAAGTGGTGGTATATTTTCCATGGATTTAAGGAACTACGGCAGCAATGAGAACGTGGTTTCCAAGTCTGCCTCGCAGACAAGATTCCCAGGTATAATAAATCGGGGCCTGCTGATATCTCAATAATGCCTTTTTGCGGTTGGAATGTCAAATCCTGCGCACATTTCCATGCGAGTGGCCTTCGACATCTGTGCAACAAATTTCCCAACGTGACGGAAAGAATGACGGCCTAAAAGTCCTTGTCAAAGACATTCCGGGATATTATTTGGACCCGAGCGCTGAAGATGTAAAGCCATGTATGACTTTCCCCTAACCTGGCCTTTCACATTGCTTCCATTTCATTTAGCGCAATGGCACGCTTTGTAAAACAAAACAGACACAACAAAACAGACTTGCATGTATGATTTATATATCAGGGTGGAGGACAGACGAGGAGAATGCAATAAGGCTCGGGGAAATAGCGGCCTTGGCCCGCCGAGCCACTCGACCGCAGACAATGAATCCTCTGCCGCGGAAGAAGACCTAAACTGAATTTCAATCTAACCTTGTGAGAGATAGAAAAGGAGGACAAACAAGTGGGTCACGCAGGGCTCGCAACTGAACATCTAAATTCAATAGAAAAACTAAAAGAACAAAAAGAAAAAAGGTTTTAACGCAAGATTTAGATAAATTGGATTGCTGCAGTTGGACCGAGGCTTTGGAACTGAATGTACTTTGCATGCCAGGCCACTCCTCAAAGATGTTTTTTTTTTTCTTTTTTCGACAAGATACATCACCGTGGCCAAAATTTTAATTTGCAACCAAGATTGAACCAACAAGAACGAAGCCGTGGCAGCAACTTGACGAAGAGCTTTTACGCTTTGCTTGGACTGTGGCTGAGTTTACTGGCGACCGATTTCCTTTGGCCTTTGGGTTCTGCGCCAGGCGGTGTCATTAATCACGATTAAGCAAGCAACAATGCAATTGGAGGGCTTGTAAAACACCTTGGATGTCCCACACCTCCTGGGGGGAAAATGACCTTTTCCTTGACTGAATTTTGCTAAGTACGACAACTATTCCGATTCAACGGGAGCATTTTCTCTGGTGAAAATAGCATTTTGAAGAAAAGAAAGGAAATTTCTCAGCAAAAAAGATTTCCAAAGAAGAGTAGCTCGCCGCTCTACGACATGGACAAAAGGTCAAACCATCTGCTATCTTTTAACCACAATATTTACACGAATCAAATCTGCACCAACAAGATTATGTTTAAGAGCTTAGCGAAGCCCATCACAGGCGTTTTATGAGCTGCAAGCCAAACTCGAATGAGGCCAGAAGTACAAAAACAACCACCATAGTGCCCCCACCAACACAGCAAAGTTGCCTTTGTCAAACCTGAACTTATCGCTCTCATCTGTTGTTTATGCTATACGGAATGCATTCAATATCCTCCCCACTGGAAATATTTCCCCCTCCTGCGACGTCTTTGAAGCACACTACAGATTTTCCTAGTTGGCGTTCAGGAGTTGGAGTAAGAAAAGGAACACATGGCGAGGGCTCACCAGGTTTCGCGTCAAAGGCAATAGCTCTGTTTAGGATTTACATGCATTTAGCATTGATCAGCTGCCAGGTGATAATACAAATCAAAACATTGGTTCAAGTGGTTACAGTCAAGAACGGTTGGATTTCTATTACAGATGTCTCAGATCCAATCACCTCATCGGAAATCGGTCCCGATCGCGTCATTTTTAGAGGGTCGGAATTGGATGAAAGATGTGGTATATAAAATGTATTTATTTTTTACGAATGTCTCTTTATCACAACAGAGAGAACATTTGCAGTGACAATCTAAAAATCAAGAAAATCCACAAACCCAAATCTCCATTCATCACGTTGCATTATTTCTATACCATATTTTTCAGACTATAAGTCACATCTGAGTATAAGTCGCACTAGTCAAAGAACTCACATTTTAAGGGGGCAGGTATTAAACCAAGAACAAACACTTTAAACATGTTAAAGTACTACTTAAATAGGGGAAGAACAGAAGAAAAAAAATGACATTGACGTGCTATATTTAAATTCCCCTTAGGTATCAGTATCACCTGATTTTGCGATCCGCAAAAAAACCCTATACTGACTTGGCTCGCAATTAAAAAATATGCAATACAAACATCCTTAATATCTCTTGCTGTCCACGTGAGTTAAAATAGATTCCGCATTTGACGAGATGTCGTCCAGGAGACTCAACGTTTCCCCGACAGGTTTTCTACCGCCGTCGTTGTCAGATTCCGCCTCATCCGTCACTGCCCGCTCTCACGTCGACTTAATCAGCCATTAAGCAGAGCAAAGTCGACTGTGTACAAACAACATCAATTCCACAGAAGCCGCGTCACAACTCAGCCAACCGCGACGGCCTTGTCGGGAAAGACGGATTGGCGGACGGCTTGACGGCTCGTCATTGCTCATAGCGCACATGGGGCGAAATAATCGTGACGAGCATTGTCTGTCAATCAGCGACCTGGGGGCTCGTTCGCAAAAAAAGATCATAAGAGGGACCGCCTTCCTGGCGGGTGCCTGTCAAGGATGTTCACATTTGAGCGAAAACATTGGCATCACCCAATAAATTAAAAGCACTCTGCTGACGATAGTTGCAATTTTTTTTCCCCTGTGAAAGAACATCAACTGTCTGCTCTCATGTGTTTCTGCTCCAATGTAGAATATTTTGTCTTTATTTTTAGACGGCTTACACCCGGACCCTTGGAGGAATTTGTTGCAGTCCACTTTTGGAGAGGAATGACTCAAAGCCAGTGGAATTGCTTACAAAAGCAAAAGAAATGCGCATGCTTCTTAGCTCTGGACTTCAACCCTTTTAAGTAAAAGTGCTTTCACAGCCTTTTTTTTCTCCTCCCCACAGTGTATCTTATTGACACTTAAGCCACTTTTCTGTGGCTATATACAAAACAGCTGGCTGACAACCATTGTAAAGCCATTAGTGTCATCATGGATGCACACTTGGCTCATTATTGGACAAACTGTGTGCTCAGTGCTTTGTTGACCGCGGACTCAAAAGCCTTTTCTATAATCAAACAGAAATAAAACGGACTCAGGACTGTATTTTGGGAGAAGGTACTTTGTGTAAAATATAAAAGCAAGAATGTTGGGTGGGTTTTGGATGTATTTTTATGAGGGGGTGGAAAACCTTTTAGTCTGTGGTAAAATAGTTTCAATAAAACTTTTTGGGGAGAAAAGTGTCACAGGGAAAAAAAAACAAATGCTAAAAAATGAAATGCTATTATTGGAATGGTTTGTCTTTTGTGACATCACAGATAAAATGAGTGCAATTCTATTTCCATAAACACGACCAACAAAGCGGATGCAAAAGTCTTGTGTAGAAAAAATTAGTTTGTCACTGCATTCATTCCATGTGAGCTAAAGACAAACATATCTGGCCTAAGAAAAAAAAGCAGCATAATATTTGACTAAATCGCTAACACTGGGGCTGACCAACTCTTAATTCTCTAACAGCAAATGGGGTTTCAAGTCGGCATTAGCTCGTGTTTCATCGCTCAAAAGAAGAAATGTGGAAAAACATACAGTGTGAGGGCTTCTTACGTGCCTCCGCTAAGAGAGAAAATCACTCCACTTATCCAACGAGTACAAAGCAAAAGGTCACTGATCAACCAATTAGTGTTGACATTTCTTGCATCATTGCTGATGTCAGGTACTAAACCCCTTTTAGTCATTTCAAAAACACTTGACTGAAACTTGCAAAGCCGGAAAACAGAGGCATCCAACACGTTTATGGAAAATAAATTAAAATACGTGTTATTCTGACTGGAATTTCGTAACAATATGAATATTAAGTGCTCTCATACGCAATGAATTAATAAAATTTAGGTTTAAAAATGAATGAAATGTCTTGAAATACTGTTTTATCACTATATATAGCTACAAATATGTACATTTATCTATTATAGCAGTTTTTTTCTTTCGCCTGAGCCGCTAGAAAAACAGGTTGCGAATGCTATTTTGTCATTTTCGTTGACGGTGCTGGACATCAAATCAATTTTTGATGGGGAGGGGCCAACGCCGAAAATGGCAGCTAACAAAGATGTCTATAATGGAGGGGAGAGAAGGTTCTAAAAAGTGGTAAGTTTGAACTATTGTTGTACGTTGCCATACCAATTTTTCCTGTTTTGCGCTCACAATAACCAAAATTCAAGTCACATTGTTGAGCACGGCTCCCCGAACAAGTGTTACATCTTATCCGAACAACAGAAACACCAACAAATCCTGAACAAGAAGTAATTTAGCTCGAGTGAGAAACAAAAGGAAGATGCAAATATACAGTCTACGGTTATTTTTTGGGGTTGTTTGTTTGTTTGTTATTCCAAAGCCAGCGCAGAATGAACGTTTGCTATATGTTGGCGCCACTTCTTCCTACCTCCTGCAAAAGCGAGATAAATCTCACGCCGGAGGAAAACGCCGCAGAGGATGAAAGTAAAATGGTGTATTTGTAGCACTGCTGGGCACGCTTATACTCACGGATGTTTCCTTTTTTTTTTAAGGAAATCTTTTTTTTTTCTTTTCGTGTGCTCAGCGGGAGGATATTCGTCCGTTTTCAAACAACTGTTGCAAATGAATGAGTTCTGGCTAAAACTTTAGTTTTGTGGGTGGTCTTCTTTAATGCCTTTGACTAATTTGAAAAGATGACAGATTAGCCATTCATTTGAGACGTACACGTGAGACTTCATTTTGCTTTGGGGAATATAATGGATGTTACATGGAAATCTCACAAAAACTAGAGACACATGCACAGGCAGCGCATGCTTTCGTGCAATGTTCATCCTGGGGGTAGAATAGTATTGATTTATGTATTGAGTGGCCTCAATCATTTATGCAGAATGGCCGTGCATCATGTTTTCTGTTTGGTTGGCGTTTCACATGAAGTGCATGTGGAAAATCCGGCCTGCACAAGATTTGAGTTTCTGCACTGCCTACAAAGAAAGACTCTGAACAAAGGCTTTTCCCTTTATGGGGCAATCATTTTGTTCGGAGCTGCTCCTCCCAGTTGATATGAAAGTGAACAGTTGTCAAGGGCTGACAATGGGATAATAATAATGTTCTCAACAAACATGTTTTTCTAACGAAATATTTCCTTTAAAATGTTTCTCTGCATTGAAACAGAAAGGGAATTTTTCTAAATCTTATTACTGCTATTTTAGTCAAATTGAGTAGCAGTATTTCTGTTTTTATCAATTTTTATTGGTTATCTTTATATCATAATGAAGACCTGTTGGCCAAAAAAGTAGAGATTGTGTTTCGAGGACATGAATCAAAATATGATGTCTGCATATGTGAACACCAGTTTAAAATGTTAAGTCTTTTAAACTACCGGATAATCTTCATTTTTCCTGTCCAGTGTAACTTTTTGACTGCTACTGACATCCAATCCATTGGAAGTGGGAGGGTTGGCGACCCTAGCACTAAAACATCCGCCGCTAGCTGTACCAGTTCCAAATACCACATCCTAAGCGTTAAATGTGAAACACAAACATAATTGACAACGACAAGCTGATGCCCTGGGATTCTCGCCGTGATTTATTTGCCAAGTGTTTCAAAAAGGCCAAAGGCGAGATGACAATCGCCTTCATTGTCAGACCAATGAAATGAGCGCGGCTATTGTGGTCGTTTCCCAGAGATGGTTGGCGCCCTTTAGGGCTCTGCAGGTTTCTGAGCTGACCCGCAGACAACCTCTGATGCAGCAAGCTCAGATTTTTTTTTTTTTTTTAAACACGGGAGCCTCCTCCGTCTATGGCAGCCGGACAAAAGTGAATAGGCGGGAAGACATGGGAAGCGCTGTTGGAAAACGCTCCATCGGCGACAATGAGGTTAATATGTGACAATGCGCCGTGGGAATCTTAGTCGGCAGAACTCTGCTGAGACGAGAACCCTAAAAAAAATTGCTGGAGGGCCACGATGACGTATCGCATTGGATTGTTTACTGATTTGTAACGTGCTAATAATAGACTAACGCCTGCTTTCAATTACTGACAATATTGCCAGGCACATGGACTATTTTAAAATGAAGATACTTGAAGGGGAATTCAGTGTTACCATTTTACATGTTTCATAATAATACAACAATATCCTGTGTAGAAAATGTGCTTCATGGCAGACGACTTGTTAAAAATGTCTAGACAGACATTAGGAAGTCACTTCCCCAGCCGGAAAGCAGCAACCGCATTTTTTTTATTTTCCATGAATATTTGCTGCTGAATTGCCAAGTATCTACTCTAGCTATGAGTAGCCATGTGGAGGAGTTGAGAAAGCCAGTGCCCTATGAATAGTTGATCAGCATGAGAGAGTGTGAACAAAACAGGAAGAGGTCAGGGAATGAAAATAAAACCAGGCCTTGACTTGTGATGCGTTTACGGAGGTTATCATAAAGAGAAAAAATCAAAAGGGCATTTTTGGTGCGTGATGCATGTCAAATTTTGGCAGCAAATTGTTGCTAAAAAAAGGTAATAGAATGCTTATGTGTAAATTATGGACATCTGACTAAATTTGTAGTACAATTAGCAATTAGAAAATGACTTTTTTTTTCAAAAAAGAAGGGAAATCTGCCCACACCTGTAGTACATAAATCAATTTTATTTTATTTTATTTTTTGGGGGTCATTGGAAATTAGGCTAGAGATGCAAGAATTTTTGGAACGTTTGGAAGATGGCTGCCAGTGAATTAATCATTTGTGCGTCTTGGTTTAAATGCTTTGGATGCCTAGTAACAATCTAATTAAATTAAAAATAAAAGCGCCACGTGACTGGAATGGCCCTGAAAGAGTTAAGCCAACTGGGAAAAAGACGACATCCCCATTTTAGTCTGCAACTGGAATGCACGTGTGGCTCACCACATGACGATTGCGCACCGGAAAGCCTGCGGAGATATCGACGAGCGGGAGTCAACTCCAATATCCACAGGCAGAGACATCTTTTTCATCATTTGAGTGTCATCTGCTCAAGTCGTCTCCATGTGAACTCCCTCTTGCGTCTCATCCCCGCAGGACCCCGTCACGTACGAGAAAGCCAACCACCACGTCTGGCAAACATCTTTCAAGATCATCTTGGGCCGCAAAAAGGAGCGAAAATTCAAACAACATCAGGTTCCAAAATGAGAAGGTTGTTTTTTTTCTAGAGCCGAGCCCCGGAGCTCTGCTGAAGATGAGGGTGTCAAAACGGCAACAGATCAAAGTAGGAGTTTGGGAAGGAGGGGGGGGGTCCCCTAATCTTTTTGATCAAGTGGAGCCGTCTCTGAGAGAGCGGTCACAGCTGGTTTCGATATGAGCGAGAAGCCCCAAAGCCACAACACAGAAGCAAAGCGAAGGCATTTACTACACGCAGCTATGAGCTCTTCGCTGGATTTAGCTTCCAAAGAACTCAAATACCTTCTTTCTCAATGGGGATAATGACATTCTGCACTCTAAAGTTGCTGTATCCCGTTACTATTTTTCAACTACCAACAGGAAAATTCTACTTGTTGTTTAAAATGTAAACAATCTGTCGAAAAGTAAATCTCCTAATGTATAGTGTGTATTTTTTTTATTTTTAAGGTCACCACACAAAATACTTTGGAACTGTTCCAGTCTAAGCACCAGAAGAGCACACATCGTGGATTTCTGAAGAAATCACATTTTCTAGTAACTGCTATTGTCATTGGTTTCTCCGTAAAACTCTTCCTTAAGAAAATCATTTTCCTTTTAAATTTTCAGTTTCAAGCAGCACTGGAACAAAATAAACATGGCAAGTCATGAGGCAAGTACACTGAACATGTTTATTTGCGGCATTGTGACCTTGCAAGATGAATATAACAGCTTGTCGCTATGGTAAGACATCACTTCAGGCTTTTCACAGTACCAGTCTTTTTCTGATGTTAAATAAAGTGGACGTCAGTTACTTGGATGCAAAAATACCTTCTGGTAAAGAAGATGGAAAATCTCGACAACAGCACTTGACAGGTGGTTAAATGTAAACTACGTTTCAAGTGTCAGCGGCATACACATGCATATAACTGAAATCATAGTGAGCTAAAGCTCTTACTAAATTGTCATCTTCAAAGTGATGCAAATCAAGTAAAAACAGGTCTATATATAGTTGGGATATTACATGACGTTCTAGCCATATGCCATTTAATAATCTTAACGGCTCGAGAAATGGAGTTCACCTTATATAATTTGCTCTTGACCTCTGCGAGACCTGTCCTTGACCCGTTTCAGACTCGTGTGCTCTTCCCAGAGACCCCCCCTTAAGCGCATCTTAAATCCATTGGGGGGGGATTGAACACCCGATCCGCACGATCCATATGCTCAAGGGGCCTCATAAATTAAGGGAAAGGGGGGGGGCACCATCGACCGCCTCCTTAAACAGAGTGCATCCAATGCAGTTAGGCCAGCTTTGCTGCTAGCTGCCATATATGGTGGTGATCCCCCCTCTGTCCAAACACAATGGCAAAGTACACTTAGAGGCTAACTGTGCCTTTTAGCGCAGTGCGAAAACATGACTGCCATAGAATCAATGTAAAACCCATTAACAGGAGAATATGACCAGTGTCATACATGACGCATGCGGTCGGCGGCACTAAGCAAATTACAGTGTTACATAAGCCGCAGGGCAGCGGCTTCGATGGACCTTGGTAATTCAGTTATTGGGCTTTTTTTTTGTTTTTGTTCTTGCTAGGGTGGATTCAGTTACGTTGCAGTAAGGGCAAATGTGTCCTGCAGCTGCTAGTGTATGGGGACGCAAGCACAAAGACGCCAGCAGTTTGCAGCTGTCTAGACAAAAGCAGAAAAGGAAGGTGCATGTGGCGTGCGGTGAAGAAAGATCTTGGAATGATTGAGCTTTGTTTCGGGGAATAAACGCCCAAGACGAGCTAATCCAGGTGAATACTTTCATGTGGTTCCAAATCCCACTGATGAAAGATCAAGGTTTTCACATGACCACCAGAAGTCGATGATAAATGGTGTCAGAAGGGGAATGTTAACAATTACTCGATGCATTTATCAGTCCAATATGTTGAAGTTCAAATTCAGGTTGACGGGGATGGGTACTAAGTATCTTTTCAACCCAATAGTTACAATGGATTGGACAACCATCGACAACAATGACAGCAAATGAGCTCCTCAGAATCTGGTGACTAAGAGTGTCTGGAACTTTGTGTTTTTCAACACAATAAACCTGGGCAACGTGTCACCTACAGGGCTTCTTATACAAACAATGTTTTTCAAGCCACCGAGTCTGGCTGAAGAAGCAAAGCAGTATAGTCGGTTATATTTTGTTATACAAAAATATAACACTTGTTGCTGGAGAGAGCTTGCCAAATCTACTTTGAAATTTCTGTGAAGGTGTCCTTCAGCCTGGTCCTCAACTATTAAAGTGCTCCAGGGCGCCACATCAACGCACTCGAGCAATGTGAGCAAGTATTAAAATGTAACCTTACTCTGCAACATATGTTTCCAGGCTCCCTTGTGTACGGAGGTGGGAGAGTGGAGGATGTAGAGGTGTGTGAACAACAACACTCTACATAAAAGAGAATAGCAAGCACCCTCCGGTTCAGAGACTACTAAGCGGGTAACCCAAAAACAACAAGCCTCCATTTGGCATGAAACTATAGAACAGCGTGTTCTCCCATGACCGACAAAACTGAAAGAAAATAATAATGAGAAGGAGGCCGCTATCTATTTTTGTCGAGACGAGATACAAGTTGAACAGGAGCACAGTAAAGAGAAGCGAAGGATGATCTCCATTCACGACATGGTCAATAAATGGTGACTCAACTTACAAGCCGGTGAGGCCAATTTGATTTAGTCTTCCAATTCAATTATCCGCGCGCCGTCTGCACAGCCATTTTGATCCCATTAGTCATGAACTAGGAAGGCCCATCCTGCTTTCTTCTTTTCTTGTCTTCTTGTTTCCACTACAAAGCTAGCGTGGAGATCAGTGGCTTAGAAAGCAGGAATTTAAAAGCAATAGGCTCGCTAACTCAAGTACCGGGTTCAAAGTGCAGATAGTGGAGCAGATGTTAAAAAACTTCAGCTAAGGAATAATTACCACAGTTTCATAGCCTTTGTTTTTACACAGTGAATAGTTTTGTAAAGAGAAGATTAGAGAACTAAAAGGCAGAGAACTATTAATGTCGCACAATTGAATGGCCATTCTTGATGGCGGTATAGACGTCTTTACAGAGGATAAAGAATATGAAAGCTATACCTTGTTGGCTACTATACCGCTTATTGTGAAGTGGGTTAAATTGACTGCAGCCATAAAGATCTGTTTCAATTTTGCGCTGTCAATTCAGTACAAAAAACATTTTCATTTCTTGGAATCATTGTAATGGAAACTGGTTGATATATGCTAGTTAATTTTGTAAATAATAATAATAATAATTCTACTTAAAGAAGACATTATGAAAATATGACAGTAATTAAAGCTGGTTACCAAACACAAATTACAAGCACTGCAATTGGCGAGCCGCCAATTCAGGGTGGCACCCACCTCTGGCCCGAAGTCAGCTGGCATAGGCTACAGCACCCCCGCGACCCAAGTGAGGATAAAGCGGTTCAAAAAATGAGATGAGAAATTACTAGCAGTTCTTAGCCATTAACTAAAATATGACAACTTTATCTGAATCCCAGCTACATGAACGCAGCCAATCATCTTGCCGGGCAGATTGTGTTACCAGGCTGACATGAGCGCTACTGATAGGCCACGCCATATGGTGCCATGTTTGCAGAAATCAATGCGAAACATCTTAGCCTTCATCCTAGGAGACCGATGAGAACACAAGTAGAATAAGGTCCCGCCCACATCCATCACAGCCGGCATGATGTCTGCATCTAATCAGATTTCCGCTGAGCGCCCAGCCAAAACTTGATTAAAGACTGAACTATTGGCGTTTTACTAGCTTTCCGCGCCACTTAACCAGCCTCTCACCACCTGCCCTCGTAAAAGTATCCTCCGCCATCCCTCGCCATAATGTTTATTTATGTGTTTACAGGCTGTGTGCCATTAAGGAAGCCCAATCTCTCTCTACCCAACCATTTCTATTCCATAAACATGCATGGCCTCAGGAAAAAATAGCAGGAGGGAGGAGGGAAACGCTGGCTAGAACTTCCATTCATCAGCTTATTTCTCCTTTTCGTTCTTTCGGTCCAACCCTGTTAACATATTGACTCGTCATATTCTCAGTATCAATCCAGTGCTCCAAAAAGAGAACATCATACATTTAAGTGCCTTCCAAGTCTGCTGTAGTGGGAATCCTCTTCTAAAAAAAGTTTCCATTGAGATCAATTACCAGCCGAGTCAAAATGGCTGTCATCCTAAAACCTGCATTAGCTTTTTAGCACACTTGAGTGGCACACTTTTGTGCTAATCCAGATGTCAAATGAACCCCGAGCATTGAAATAAATTCAAACGTCTTTTATTTGCTGCCATTGATGCCATTTGATACATTTGAACGATTCAAACAGGCTGGAATTGTATTGTCGTCAATGGTACTAAAAATACTGTATTTCAGAGTTGGAGGTTCATCACACCACCAAACCAAAGGCAAGGCATTGGAGTTTATTGCGTGTAATGCAGTGTATCTGTCGGACAATTATAATAACGATGACGTCCATTCGGCCATAAGAGCAGATGGCAGGTAATTAGCGCTTCATCGTACTGTCAAATGGAGCGAGGAAGACCAGAGCCATGCTCATTTTGTCCATGCCTCTATGGAGAAAAGCTGCAAGTGTTTCAAAAAGGCCAGAAAACCTGATGGTTCCTCCTCAAACTGGACGTTAAAATCGGATTTCCAATGAAGACAAACACACATTCTGTTCTCTGGCTGCTCTCGGCCTCTACTTGATGAACGTTATTGGAAAGGAAAACCCTGGAGAATGCGTTTAGCTAGAATCAACTGAATTAGGAAGGTCCAAAAAAATACTGTCTGGTTATGTGAAATATGATCACAGCCTAAGACGTGTGAAGAATCGCTTCTTACACCTACGAAATGAGGTTGCCACCCACAATAATATAATCTGCCTATCCCGGTGAATTATTAAAAGTGACCCCTGGTTAAATAGAATGCAATTATTTGCTGGCCGTCAATCAACTGTCTAGCGCCCCGTTGCTTTTGCGGCTCGGAATGCACAAACTTTGGGGAAGCCGACGTTGGCGTGCTTGCGTTAATGTTCGTTGAAAGCGGAATAAGATCTCTCTTCTTTCACATTAATGAAGACGAGCAGAGGATTACGGCCTTTCTTGGCTCGAAGAACAAAGGCGAGAGCAACCTCAGTCTGCTCTTGGCAGCTGGATCCCCCGCCCAAGCCTCCAAAGGGCAAGAGGGCGCTTGATAAAAACAAGGAGCGCCGCCCTTAGAGCCCCCGCAAGGATGGCTCCGGTTAAATGAGCTGACAACGTATATTTCCATTGTTTTGATGCTTTATGGTTTCAAGCTTGAATAGCGGGAAAAGCTCAGAAGCAAGAAAGTCAGAGCTCAAAACAGACATTTGTTCCTTAACTGAAGGCTTTATGATGCCTTTTGAAAAGATGTGAAGCTGTCTTTTGTCATTTAAAACAGTTCAGTCATATCTCATTCACAGCTGGGCTGTTTTTTTTTTTGGAGCAACCAACATCATTGGGAGCCGTTTTAGAGAAATTTGAGTTTTGCTCTCTATGATATACAATGCAAAAAAAATACATTATTTTGGGGGGAAACCTTTTTGATTCTTGTTTGGATGTGATGAAAATGTAGCCATTTAAATCATTTGCTGCCATACTTGCCAGTTCAAATGGATTGGACAGTTTGAATGTAGCTTGTCAGAGCCCCATGATTCCATTTTTGGTCAATAGCAGTGAAACAATTCACAGTCAGCTCTTCCTGTCAGTAGCACCCATCAAGTCATCCAATCGTTCAGTCAAAAGCTTCCACTCACTCATTCCAATGCCACAAACATCAATTTAAAAGCAGTCATCCCACAGACGACTTCAGTACAACTGCACTTCTTCCATATAATCAACCAACACCATGTGAATGGAGCAAAAGAAGCTGTCGTATTAACTTTTAAAAGAAACCACAAAGTGTTCCTCAAAACGCTTTTGAGACATCTGTCTGCCCTCCTTTTAATCACCCTAACAGAAACATTCCGTACACTTCGACACCCGACGACTAGACCAAGTCTACGGATTCATTCCTCGCCTGCATCTTGAACGTTTTTTTTTACATTTCCGGACATCGTGTTCGATATAAATCAGATGTTTGCCTTGACGCGCAGCAGTTTTAAGGCTGATGCACAAACATAGTATTTCTGTCAAAAACGGGTGCCAGGAAAAATTGACTAAAAGAATGATCGCCTTAGTTCACAGGCAGAGAAGCGTGAAAGAATTCACGTCTAAGCTTCAAATTAGATTGATAACCAGAGGGAAAGCAGGGAACAATCAAGTCAACGTGATAGGCCACAATATCGCCTTGTCGGTTATCCGCCAGCTTTTCATTTCACTCTGTCACTTGACATATATTGCTACATTTCACAAACATTGTTTAAACTGTTCAAGCTGCTGGTCCACTCATTCCCCAAAAATGCAATTGTTCAAATAAAGCTTAAGGCTAATCTTATTTCTGTTTTTTTTTTTTTTTTGTCTTCCCCACTCACTTATCTCAGTTTATTATATTATCTCAGTTATATTGTTGCCTTCCCTACAGGCCCACTTATTATTATAATTTTTTTTCTAAATAGTATTTGTATGACCTTTACTACTCTATTGCCCTGCCTGAAACAGGAAAATCAGTATTTTTTAATGTTATTTTTTTTTTGTGATGACAAAAAAATTGAAGGAAAAAATAATATCTACAATTGGAAAACAATTCAAATATCGGACATAGGCTGTTGTCATACATGATGCTATAAAACATTTACTATTTAACTACAATGAAGTGAGAATTTGAAATAAAAAATAAAGGTATACTAGTCATAAAGCAAATTTAAAAAATGTAAAGTTCATTTGCCCTACGTAGAATTACTTAATGGGCTGGATATCTAGCGCCATTCATGGCAGCCAAACATAAACAGTAAGAAAAATAAATAAATAATAATAAACAGCTTTAAACTATGCTGTACAACAAGAACATTTTGTCTTTGATTATTTTGTTTTTTTGCGCCGGGTCTGAGAGTGCGGTTCTCAGCGGGTAGTCAAAACACACAGAAATAAAGCTAAGTGCTTTCGGAACCTCGGCGAGCAAAAACAAGTTATCTGGCGCTTCTGTTAGTCAAGTCGACCGGCTGTGGCACGGTGTACGACAAATTGATATTTGGGTGCAATCCTTCATAGCTGATCGCTAGGGCAAAAATAGTAGAGGATGCCAGGTTAACATTTCCATCAATCACTTTTTGCTAGCTTTACTGATTGGAGCGAGCTCCAACCGTGATAGGATGGAACCCCTGCCTTAGTACCTCAGGCTTTCCACCATTACAACCAGTCTTCTGATTGATATGTTGCACCTCCAAGCCATAACTGCATTTAACACTTTTATAGTTAAGAGAAGTACAACTTCAAGCTCGAAGAAAAAATTTAGATCATAAATCTTTGACAGGATCAATTCATCGTTAGGAATGAAATTATATTGTCATAACCAATTCTACTGAGCATTTTTTTGTCAATTAATTTTTCCTCCTATTTACATGAAAAATATTTTTTTTACTTATTATGTTCACTTTAGAGTGTTATCAGGGAGCAAAGAAAAAAAAGACGGAAGATGCCGGTGACGACGCTTATTTGCAGTTTTCATCTGTAATGGGGAGTGCTTGAGATGGGGGAAGCAATTATGATTTAAAAAAAAAAGCAGAGAGGGTGAGGGGAAAGAAAAACAGGTCACCCCTTAAACCTTTGTGCAATCAGAAGTGTTTGTTCATTTTTAAATTAGATGGGTGGCCTCAGATTCACCTCCATCTCGAATCTAGATCTACATTTCCTTTTTTCGACAATAGCACCTCAATGACAAATATCAATTTCACATGATAACACTATCCACCAACGCATATTTCTTCTTCTTCTTTTTTTTAATCTTGCTACCATGGTTGTTTGCCTTTCTTCCAGTTTTTCTATTCAAGCGCTGTAAAACCTGACGCAGCTGCACTTGAATTGCTTTGATGCAATTCTCCTGAAATGAAACCCTATAAATCACATCGGCATTAAGGCTGCGAAGCTGGCAGCATAGAAAGGATGTGTGCACAGAGTACCAACATTCCAAAGGCGGCTAGTTAGAAAAAAACCTCTTGCATAATTTACGTGAACCCTAAAGGCAAAGAATAAAAACAGAATACCGAGGGTCATTTTTCAGTTTTTCCCTAGATGAAACTGGCCTTCATGTGGTCCCGCGAGCCTAACGTGATGAATTCCAACCCGACATTACGCCGCACCGCATAGGCACTCGATACTCCCCGAACACTGGGACGGGTGGGCTTAGGAAAGGCCCGCGCGCAGCGGTGGACGGCCGGCATCAGGCGACGAAAAAAAAAAAGAAAGAGGGGCGGCGTGTGGCTTGGACGCCATCCAAAACGCCTCTGCAGCTTAATGGCAAACAGATTTGGGAATTGAAAACAAAAAGTGAGGAAGCTTGTCAAATTTATGAGGTCCTAAGAAGGTGAGAGTGAAACGGAGTGTGTTTATTAGGTGCAACACTGTCGCAAGGAGCTATTTAAGGGAGATACGACCCCGCGCGAGCTGTCACTTTTTATTCCCGCATTATTTACTCACGTAGTGAAAAAAATATGGCTGCCTTGTGAGCACATTACACACTGCACGGTTGTCTATGGGTCAGCATGTCAGATTGTCATACCAGCTAAGCAGCTATACAGCTTGAAGTTTCCTAGAGTTGTGCCCATTATACATATTTTTGCACCTTGAGTTCCTTTTATTTAACAAATAAAGGAAAAGGAAAATAAAAATCAACAAGCACACAAAATAAACCCTTTTTACATCACCTTAGCTGTGGTTATGACATAGGAATGCCACATTAGTCATTTTGAATGATTTTCTTGATAAATAAAGTGCAGTTTTTAGTGACCAAACATTACAAGTATTTTTGAAAAAAATCTACTCTTATGTATATAAAGATAATAATATTTTTTTTCTAAAATATTACTATAAGTCATTTTTGGTGAATTCACTTTATAGTTAATGTTCAAACAACTTCATGAAACTGACGCATGTTAATATTTTGGTGGAAAATATTCTGTATGGTCTTAAAATGGTATTTGAACTGGGATGTGTAGGTATGTATGTTCAATTGGTGTTGGGTTTAATTTTCTATGGAATAATGGGCCAAAATATTAGAAAATTTGGGACGGTTCATTGAGTGTTACATACTACAAATTGCATTTTATTAGCAATTTTTATTCTCAGTGTACTTTGAAGCCTTGGCTGGGGAGGAAAGAGGGAAATTTGGAACATGTCTTAAGGGGTGGGATCGCTAATTTTTGCCTTAAGAGGTCCTACAGGGGGCCCACAAGAACAGTAAACGTGGATTCCCAGCATTCAAAAAGCTGGGTGAGTAATCTTTCAGGGATTGCTAATATTCATATACTGGACCGAATTAGCCCCACATGACATTTTATGATGTTTTCAGAAGACTTTTTGCAACAACAACAAAAAAAGTACTCACCTGCCGAGAAGAACAGGCGAAGAATTCACCGAAAAGAAGAGAGAAAGACAAGAAAAGGCAAATTAGTCTAAAGGTAAAGAATCAAGTCTCATATAAAACAATCAAAAAGACATTAAAAACACATCCCTGGCGACCTTTAAAGTAAATCGGATACAGATCCCTCTGCGGGGCTGTTTACCCCTCGACGAGGCAGATCGTGTTTACGCATAATACCTACAAAGGGCACGTCGGTCGGAATATTAAAAAGATGGCGCTCGGTTAAAAAAAGAAAAACCTTCAGAAGGTTGCGCCATCACTTAAATCCACCCGGCATTGTTTGCGTTTTTTAATTTGAGTCAGCTTAACGGATTAGCGCCTGTCTCGGGTTACATCGCAACCTTGTGAGAGATAGTGCCGTAATCGGCGGCTTCATTTGCATGGTGGCGCGCTTTCAAAAGGTCACTTTTTTCCTCTGCTAAATAAAAATGGTACAAATGAGTGGTGGAAAGGAGACGCACTTGGATGTTAATCCTCTGTGGGATGCTAAACGGTTATTTAAACATCAAACAACCAAAAGAAAGCCGAGTTGAAGTTCAGCTAAAATGCAAACCAAGTCAACTAATCAACATTGCAAATGTTAGTGCAGTGCAAATGTAGACATATAGAGATATCAGCAGTCAGTCAAAACTTCATCACTTGGCACAATAATATGTATTAGCATTTCTTCACAGAGGATAAAGAAAATGCTGTCAGAATTTGCTTCCAGGTAAAAATAAAATAAAATAAAAACGGAACATATCTGGTCACTCCTGCTGCAAAAGTCAAGGATACACACTTTGAAAGATTAATGAGAAAAAGTGGTATGGTTAATATGGAGGTCAATTAGTGTCATGGTAAACACTTCCATTTCCAAAGATTAGGACCTAATTCAAGCATATCTAAATTATTCAGGTAAAAAATGAAGCAACTTTTTCAATGACTGGGAAGGACACTCTTTTCAGCGTGATAAGTGGCTGAAAGGAAGCAAATGTGGAGGTCAAATTATTAATCTAGCCATGCTCCCACAGTGGTAATCACCTGAAGCCTCGCGGGGGCTCACTGAAACGAGGTCAGGAGAAGGGAAAACTGTGGAGGACAAAGTACTGTTGGAAGGAACTTCAAAAGTCTTGGCTCAAATATGGCACAAAAAAATTAGAGTATGCAAATGAAGCGGGCAGCAGGTTCAACTTCTGAAGCGCTGCCAATGGCGTTTGCGGCACAAGCCAGTTTTCCTCTCTGGTGAAAATGTTTTTTTCTTATAAACTCCTGTTGCCTCCATACCACAGAGGACGCCTTTTGGCTTGGTCGCCTTGTTGGCTCCGCCGTGTCGCCGGAGCTGACTGGACATGGACGCTAGCGATAACCGGCTTAAATCACAGTGGAAGTACGGCCTCTCTAAACTTGGTCAACAAAAGGCTAGATTATTTCCCACTAACAGGATCGCTCGGTTTGCTAGTGGACGCCCTGTCGGGTGGCAAATGTCACCAACCAAAAGAAAGACAAAGCTACAAATGTCAGTAAGGTGATTACATTTCAGTTAAATTTTCAATTAATCTCTGCCATCCAATCAATAAAAGTGTATTAATCTTTACTAAACACACAAACAGGTGTTTTTCAGATGTCCTCACAACATTGAATCCTCAAAGCACTCAACATCCAAGACATTGACCCAGGAAAGGTGCTTTCTGCAACAACAAGGGCAAACTGTGTTGAGCTGTAAATCAAATTCTTTCTAAACGCTCTTATTCTGCACAAGGACGGGACACTGCGTACAAAAATACATGAATACAAATACAACAACTCCTGTCTCAGATTTCAGCAGTAAATAAGAAACGTGTTGGGATATATTGCCATCAACTCATCGGCTGCCATAGACCAGCAAAGAAGAAACATTTTGCTCTCTATCAGTCCTCCTAGTTCAAACGAATGGGACATCTACTCGTAACAAAAACCTCTGCTAGTCCTCTTTAACGCTAGAATGATTCTAAGGAAGAAAAAAAAAACATCTAGGCACCCCTAAGCCTGACGTCCAACAGTCAGCGGGAGAGCAAAACAGACTTATCAAAGCGGTGCATTCATCAAAAATGGATCCAGCTCAAAAGTGAAGAGACATTTAAGATGCAGTTTATTAAATGCTCCCTGTCAATGAAGCACAAGATGCCCCGAGAGCCTTTCCTTGCCAAAGCCAATTTGCTTACATCGCAGTAATTCAAATCTGAATTAGCTCCCACACTTGAAAATGTCTGCCCTTTGTGTCTAACTTGTTTTCCACCCCTGGCCAATAGGAATCCATTTGCTATTTTATCTGTTGTTAGGGCTGTTCTGTACATGTACGATTACATGTTTGCACTGCTAAAGCAGTTTAAATCCACACGAAAGCTGGTGCCCTTGTCTGGATTATGGAAAATGCAATTATTCTTTATCAATATGACAGCATAATCAACTCATACCTCCGCAATCTCATTATGTCGCCGTCTCCAGGAAGCCTAATCGGAACCTCTATTATCTCTTCCCTTGTCCTCTGTTGTGTACCTCGGCAGATTCAATTCTAATGTCATTAGTGGCTTTTATGCGGGCAATGACCCTCGAGTCTTCCGATAAACAATCGGAGGGTTTTAGCACGGGCCCACAAAAGACTTCCCGACATGGTTTCCGGTCACCTCGGAAATCTGCTCATTCATCAGGTGATAATAAGATGGCGGTGATTGGAACAAATTACTTTGCAAAACAATTTGATTGCCTTGACTAGGGATGTTCCAATATCATAATTTTGCATGTCCCTCTTCGATACCATGCCAATTTATTAAGGAGTGTGAAAAAAGCACATCCAGAAGACGTATTTTTTTCCCAAATTTGAACAAAGCTATCTCAACATTTGACCCATTTAAAGGGGTTATTAGCATAGTCTGGTTTTAAATAGGGATGTCCTCATTTTTTATTGTGAGCCGAGTCTGAGTCACGGGATTTTGTGCCAACAGCGAATCATGATCAGATACGTAGGAAATGTATTCAGGAGGGGAAAATAGCACATCCAAATCATTTTTTTCTCGCAATTTGAACAACGCTATTGAACATTAAAGCCACATAAGAGTCATTAGTGATTTTTGGTTTTGGTGCAACTCATTTGAGCAGCACAAATAAGCTTGCGAACAAATTACGTTGAGAAAAATTTGGTTCTTGCAATGTCCCGCATTTCTTCCTTCCCAGGCAAGATAAGCATATTGTCCGTCATTGCCACTTAAAGATACCCCGAACGACCTGCGTTCCTTCCACCCCCGCAAACTTGAAACATATCCCTGAGGGCGAGAGACAGGAAATGCTTGTGATTCTCATCAGTGACCTGCCAGGTGCCAGTGAGTGATGGCGCAGCCTCCAAAAATCCAACATTTAATAACATTTCCACGATTCCCGTCACCGCAGACGGCACGCCAGGCCAAAGATTCATGTGCGATGTCTAAAACACCGAGTTGAACAATATAATCCACAAACTGACGAAAACCAAACCGCCACTTCCACGCCTGTGCTTAAAAATGTGAAAACATGTCAAATTACATTTAGGTTGACATTTACATTCCAATTTCACGGCTAATTTCCACGCAGTCTCTTTCGGAGAGTAACGAAACCAAACAATCAATGTTCGTGACTTTTAAAGAACCAGACTCGAAGCCAGACACGCATCTTTGGCTTAAACATAACTTGGGAGAAATCTTCCATGAAAAATGAAGCCTGATTCATCGAGCTTTGGGGGCGCAAGGCAATAGCCACGTTTTTACAAACCATCAAAGCACTTATTGACAAAAAGATTGGCGTCTCACATCCCCACGTCTACCTGGGCTGCCTTAAGGCTCCTTATCTTCGTCCATCTGTTACATGGTAGCATTTGCTAGGCTCCCTCTTTTTTTATCTCACCCAAACTATCTACCGCCTTCTACCTAGCAGGCAGACTTAATCAAAAAATCGCTTTCTTTCCATCCAGCTGGCAGCTAAACAGACAACTTTGATGGAAAATGCAACCTTCTAAGATTTATAGAAAACTCAACTGCTGGCAATGATTGAAATGAAGTGGTGGAGTGATATAGCGCCCAGAGATTATTGTGTTTTATTTCTTCATTATTAATTCAAGAGAATTACCATAATAATCACAAATTCAGTCATTCAGTGGTAATTTTCAAAGGTTCAAGTAGAGGCCGACCTGACTTGCTAAAAAGATGTGGTACTGATTTGTACTCATGAATTTTCACCACCGCTTATCCTTGTTAGGTCAGGGTGCTGGAGCCTATCCCAGTTCACGAAAAGCGTACTACACCCTAGACTGGTCGCCGCACATAGAGACAACCATTCACATTTACAACGGGCCAAAATAGCAATCATTACAGTGATCGCTCATTTATATGAAAACAGAAAAATGCCTTGTTAAATTTTTTTCAGCAAATATTCTACACAACTGTGAGATTTGGAGCACATGTACTTTCATTAAAAAGTCTTTTATACTACATTAGTGCAGGTTTTTGATAGCCGACTTTGGGTTTTGTCACGCTTGGAGAAACGCAGTGTGAAAAAAGACCTGAAAGGTTTGCACTTTTCTTATTTTTTGTGTGCCAAAACATGCATTTCCAACATGACGGCAGCACTCCAAATGTGTCTCCAGTAGCCCGAGCTAGTAATTACTTCAACCTCCGAGCCCAGTCCATTCCTACAGGAGTGGGAAAACTCAGCTACGGTAGGAGAGACGGCTTAAATGTGAGATCATGTCCTTCTTTTGTCTCAATTGCTTACAGATGTTGCTCGCCTGACATCCAAAAGTGTGTAAATAAATAACAAAAGGGCCTTCTGGATTCAAACCAGTCAACGTGAAGTCTACTACCGAATTGGTAATAGACCCTCATTTGGGATTACGCCAAAGAAAACAGAAACCGAGTTCAGATGGTGGATGACGCAGGAACGAATGAACCCATTGGCTGCCACTGTTGACCACAAACGTCCAAATGAATCGGACGTCTACTAGTCATGAACTCATTCTTCTACTGTGACTATAAATGAATTCAATTCTATGTTCATTCGCTGCCACCTCAGTTCAAATTGATTGGATGCCCATCTTCGGATGAGGAGATAAATCTTCTCCAGTGAATTGCTCATTCTGGTGTCAGGTTCCGGTTTGATCTGTGACATCTGCTCCACATCAGGAGCTTAAAGCAGAATTGACTGGAGCAGACTACATCCTCCAGCAAAATGACAATGAGCGTGACGCCCCAAAAGAACTGGAGGGCTTTAATTTTAATTATTATTATAGTTTTTTTTTTCATGAGGCTGCTCAAATAACCATGCTGCAGATTGAGGCCATTTTTCTATTTAGCCAATATTATCATATAATATAGTAAGTTGCTTACACCACTTGAAAAAAACATGTTCATTTTTCAATGTATTTTTTTCATGTTCCCGGTTTGTTTGAATTTATTGGTAATTTTATGTCATGGGTAGCAAACAATATTTTTCCATTTTCTGTTTTAAAAATAACAGCAGAAGCAATTTGTATGTGTTTGCAACTAATTGAAAAGTCGGTGTTGGTTGGAGATGTTGCAACCTCCCTGTGCGAGCTGATAGCTGCAAATTGACATGGAGCCAGATAAACCTCTTCGGTAGAGGCTTGGCCCTTATTAATTAGAGCCAAGGAAGATGTAAGGAAAAACATCTGGACCTTAGTAACCTCTGTTTTTGTTCCAGAGACCATGTGACCAGAGCTTGGCCAAACCAAAGACATGAAGGCTGCTTCAGACACCATAGTTTCAGTTTAACACAAATTTTAAGCATTCAAAGACCATGAAACGTCTCCTGCTGTTGTTGTGAATAGAACTAACATTAACATTGAGTTTTTCTGGGGGCAAAGCCCAAAGTCACAAATGTTTGACTATTTTCTGAAACAATAATAAAAATAAACAAAGTGTGATGCATAATCAAAACAAAAGGAAGCAATGCAGAAACAAACCAGAAGTTGAATTCATTTAACAAGAGATTTGTTGCATTGCTGAGTTTGCCATTGCACAGCACAATGCATTAAGTTAAAGCACAAGACAAGTTATTGATTAAGTGTATCTCCGCAGGAAAAAGTAATTTTGTGTGTGTAACAATTTGAAAAAACAAAGCAAAGTTTCATTTTTCATAAGGCATAATAGTGGAGAAAAATAAAAGCTTAAAAGCTGTACTGTCGGCACGTTATGTCAATATTGATGACGCCATCTTGGTGCTGTATCGGTCCCTATACTGATACCAGTATTGGTGTTGGCACATGAAAAATGTAACATTTGTTAGCATTTATTTGCTGTATGCGCATGAACTGACTGATGTCACGTTCCTCAAACAATGGCTGCGCTTGCTTTGTGTTTGGACTTTCTCTACTTGCAAAAAATCTAAGAAACCTGCGGTTTGCATATTCGGTAGTTTCAGGAAGCATCCATTTTTGAGACAGAGGACATACATAAAAGCGCCTGTCTTTTCATTTACTAGCAAGGTTGCCACTTTCTCTCCAAAAACATGCCAAACATTTAGTATTATTCCCAGGTGACCTCGTCCATCGTGGCCGAGGAACACTGTGTTCAGGTGCCAGGTCACCTCCCAAAAGATGCCGAGTAGTTTTCAGGTCGCAACGACCCAACGGGTCTTAAAAATATGATGAGGAAATGGAGATTATAGATGTAGTGCTGCTGTGATTCATTAGGTTGCAGCCACAGTGAAAAAAAAAATCTCCCTTTCTCGCTCTTATAACTTTCCGTCTATGACATGGACACAGAGTATACAAACTCAAGTTTTGTCATATCACTTTTCTCTCTCAAACTTGCTAACCTTTGGCCAAGTATTAAACCATTCTTTATTTTTTCCAATTCACTTCCAGCTGCCATTTGTATATCCACGCTCAAGAGTGCACAAACTGCAACATCTGCAAGTCGAAGGCGTAATGATGATTAAATGCCCCTGCGTAGGTTTGGAGACCAGCTCTGCAGTTCGTTGACGTAAACAGGCAGGTCATCGTGATTTCAGCTAACCGCTCGGTATGAAGCTCATTTTGAACTGACATCGTCTTACCACACTTTCAAAATATTAAGCACATCTTGGTAACTGTTTCAGTGCAACGGATGCTGATCGACGTCCAATCCCGTGGCGCTTTTTATCCTTTAACATTGAATTTTAATGAGATTGTCACTATTAGACGTCCAATCTATTTGAATAGGGCTTGGAGGGGTCCAGTCAAAATTTATTGGAGGTCTAGCTGCGTGAATTAGATAAACTAGTGCCAGTCTATTGAAGCATATTGTGTTAAGTACAGACAGCATGAAACTACTCAAAGTCATCCATTCTTCATTTTCAATGAAGAATGAGCATTAATAGAATGTATATAATTTTGTAGTGAAAGATCACCGAGTTCAAAAGTGCCCTAGAATGGATTCAGTTAGCTAAAAAGCGATGACTTGTACAGCTTTATCTCGGAGTAATGGTTCAACACCTATTCAACCCCTGCGACCTATCCTTTTCTCCAGTCCCTGCTTGCCTGTCAAACGGCCGCGTTGTCTGTGTAGGCCACGCGCGCATTCCCATCGCTCACCGCCGAAATATAGCCGGGCCCGAGGCAGCCGGCACGCCGTGATGGCAATTCGCCATTTAGAAATGTCACGACCCGTGCGGCTTTTCACCTCGCGGTATCCCCGTGATGGATCAGGGCGGGGTTCTCCTCCCGGGCGCGCCAAATAGCGGGAGAGATGAATCATGGAACATTCCAGGGAGAGAGATGGGTCAGCAGACCTTAAATGGCAACCTTAAATGACCTACCAGAATTTTGGCCTTAAAGTCTACAGCATGTGTGCATTTTATTGTGCCAATAGAATTTAACACGACCTAGGAAAAATCGATGCATTCAATCATTTTAATTGAGAAAGACCAAAATAATAAAAATGGTGGGTATTTTTTTCCTTTTTTTTTTGACAGGAAGGCAATTTGGCAACCGATTGATCCATTTTTTATCCATTGAGTTTGCTTCTTTACAGTTATGACTTGTATGTTGAGGCATCCTTTTGGATTGTGATTCATTTCCCTCTACATTAATCACTGATTGTGTCCTTTATAGCCTCGTGATGACCTTCTCATAAAAATAACAGCCAAATGAACAGCAGCGATGCAACACTGAAAGAAGAGCAGCCGCAAGGGAGCCAATTGTTGAACTCTCAGCACAGTTGGCATGTCGCGGACAGCTTCTAATGGAGGTCCGCCTGGTGTGGAGACCCCACGGTACGACTGTTTATATCACCGAGGCAATCGGAGACAAATTCGGCAGCGGGGCAAATGCATTCCCCAACGAAATGAAAGCCCTCTCTGCCGACAAATTCGCAAACGCCTACATCGGCCGTGGCGTGGACCACTTACTGGCACGTCATTCTTCTGTCACGCAATAGTGATGCAAATGGACGCGTGCGTGGCGGTATTTTGACAAGCCAAATATTGTCGCCGATAGACGTCCGATCTATTTTAGCCGGGAGTGCTGCTAAATATCATGGATCTCTGCAGGGTGATAGAGAATTAGGAATAGTACCATATTTTCTGGATTAAATATATATATATAACTTTTTGTTGGTGCAACTCAGGTGCTACTTACAGTCTGTAAAAATCCATTTGTATTGCGGGGAAAGCACAAAAACTTGCTTTCTACTTTATCTAAAGGCCAAGACCAATTTAAGCCTTTTTTTTTGCTTTGTTTTTTTACTTAACGGATTCCCAGTGCTTAACCGAGCGAGCTTTTGCATTGAACGGAAGGCTTCTGGCCCAGATTTCTTTTTGAATTAGTGCCCAGGAAAGAAAAAAAAAGGCCCAGAGACTCAGCATGTGCACGCAGAGACATTTTTTGTTGTTATCTTCCACGGAGGAAAATTAGCCATTTGTTCATTCAGAGTTCCCTGGAAGAAAAGCAATCTTTTTATGAATGCTAGAAGCTTTCAAGGGAAAAAAAGTACATTTGCTATTGTTACGGTATGACTTTAATGGTGTTTTTTCTACAAATGTAATTTGAACATTTTCCCGACGATGATGGACGTCCAAACGTGGCTCTTTTCATTCTTCTAATATGAATTTAAGACTTTCCGGCACAACCAGAGTGAACAGTTATTGAAAAGTTGACAATAGAGACTTTGACTACTTTTGGTCTTTTTTTTTTGTTTCTTTGTAGACAATACCTGTAAAAGTGACTATTTTTGGTGATTAAAAAACGTAATATGTTAATTATTATAGCTTTTTTCATCATTATGAATGAATTTTGATTCAAAAAATATTATTTGATATGAATCTAAATGCATTAGGGAATCGTTTGAATGTCAGTAAAAGCTAAGGAAGATTCCCAAGTCAAAAGAACATCCCTGAAGATCACCAATCACACCTTTTCCCTTTAGCTGTAGATAATGGGACATTTTTCTGGGTAAATGCAGAAAAAAAAAAACTTGGCAGCACCGCAATCATCTGGCTGGAGATTTGACAAAAATAGACACGGGAATCACTGCTTCCAAAAGGGGCAATTTGAGTCGTACTGAGAAATCACAGAATTCAGGACTTTCAGAAAAAAAACACTGTAAAGGACAGATTATTTAATTAACTTGGAGAGGTGATAATCGACTCTGCATGTGAGTTCTTTCACCTGCGATAATGACAATGAACTTGCACTGACATGAAATATCCACCATGGCTGATGGAAGAGTAATTGATGTGAATGCACAAGTGCCATCCAGCACATCCGCATTATCACGGAGCTATCGGGCAGGCTGCCATTTTGTGAGCCTCGCAGCAGTGGGAAGGTGATTCATCAGAGTCTTTCTTTTTTTTCTTCTTTTCCCCTCCAAATGGTCTAGACTTTTCCGTCCTCGCTGCTCTAACAGCAGGAATCACGGACACACCGGCGATCTTTAATGAAAGAATGAAGTGAGGCGGCGCACAGCCGGAGCTGACGATAACAGCGACCAAACACGAGTCAAAGGAATAAATGGAACAGGAAGGGAAACTTTAAAAGTCTTAAGTGTATGGTGAAACTCCTTTTTTGCAGTTCCTTAGTCATTATTGCTTTTCCTCTGAACCAGCATTGAACTATTTAGTAAAAAAAAAATCATAGATTACTCATGTCCAGGAGGAAGTGGTGTTTTCCAGCTCATATTTTTATCAAGTGAATGTATAGCACTACATTTACAATGCAGCTTTTGTTGAGTTACTGGCATGTGGGATCACAATCCATCCTATTTGTTGCCAAAACACTATCACTCTTTGTAACTATAGTGCAAAAGCATTCCATGTTAAATCTATCAGAGTTTTGCAAATGTTCTCCAACTCCCCCTGTTGGACAGAAAAATCAATATACTAGAGTGTTTCAGACTACACAATATGTTCAACAGCCTTCTGGCTTTCACCTCTACTCCCCCTTTGGCACCAATATGCCCAACCCCATCAGTGTCTCAGGTGAAGCCGAGCAGAAAACAGCCGCCCCCCTGCCGTCCCCCCGTCCGCAAGCCCGCCCTCCCGCTCCCATCGTGTCGGGAAGTTCTTCCCGCCTACTCGGGCTACGACGATGTTGCCACGCTTGGGTCTGTGAATTGAAATGTATTTATCACTAGTCGACATCAAGATCATTCCAACTGAAAACGACCCTCGGCAGATTAATATTCGTTTATGCCATCGCTCCCAATCGGAATGGATTGGACATCTGTCGCCATCAATGGTAGCCAATGAGCTAAGAAGCAGTGCCTCTCAGGACAGCAGCGGCATCCACTCCATCAACTCCGACATGGCACCCCCTCTCCGCACGACAGCTTCTAATTGGGTTATGTTTATGAGTCGTGTGATCAGCGATGACAGCGTAATTGTTGCCATTACCTACCCAAGTCTTTCGGGGGGCGGCTCGCTATTTATCGGCTGTCGACTACATTTTCGCAACAATGTTTTCAATTGCGCTCCGATAAGAATACCGACTGTCATTGTTCACTATTAGCGAGGTCGGATTCCATTTTGTGTCAGGCATCTCCGCGGGTCAACGAGCCAACCAATCAACTGCTAACTGCACTTTGCTCACATGGAGTCACCATCTTTAAACAATCCTGTTTCACATAGTGGTGTGAGCAGCGATAAACTTTCAGTCCATTTGAAATTGGAGATCTGGCAGTGAATGACGACGAGCCACCCCGTTTTAACTAGCCGGGCTATTGGCGAAAGTGTTTGGATGTTTCTCCAAGACAGACAAAGCATTGCAGTGATGTCTGGCATAGTTGATTTCTTTCTTGTTTAAAAAGAGTCAACATTCATTTTCTTCGGAAATCTCGCACAGCCGCTACAAAGCAAGCATCTATTCCGATTCATTCTATCCTAAATTGACAAACGTTTTGCGGGAAGCACAAAAAGTCCGTCGTCTCAGCTGTTAAACCAACAGAATAAAGTGTCTCTTTGACAAAGTGTGACAAAGCTGGCATTTTTGCTCATTTTTGTCTCGCATCAAAAGAATTGCGGGGCCCATTAGAGGATGGAAACCAGTGGAAAGATTGACACACTAAAAGTCACTTGTCCTAACACCAATTTACGCATTCCAACAACTGTTTCACACATCTGAACAGCATCTACATTATGAAAGCATGCACAAAGCCTAGTATATAATTAGGCTTTTTTTTGCGAAAATGTTTGTTTTTGCCTGTTGTAGACTAAATAACGATTCTTAATTGCTTATAGTACATATGGTGTTTATGTTTCTATAATGATGTGTTCCATTTAGCCACTTCTGAAGGCCAGGAAGAATGTAAAAAAAGTTAAATCAGGCAGGAATACTTTTGCAAAGCCTTGCATGTAGGTTAATAGAATCCCACTTTAGACGAGATGAGGATTCCTAGAACGATCCGCGGAGGGACGCTTTTCTCGTGCCGCCGTCAAGGCGAATGAAGTTGACGGGCTCCGATGCTACTGAACAAAAGCAGACAAAGGGAGGCGCTACCGCTAGTGGCGAGGAGAGTGATTAATGAGGCCACACCGGTCGAGAGCACCCCGCCTCCGTGATACTCCAGCTCCACTCTGGAGCCGGCGAGCCAGTCCACAACTAATGACTCCCGAGATGTCCTCTGATATACATTTCCTGAAAACACGACCGCACTTTCCTATCTCCTGGAAAGCCATGCTTACACAGGCCAGAAGCAAATTAGCCGTCAGGCTCTAAGATATGGATTAGCATAAGATCCCCAATTCATATTTGAAGATGTTCCTGCATCAACGTCATTCGATAATTAGAGATTGTATCATTTTTAGTGTCCAAATTTAATGATCAAATATCTCATCATGGTGTGTGCATAGAGCCGGATTTCTTATTAGCTACATAACTGGAAAAATTAAGGCAGGTGGAACCTGAACCCTCTAAGATGCAAGAGAAGTAAAAAAAAAATATACGCTATTTCAGGTGGTTCCATTAACCCTCTCATGTAAGAATAGTACAGCTTCACATGACATTCAATAAAGCACGAATCATAGGCATATATTCTTTATCTTCTACAACACGTGTCAAAGTGGCGGCCCGGGGGCCAAATCTGGCCCGCCGCATCATTTTGTGTGGCCGGGGAAAGTAAATCATGAGTGCCAACTTTCTGTTTTAGGATCAAATTAAAATGAAGAGTAGAGATGTATATTAATTTGCCTGATTTTCCCCCTTTTAAATCATTAATTATAATTTTTTAACCCTTTTTTTCTGTTTTTAGTTCAAAAATCATTTTGTGAAATCTAAAAATATATTTAAAAAAGCTCAAATAAACATTGTTTTAGAAAACACTTTATAAAAAACTGAATATTCGGGGCTTTTAATCCAGTTCTTTTAATCCATTTATAAAAAAAATATATCTAAATATTATATCTAAAATGGTCCGGCCCACGTGAAATCAAGTTGACGTTAAAGCGGCCCGCGAACCAACCAGAGTCTGTTCATTTACATTTAAAATGAGACAGTGAAAGTTGTGTCTTTACTTAGGCTCCTATCGCCCCCCCCCCCCCCCCCCCCCCCCCCCACAAACCCGCCTAGACACAAAATATGCACAGCTGCTGCCCGGTTGCCCAGAAACGGAATGTCATCTTTGAAATGCCCCCCATTCCACAAACAGGATAGTGTTACAGGAAACAGGGCTCACCCCCCGATGAGCACTTGCTGCGCCACACGCTGCTGCCCCTGACATCCCATTTTTTTCTGGCGCCTCTCACTTTTAATGAGATATCTTTGAAAATTGCCCAGATTGGATGAAAGTCTACACCGGCTAACCTTTTTTTTCTCCCCCGTGCAAGGATGACCTCGCCGTTATTGACTTTCTGCTACTGTATCATTTTACAATTTGAGGGAGAAAGCACTTTAAATCTTAAAAATCACCTTATGGACTTGAGTTCATTCAGTTAAGAGTCTCGCCAGGAAAAGAATTCCTCAATCTGTAGCCCAGCGGAAGAGCATCAATCGAGTTTGGTAACTTTATACTTTACCAATTGAGTTGAACACCCATCGAGTTTGGTAACTTCATACTCGACTGAACCTGAAACCTTTTCCCACCCCCCAGCGATATATCTGTTTAGTCAAAGTAACCTTGTTCAAAAGTCAGATGGCAATTAAGAGGGACAAATGTCATTAGCAAGTTCTTTCCCCAACTGGCGCAAAGTGAGAGGCCATAACCAAATGTGCTTTAAACAGCTTGCTAAATGCACGAAGGGTTGCTGAGTCCTTTCTCCATTAACCTAATGGGTTGTTGTTTTATTCCCCTCAATTTAAGGCCTCATTCTCTCCTCTATTTCCAAGAGAGAAGATGGCATTTGAGGGCCCCACTCGAGACCACATAGCCGCTGGCAAGTAAGAGGAGGCATCTCCGCAAATGAACTAATTAGGCTCCTCGATGTCGTCAAGGAAATGGCACCCTGAGATTGTAATGAGATGGGACAAAAACATTTCAACAAAAAAACCTCAAAAAGAAACTGCCAGGTAGGGTAGGAAGGGTTATCTCTTACTAAAAATTCAACAGCAAGCACAAGATGTTCCTCCGGTGGACAAGTATGCGCATGCTACATGTTTGAATGCGGAGCTTCGTTGAGGCTCATTAAAGTTCGCACACAAAGCGAGATGTCCTCCCTAATGAGCGGATGCTTTGGTGGGGGGGAAAAAGACAAAAAGAGAGAGTTGTGTCCTCGGGAAGCTGGCCATGACAGCCTCCACTGTATCCAAACGCAACCGTCCTCATGCATGTCGGGACTAACAACCGAGCCTTTCTCACCAGCTTCTCCGTCTAACTGGGCCCGCCTCCTCTATTCTCCACTTCCCGTCGGAATTAGGGAGTTATTCACCCCCTGGAATGGAGGGCAGGAACACATCATTACCAGGTTAGGCTATGAATAGGGGAAGGTCTATTGATAGTTTGGTTTAGGCTAGGGTTAAGGGTGAACCTAATCAGACCAGAATACACAACAGAGCTTGAAAAAAGCTCTTGAGTTTACTGAGAATTCAGTCAGAAATGAGAGAAAACAGGTTTGAAAAATCTATTGACAGACAGCACAACACCAAATGAAATTTGGACAGCACCTCACTACACTTTCAAGTGAACTTGATGCAGTTTGAAGTGTGAAACGATCCAGCCAAGATGAAGAGAAAGCGACAAATTGCCCTCTAAAGGCGAAATGGAAAAACATTTTGTATGACTTGGCCTAAAGCCATCTAACATGGCTCGTTTCCCAACCGTTTGGTCCGTTCAGACTTGCCGATCTGATTTGAAGTCGAAAACAATACGACCCCCCTGCCGCGTATGATTCATAAAGATCAGAGTCTTTCCGGTTGCCACCTCTGTCCCTTGGGGGGCGTCGACCGAGAAAACAGGAGCAGGCCAAATCTGCGGGAGGTTACTATGGCGCCGCTGCCAGCTTGGCAACGGAAAGCAAAGCTGAGCGACAACTCGAGCCTGTAATCAGGCAAACATTTCACACAGAGCTGGGAGAGTGAACCATGATTAAGCAAAGTTAAACCGTGATCAAAGCGTTAACAAAAGCAGCCCGTTTCACCAAAATGGAGACAAAGTTTCAATTGCTCGAGTCTACGACAACGCCATTTTTGCTGCACTTCAAAAAAACCTCTGCCATTGACAACGAGAGACATACAATCCGTTTGAACTAAGATGGCTGGCTCACATGTCAAGTCTTTTTACGCATAGCAACATTGCATTCGCAAATAATGACAATTTCCCCAAAACAAACCGTGACTCTAGATGGATGCCGAACCAAATCAGCCAAGCTCTGAGCGCCGCAACTCTATTAAACTTTCACAAGGCAACAGCTGCTCATGCATTCGCATCAGCACCAGCACAAAAACGCACCTCCCAACTTTCACAGAAGCTCTCTACCTCTTCCCCTACGTAAACATGGCCGCTGATGATGGACGGACAACGGCGCAGTTGTTGTTTTTTTGCCATGCACGGACTTAATGTAGCTGATAACCCCGAGCATAAAGACGCTCACGATGCGCTGTTTGAAAATGCATGAATTCAATCATACATATTCATGAAACACCTTCCATCATATCAGTCACGGCAATTGGATTCCCTTTTTTAGGCAGGGTGCTCTACAAGGGGGAAATTTATATCAATAAATAACTCGGCAATAGGTTGACATGACGATTTGCCTGCTGCCGCTTTGCCCCCTTTTTATCGTGCCTTTCATACTTAAGGTACATTATAGCAAAACGGTGTGAGCTTGAATGGGAATGACTGTTTGTATAACAGCATCAATCCACAGCAGAATAAATCTGAATTTAGCAAACAGAGCCAGAATGAAAATTGCTCAGATAGGTTTCTAATCACTTCCTTTTCTCCAAAGCAGGGTCTTACTAGAATGAGCGTTGTTTTATTTTTTTAGTTTTTTCATTTCAAGACATTTTTTTTACTATCGCTGGAATTGCCTGGATATAACCCAGAGTAATTATGGAAAATAACTCCGACCGGACTGCAAACTAAAGATTGCTTCTAAATGGCTTGACAGGTCAATAAACAAACATTTGACATCTATCCTATAAGACGGCAAAGAGAAAACATGTGCAGACAAATTACGACAAGTCAGTGGAGAGTAAAATAATTACCGGGCAAGAAAACAACAGGCCAAAATTGCCTTGTTTTTTTTTTTAAAAGGGCATCAGTGCAGGAAAGCATGCCCTGGTTCAAAATTTTGCAACTCAAACAAAAGAGTGACATACATTAGCCTGGTTTTGGTGCAAAAAAAAATGGAAATCAATGCAATTGCCTCGTTTCATAGACATTTATATATTTGTCAACTCAATGTTAACATTAAGTGCCATTGAAAAATATTGATCATGTACTAATTGTGTGCCACTAGATCTCCCCCCAAAAAAGGGCTCGACTAAAAGGAAAGTCGTAAATCCAGAGGCTGGAGCGTCTCCCCTTTGACGGCATTGTGTCACAACAAGGCAGTCGCCACTCCTCCTCCTCCTTCTCCTCCTCCTCCTCCAAAGCCCCGCCACCTTTGTTCAAGCCACCCTCCCCCACCTGGCCAAGCTCACAGACACACACTCAACCCTAGAGCTTCTCCTCTGGCAGTGCGCTCCAGATAGTAAAAGCCTTATACTATAAACGACATGCTATCAAACGCAACAGACGGTCCTTGAACACCTCATGGTAATGACTCACGTTCAGTGGGGGGGATCAACGATCCATTGCTATAAACCAAGTTCGATCACAAATGAATCATAAAATAAAACCACCAAGGACCGGTAACGCTATATTCCAACTTGCAACTGTGTTGAAAAACAACACGTGCTCAATTTGCCATTTTGACCTCACCCCCGTCAGGACTTTCATATCAGGTGGCGTTAAAAACAAAGAAGAAAAATCAAACTGAGCGAGGTTTGAAGATCGATTAAGCATCGAACCTTGGGGGAGGCCCTGGCAATCCATACCAACTCTGACCTTTCTCGTCTGTAAGGCTTTAAATTCAATAGGTTGGGCTCTTGCTGTGACACAAGACCTGAAAAAAGCCGGAACAAATACCCATCTGGAATCGGCAAGGAAAACTGTTTTGTTTCAGACGTCAGCCACGCAACAAAGTCTAACGATCGGCAGGCAATTCCAAATAGGACGAGGCCACAGAAGTATACTTCCAAGAACAAGGCGGATTTCAAAGACCTGACAATAACTGATGACTTCATTCAGTCAAAGGCAATCTATCCAAATCCATGCAGAATGTTCCAGTAGTAATCTTAGTCTGCCATGTTCTTCCTATTTCAGCAACTATATTACAAAACCTCAGCAGCCACCTGCGACCACCCAAAGACAAAAACACATTTACTGTACTTCCATCAGCATGACCTCATCACACTCCCCATATTGGATGTTCCCGGCTTATTAGATGGTGGCTGACATGACAGTTTGATCAAAAAGGTCCTCAGAGCCTGTCAAATCAACATCTCCCAACGCGTTTCATCTTGTTGCCAATGCGTGACAGGTTTCATGTTATTATAAGAAGCAAACATCAACCTGAAAAGCAAGCTTACTTTGCAACTTTGCCAGCTCATTACCACTCCTGAAGCGGTACTACAAGACCTTATCCCAATTTCAGGACTGAAATGTCAACATTAAGGTCTCTCTCCAGAAAATTGGATAGTCTGAAAACATGTTGAAAATCAGTCAGTGAAAAAAAAAAGATACATTACAACAAATTGGAAAGATGAAGAACTACTGACAAGACTGAAAACTCAACATCACCAGGCCCGATCACATCACCAGATTAGAATAGGGTAAAAATAAACAGGTTCATATTTATTTATTTGTTTTTAAGTATTAACTCATTGGCTGCCATTCACAATGTCTAATACATTTTGACTTTTTAGGTCTGGCAGCGATTGTTTGATGTGGACGTCCGATTTATCCCTCCATAATAAATATCTGAAGTATCGGATCCAGATACGGTATCTCAAATTGAAACCTTGAAACATTACAGCAACAAAAAAAGACACTATTGGATTCGTGTGGTCGATTGGTCGCCGGTCTTTTGATCGCCGGTCTTTTGGTCGCCGGTCTTTTGGTCGCCGGTCTTTTGGTCGCCGGTCTTTTGGTCGCCGGTCTTTTGGTCGCCCCAACCGCAACAACGGGCGACCAAAAGACCGGCGACAAAACAAGGTAAAACAACACCGTCTCTGCATCAATAAAAGCCAACAATGGCCATGAGCAGTTTCACTGAGCTGACGTGTGAGTGTAAAAGAGTTTGTATGTACATGCATTGTCCCTTTAAGAAGCTACGTCAGTCAGGGTCTTAACAAGTTCTCCAACAAAAAACAATAAAAGTCCGGGAAATTTGGAGCTTTTCTTTAGCCTAATAATTACTAAGGCATTAAGTGTGACTAAATAGTAATTCGCAGTTTGTATTTAGGGAATTTGAGCAACGATTTAAATGACAATTATCACTTACCTTCCGGTCGACCAAAAGACCGGCAACCAATCGACCGTGTACCATTGAAGTACCCCAGAATTATATATATACAAATATATCATAGGATATTGTGAACACAACAGGATGGAAGAACACTGAACTAACCATTAGGCCAGTACAAAAATATCAAACTTCTGCTCGGTATTGACAAAAATACTTGCAAGTCCAAGTTTGCGCCACATGACCCTGCGTCTTTCAGGCCTTTGACTGGCAGATGGCTGTAGAAGGCCACTTGGCAACAAAAGATGCTGGCCTTAAAAATGTGTTTTCATGGCCAGTTCAGACAATAAAGAAGAATATCTTGACAATGTCTCGCCTGCTCCTGCGTTTTGATGACCCGAGAGAGTCCACGACACAAAGGCTGAAGCATCTTAATACCCCGGGGTTCAATTCTGATGAGCTGGGATGAGCTAACCCACCGTTGCCAGGCATTACATCATGACGGTGAGTCATAGTGCACGATCAGGAGTGAGTTAAGTGCGCACCCAGCAAAGGTGTGAGAGGTTCAGCGATTTCACCACAGCGAAGGCAACACAAATGGCAGCTGCTGATCTTAGAGCCAAGGAGACAATCGTGGACTTGACGTGCTCCATAAATTATTAACTCCTAAAGTATACTCATTGCTCAGCTGAGAGTGAGGAGACTTAACATGTGTTTTTGATACTTTAGCAGAGGAACTTGTCTCAATAAAAATGACGGATTAGTCCAATGCATTGGTCTATTTTTGAACCCATTTTTTTCATAATTAGCAGACAACATTTATTTACTGTCTAAGAAAAAGTTCAACTTCATGGATCCACGAAGATTTATATGAGAGGAGAGCAAAATTCATTGTTCCTTTCTTGCGGTCGCTATAAGCATCAAGCATGAATTAGTTAATCGTTACTGCGCAAAGACGCTAATTGCACACAGACTCAAAGCTTTTCTTCTAACCCCTCTCCGGAGGAAGCAAACAACAGAAAACAAACGCATTAAATGGGAGGTATTTGAGAAGATAATCTGAATCCCACAAAAATGCTAGACACCATCTTGGGATAAGATCACACATACACCACCCGTTGTGCTAATGGCTTGTCCTAGAACATTTAATGAGAGCTTGGAAGTCATCAAAATGGACAAATTTGTCACAATTATAATCACCCCCTGTATCTAGACATTGCCATAACTCCACTAATAATCACTACCACAAAGCACTTATGCATAAAAGTCAAGGAAGGTCTTTTGGAAAGCAGCAGTGAGGGAAAAAAAAGCCACTCATTCCCCTAATGATCAGAAAATATCTTTCTTTTCAGTCACCTAGGTAGACAATTTCAAATGGAAATTTTCTTTCAGCACTGGTTGGATTGAGCAGCATTCTCGACGGAAAGCAATGTAGCATTGAAATTGAATTAAAATAGCTTTCTAAAATTGGAGTTCTGACCTTCAAAACTGCACTCTCGCTAATTAGACATCTGTTGGGAGAGATCCACCGATCAAAATCTCAATCTAGCATGAAAAGACTTTACAACCTCAATAGCTGTCATGTTACTTCAGGAATATGCATTTGTCCACCATTAAATGTGTGCCGTGTTCTCTGGTGTGGTTTTGTAGCTGGACTTGTTTCCGCAACGTTTCATTTGCGACCCTCTGGGCTCACGTCAAATTTAAAGTACATACATGTAAAATCAAATCAAGTGCAAATTAGAACTTACTGAACTTTTAATGAGGCATAACCCACTGACATAGGTTGAAATACATACAAACTTCTCGTTTGATATCGTAAACCACATTAAAGTGCTTCTGACTTGTTCCTAAACCTGACCGCAATGATGTACGTACACGTATGAACTGTTTTCCAGTAACTCTTTATATACATATAGGGCATGCATATTGGGGGAGGGGTCTTTTTTTGTACATTTTTTGGTGCTCCTTCTGTCCCCACATTCACTTTTCTAAAGAACGCCATCAGAGCGCACACAATGCAAATGTTTGCTGGCGGCTCTATTCACGCACTTATTAATATGCAAAAGGCCGGCCCATCGCCGTCTACCAGTGGCAGCAGATGAAATAGAGCGACTGTCAAATACAAATGCTACACTAACGAATTCAGCGTGACAAAACACGGCTATAGAGTGAGGATTTATGAATAATCAAGCCATTATTTAGCTTGAGAATGAACTGCGCAGGGATGCAAACCCATTTATATTACAACGGCACATATAGCAACAGCATTTGCTCTAGACCAAGGGTGTCAAACCCGGGTTGGTTCGCGGGCCACTTTAACGTCAACTTGATTTCACATGGGCCGGACCATTTTAATATAATATTTAGATTTTTTTTCTATACATGGATTAAAAGAACTGGATTAAAATCCCTGAATATTCAGTTTTTATATATCTAAAACAATGTTCATTTTAGCTTTTTTAAAATATATTTTTAGATTTAAAAAAAAATGATTTTTGAACTAAAAACACAGAAAAAAATGATTAAAAAATTACAATTATTGATTTAAAAGGGGGAAAAAATCAGGAAATTTAATATACATCTATACTCTTCATTTTAATTTGATCCTAAAACAGAAAGTCCGCACTCATGATTTACTTTCCCGGGCCACACAAAATGATGCGGCGGGCCAGATTTGGCCCCCAGGCCGCCACTTTGACACTTGTGCTCTAGACCAATTTGGTTCACGGGCCACATTAATGCTAACTAGATCTTCTGTGGGCTGGACCTGTTTATTTTTGGCCAAAAAAAGGTAACTTACTTGGCGCCATTGACGTCCACTCCATTTTGTCAGTTCGCCCCTCCCAGTCAAAATGGATTGGACGCCTAGCGCTGTCAATGGAACTGAAACAGCCAATATATATGATATGAACAGCTATCATTGTCAATAAGCCGCACATTTGACTCCCACTGCTCTATATCAAAATTATTTGGCATTAAGAAGCTCATTAATTTCAATGAGGGCTGGATTTTACATTTGCAATTTACAAGTATAGTCCCAAATAAATAACTTGTATCTCAAGGCACCAATGTACTCCATTTTAATACGAGCACTAGTTATTTGTCCTCAAAAAAACAATTGGGTTCTGAATGCATGGAAGTAAAACGTGTTCACTGTCGCTTTTGCGCACAGATGTTGGTGCATTGACTACGTTACAGAGGCTCACATATATTCTGAGCCAAACCTTATAATTTTCCTCTTGTTTGGTTGCTTTTTTTTCCCCCTGGGTTGCCATTCGTTCAAAAATAGCACGTATTATTTTCATAGTGGCTTTGAACATGCAAAACCACATGGCAGTTCAAGTCACATGTGTTTGCCATTTAGTAGTTGTACAATTTCTCTTACAACTTTTACTGTGTGCTCATCTTTTTTTGTCAGTAGGAAGAATTCAGTCTTAACTTTTGATGTAGAAAAACATTGTTTTGGAAGTGTCCTAACTTGTTCACATAAATTCACATTCAGCCTCCCAAAAATGCAATCTTCACAATAGTCATCAAAATTGGCAGATTCATAGAAATTAAACCCTGCCGGATGACGTCAGAAATTGTAAAAGTGTACTTTCTCGAATTAAAATTTCTGCAACATCGACCATATGTAAAACACCAGATTGGAACTCAACTCCTTTTCAAACTTCCAGAAAATTTAATTACCGTTGAACTGAAACACGACGGTAAATCAATAAATCCAATTAAGTTGCCCAGCCTTGGAATAAATAATACCACCATTAGCCTTTTAATACAGCCCGTCCTATCAAATAATGTGATCAATTTCTTTGACTTTCTTCGCCTGCCGCAACAGAGGGGCTCCAGCTAGCACATGTCTAATTATCTTGCTCTCGGTTCTTTTCACTGTTCTTCAGATAGGCCTTGTGAGCCCTAAGATGACTTTCTTAAAATATCTTGGAAAGATTCCGAGCAATGTGGGGGTGTTGACAGGGTGCATTGCCAGTGCTAGTTAAGCCACAGATACGTAAGTAGAGGCCGTCTGCAATTGACGCCAATAGATGTCCAAGTAGGAGGGGTCTCGCAGCCAGTAAGTTAAGCAGCAGGTATTGTGAAATGACGTGAATAGTATAACAGCCCATTGAATGACTAAAAGTGTCATTCAAATTGAATTCTCCTTTTTCAATGGTATGACGTTGATGATGTTTAGCTTTTAACTTCATTGTGATCATTTGCAAAATGAGCTCAAATTTTAAAGATGACCATTTCAAAAATTCTGCACATTTCTGTTCAGATGAAAACGACCTGTTCGAACAATAAATGTCCAACGACGAATAATTGTAATATGAGAGCAGGCTGAGGGCAAAAAAAACAACCCAAAGCTGTATGGAGTCAATCGAGTTTGTTAACATTGTCATTCCAAGTTGGTAACATGCTCAAATAACCCCTTCTTGGACATTCCGGGTGCAGAATATAAACCGGCGTAGTCAGAAAACTTGTCATTAAGTGCTTTCCACTGCAGTCCCAGTCAACCTGCTTTCTACGTATGGGCTAAATATAACAGTTGGCGCAAGAACTGCGCACCCACAATGGTAGCTTTGCTCTTTGTAACGGACGTCTCGTAAATCAACTATTCTTCCTCTTTCCAAAGGCCTCTGGGAGCCCTCCAAACTACATTCGGGGCTGACTATAGAACTGGAGAGCAGATGCCAAGAGAACAGGAGGAGGAGTTTTGGGGTTAAAATAGGGTCCCCTGACCACAGGAGCCACAGGATTGGAAGCTATTGTACACAAACGATGACTATTCAGCAGACTCCGACCGGATTAAACACCGCAGTTGGTCCTGTCTGGACTCTCGGCTAGAAACGGTTCTTCGCCATCCACGCATGGGGGAAAAAAAATCCAGAAAACAACCACAGCAATGTGTTCAACTCAGTCGCGCCAAAATGCAAGAGAAAAGAAGAGTTTTCCGTTCAAGCAACCGCAACAAAAACTTCAGAAAACGCACACCTCACACGACGGATAAGGCATCAATCCCAGCAATGAGGAGTGGTGATGCTCCAGCACCCCCACAGCATAGCCCCAAAAAAGCTTAAATGTGAGTTTAACCGCGATAAAACGGATTCCAAAACTGCTTCATTTCCCCCCTTCCCGGTTAAGGTTAACTTGTTGGACCGGAGCGGGCGCGTCTCCGCCGGTTGTCCGCCACTGGCCGCGGAAGGATGCTGCGCCGAAAACGCGGACGCCAAAAATCAATAACTCACCTGCGCAGGCGATGGTGAAGAATCCCCAAAGGACGTCCCTGGTCTGAAGCATCTTGAAGTGCGGCTCACTGATATTCTCCTCGTTTGGAAAAAGCTGGTAAACAACAAGAGCCGGCGGCTGCTTTTCTCTCGGTGCTCCTTGTCCCTGCCCGGGTGCGCGCAGCAATCTGAGTGACAAGCAAGCGGCAGAAGCAGCGGCATCAGCAGCAGCAGCAGCAGCAACAGCAGCAGCCGGAGGATACTACTCACACGCACACGAACACGCGCACGCGCACACGCTCACATGATACCAGTGCGACGACTCCGCCCGGTGGCTCGTCGCTGGCACGGCATGGAAAACGCACGCACGATGGGGAGGGGGTGATGGAGGGAGGCGCGTGACAAAGTAGTGCGCGGAGACGGCAGATGGTCGACTAATTCGGATTATTGCACAAACTGCCCGGTTGCGGTTTAGAAGCGAGACAAGAGATCATTATGAAAAGTTGACCACACATCATTGAGGAAGAAGTATTCGCTCATTGCTGATCATAATAAAAGTTCAATTCCTTTCAAATGGGGGGCAGGATGTTAAAGATCATATTTCGCACCATTGATTAATTTTGAAAGATGATTGATTTGGGTCCTCAAATCCAAAAGGATTGGATGCTGTCACCAGCAGCCAAAGAGTTAAAGTAGCAAGTTAAAATGAGTTTGGTATTTATTGGGAATCAGTAGCAAGCAATTATAGCTACAAAAGAGGGGCTGTGTTATTTGACTTGCACAATAATAACAAGGATTAAGCAATTATTCGCCAGATTTTCTGCTTCAATACAATGGACACTGTGCTGAGTGTAAGGGTCAATTTGGCATGGATGTCAGAGAACTGACGAAATACATCATTTCTAGTGACTGAAACAGTTCCAATCATGAAAATGTACATGCTATATTATTTCTTGCTCAATTGTGCATTTTTGCCTTGGCTACTTCCCTATTCTGCATAATGAATCATGTCGACCTGACTGTAATATTCTTAGAACGACCCCTTTTTTTATATATTTTTGGGTGACCGTTGAAACCAAGTGTGACGCTATCACTATATTTTGTTTATTTGAGAGAGAAACTTTTGGGAGCCATTGGAAATGTATGACCCATTTGTGTCTCTGATGCTGGGTCTTCACCAGAAATAAAGAACATTATCGCCACCTAGAGAGCACATGGCCACGGTGCATTAGAGAAAAGAACAGGAAAACTTGTTTTTTTACAAGGCATCGTCTACCATTGATGGCACCATACCTCCAATCCAATTGGTGTGGTGCTGTCCATGGTACTGAAACATGCCAATCACAGCCAATCTTTCAGGTGTCTTTGGCTGCCATTGACTGCTCTAGAAGTCCCGTTCATTTGAACAGAGAAAGGCATGAGACGAATGGTGACTGCCAACCCTCTCAGTCCAAATGAATTGGACGTCAAGCAAAGTCGGTGGCAGTGATAGATGAGCATTACAAGCAAATCCTCACATTCCAGACGCCCAACCCATTTTGACGTCAATGGCATGAGCATTCACAATCAGAGCCAGGAATCGACGCCAGGCTTTTTTTGTGGAGGAGTGAGTTGTCCACGAGATGACGCTGTTGTACAGCAGTAGTTGTATCTTTTTCGGTCGTTAAAAATAGTATGTGAATGTTCCAGTGTGCAACCATCATTAGAAGAGCAAATGAAGACTATATAGCAATATGTTCCTAGGAATTATATATTATATTGAAAGTATACATATAGATATAGAATGCAGAATATAGATATACATCTATCACAAGAAGCCACTGCACACTCAGGGGCTTTCTTATTCAGGATATTCTTGCCTCCCATCTTGCTCCCCAGAGGTTAATTACGTTCACTTTGCCAGGCGTGACTCAAAAAAAGAAAAAAAGAAAGTACGAAAAAGAAAAGACAAAATAATGGGAAACACGAAACCCTCACAGGCGGATGTCGCTACCAACCAGTCGCCTCCAAGGAAGACTCACTTCAAGTATGACGTGTGGCCAATCTGTTCGGTGGAAGGCTAATTAAAATGACAATTCTGGATGTGAAAACCGGAGCTCTACTCAGCGCATACGTTTCTGCACATTGTCTCCTCAAAGATGAATCAAAGAGGTTGTCTGAGGCCCTCGTGCGTATTCAATTGGAATTCTGACAGAATAAGGCATAGTGGCCAAATAAGAACATCCTTCATGCATTTATTTGGTCACATGTATGTATCATTGTCAATAAGGTCATGTGACTCAAGTGTGATGTTCTTTCTGTAATTCAGAAGAATGCCACAAGAGGCTCCCCAACATGCGATCGTTAACGGGGTATAAATTAAACACTGAAATTGTTAAACCAATGCTTTTTTCCCCTATCTGAACATTTTAACATGTCAAATCCCCCAACTATTATTCTTTTACAACCTGCACCGTTCAAATAGATTGTACATAGTATTTGTATCTCCGTCAATGGCAGCCATAAAATAATAATATAATATGTAGTGTAATCCTACCTTGAGCTCTTCATGGACCTCCACTTGGCAAAATGATGCAGTTATTGTAACTGATATTTCATGATAAAGCAAAATGTTCATCACTGTATACATAGTTTTGCCATAGGCGCTCATCACCAAATAGGCACATTAATTTAGTACTACTATGGATAAAAAAATAAAAAAATAAAAAAACAAATAAACTACCTCGAGGCAAGAGCTTGTTTTTTTACAATATTGTTCATCGCCAAATAGTCAACCATACTAATTTAGGACTACTTAGGGATAAAACAAACAAAAACAACCACGATGCAACAGCTTTTTTTACAATATTGCCTTGCCATAGTGAGTGCGCTTCCTGCTTCATGGGGCGAGGGCGAGATGATTGGTTTATTTCGTTAAAACCAGCCTCTGTGAGTCCACATCAGCCATACAAAATGCTTTTAGATTGATGAGTGATGAGTCCTGCAGGTGTACCTGCGTCATCATCTGCGAAATGTTTGCACTGCGAAAAGTTTGCAGTGAGTTGAGACGCGACGGCACAATGAACTAAGTAAACTTTGCAATCGCAAAAGCTTAAAACAAAGAGGAAAGGCGTCTCCGAGAAAGAAAAAGCGACAAAAAGAGCGACTCTGCAAGATGATGCTGCAGGTTGGCCAATAATAACAACATTTTTATTCACGCTGCCCAGGCCACGTTGTCACAAACAAACAAAGATGCGTCACCGAGTAAGTCTTCAACATAATTATAGTATCAACAAACAAATGACAAAACAATGATTTCTGGTTAATATGAGGCCAGTATGTCGCTGTGTCGTGCTTAGCATTGCAAAATTCAAGGATCAAATCTATTTTATTTATATTTAATTATTTATTTATTTCTATATATTTCGATCAGTTACTAAACATTTGGTGGGGCACCATCTCTTACCCCCCCCCCCCCCCCCACAGCTAAGTCCTGGTCTAAAAATGCCAACATGATATTTTGATGACTATTATGGTGTTTATTTGGCTAATATTGGAGTGCAAATGTCTTTTCAATTTGCCAAAAACATATAGCCGTGTGCATGTCTTTGTCCGACCCCTAACCTGAAAAGGTCTCCCAGTCCATTATCGTGTGCGGTTGTTTGGTCGCCGTCTTTTGGTCGCCGGACTTTTGGTCGCCGGTCTTTTGGTCGCCCTGACCGCGACAACGGGCGACCAAAAGACCGACGACAAAACAAGGTAAAACAACACAGTCTACGCATCAATAAAAGCCAACAATGGCCATGAGCAGTTTCACTGAGCCGACATGGGAGTGTATAAGAGTTTGTATGTACATGCGTTGTCCCTTTTTAAAAAGCTACGTCAGTCAGGGTCTTAACAAATTCTCCAACAAAACACAATAAAAGTACGGGAAATTTGGAGCTTTTCTTTAGCCTAATAATTAATAGGGCATTAAGTGACTAAATAATAATTCACAGTTTGTATTTAGGGAATTTGAGCAACGATTTAAATGGTAATTATCAATAACCTTCCGGGCGACCAAAAGACCGGCGACCAAACGACCGAGTACCGTCCATTATAATTCCGCGTTATGAATGTCCAACCCACACCTTAAATTGAGCAAGCCCTATAGAAACATTCCCTTACCAACTACACATCAATGTCTTTCTCCATTTTGACATGCTCCTTGATCACAACAACCAAGGGTCCTCTAACAAGATCCCAGGCGTCACCCATAGCCTGAGTTTCTCAGCATTCCGTGGTAAATACACGGACCCCTTATACGATGCAGTCTGTATGCCTGGGGGTGACGTGTATTGGAGCGTCTTATTTTAAACGATACGCATCGTGCTTCTGACTGTCAGATCATAATGTGGTTTTATGTCTTCAGCAGCGGGACGATAAGTTACTCGCCAGTGTCTCGTTTCATTTTCTACTCCCCAGCATCCAATAACGGGCGCGTTCCTGCACCTTGCCGCTGATAAATCCTTATGACTTGTTAACTGTCTCGTCGGGAGACGTTTTCATGCACAAAGCTCCTCCCGGTTTGATGCATCATGCTCCGCTGCAAAATTTTATGGGCACAGAGGTATTTCGTTTGATAGTTATCGCTAATAATATTCCGCAAGGCGCTTAAATGGTTATTGTCACCCTGGACAAAAAAATAAAAAAAATTGACTGTTTGGATACAAATTTATTTTGTCTCTTTCAAATACTTGATAACTAAAACACACATGGATATACTTTTAGATGACCGGCAGACCAGTAAAGCCTGGAACTGATTTAGTAAGGCTTTGCAGAAAATCGCCTGATTGCTCTTTCTACGGGATCGGTCGGCTACAAATCATCAACGCGTTGAAAATGGTGTAGAAAAATAAATGAAGCCTTTTGCGTCTGTATATCCTCCGCCGGTATTTGGAACCAATCTGTGTCCTCCACGGTGAGCTGTCATTGGAAACGTACACTCCAAAATCATTCTGTAAAATACCGACATACAAATATTGTCATACAGATATATGAAAGAAGGGAAAAAAAAACAATAATTCCATCAATAACCTGATTGTATGTCCCATATTGCCATGAAATCTCGTTTTATATTTACATTCCTTGCATATGTTATTGCAAAGTTACCAATTATATTAACACTATCTATAAGCCACGATAGACAAATGGCAGTGCACTTGGAGTATTATTCTGAGAAGCAGAATCCTAGCTGCAGGGCTTTTCTTTGCGGGATTGGATTGGCCTTTTCTTGCAGGTGTCAGGTTCCTTGACTACCAAAATATAGAACCTTAATCAGTTCCCTTGGGAGTGTTGTTGGCACGAGATCTAGATTTAGTCCCTCGGGTGCTACACGGTTGCTGTAAACCTTCCTCAGGTGAACCACTCAAAAGTTAAGATACCACTATACATTTGAAGTTCACTATTTTAACCTGACCTTCACCTTTAGAAAGGTGGTATAAAGTTTGATGCATTTAACTTTCTCCAAAATACCCTAAAACTGATCCAGTTTAACCAGTACATGTCTGAAATCAGAACACTCTGAGACCGTGCCAAGAGTAACACATTTTAGAGTCAAGCAAAAGTCCCTTTAAGAGTTCACTCTGTACAAAGTTTCATTTGTATTCTTTTGTCTTTTTCAGAGAGTATTTTTTGAAGTCTCCAGCAATTTTTAAGGAAATCTCGAGGACATTTGAAGGAAAATCAAAGATGTCTCAAAGACGTCTCAAAGATGTCTCAATGATATCTTAAAGACATCTCAAGGACAACGAAATTCTCTCCACGACTGAATCAAGGTAAGATCCCGAGGCCGGAGAACTTTGAAAATGAAAAGATGTCGTACGACCCATTAGATCACTTGACTGAAAGTTACTTGGAAATACTACCGTTTTTTTTTGCTTGACATAATGCTGCCTTAAAGATTTGTGGGAACTTATTTGAAATGTGGTTCAACCAGAACTTGAACAGGGTCCAATTACTCTTTACGAGCAAGTCCAGCAGCCGTCACGATTCAAGGGGGAGAAACATTGACTGCAAATTCTGATCCCTTTCCCATTAGCTGGCTATGTCTTTAATAATTCATGCCTTATTCTGGCGAGAAAGATCTGTATCTAACAGGAACTCTAGGCAGTCGACAATGACGCAAAACTGAAAATAGGCGGCTCTCATTCTACGCTGAATATGTTTAACCCCCCTTCAAAACCTTACATTTAATATTTGTAGTTTTTCCCCCTCTCCATTTGGATAGTTAACTCTTTTGGAGGCATTGATGATGACGAAAGATCTCCAATCGTATGGCTCGCCTCATCCTTCTGTCTTGAAGGGAAATGAGTTTGTCACTAGTAAGACGTTTAAATCATTTTAACTACGTGGAATTTCCAGTTCAAAGGGATTGGAAGTCTAACGCGAGTTAGCAGGATCAGAAAACGTGCAAGTGTCTTGGACTAATCCCAATTCCCAGGACTCACCAGAAAGAAAAAAAAACTAAAAAAAAACAAGAAAGAAATTAATTGCGCCTAATTTGCTGCTGTCTAAGCAGAGATTGGATTCCGTTTAATGCTAAACAGACCAGCTCAGGAAATAAACACACTGTTAATTTAAAATACTCTCCAAAGTGCTTCCTATTCTCTCCCTTTCTCTCTGCATTTTCCACAAGAAACATACGCAAATGACTTTGTAGGTTTCATCCCCAAGTTGACTTTATTTATGTTTTGCATGGATGACGGTTTGATACTTTTTCAGTATAATTGACGTGTTTTATCCACAATGTCCTAAAATCTCCCCTCAATGTTTCAGACCCACTTTCAGTTTTGTATTGCGACTCGTCGCACATTATTCACTCCTTTTTCTCGTCTACCTACTCATTTTCCACTGAGTCGTACGCCCTCTGCTTATCAGGAAATTGGGCATAGCCACTTTTTCGAAGCGTAGTTTGAACTTGAAAGGTGAAAAAAGAGACATACAGCGTTTCCTGTGGTGAAGCTGGCGATTCTACCAGGCGGCTGATAGAAAGGAAGGAACGAACGGGCTAAAACAAACATGACGGCGGCAGTAATTAGGGCGAGTTAGTCAGGCGGAGGCTGTTAAGTGCTTACTCGGAGAGGACATCCGATGTGTTAGCTTTTTAAAACTGAGCCTGGAGTTGAATTTCAATGCGATAACAAGATGGGAATCAAGGGCTTCAGCTGGGATGGCAGAGATAGTCTGTAGGCTCCAGGTTGTAGCGACAGGCAATTTTAGGCCATCCTTAATTTAGAGAGAATGTTTCATGCAGTGACCAAATGGTGGCAGTCATGTAACATCCTCAATCTGTCGACATGGCTTGTAAAAGCACGCTCAAGTTTCACCCTGAGCAAGGAGCATTACATCATCACCATGCTCAGGTAAACACTTCATCTTCATGCTTTCACCTACATTGCGGTCATGCAAATATTACTGTGAAAGATTCTTGGTGAGGAGTGGTTTGTTTTGTCGTTTAAAAGGCCTCGCTAGTCACTGGGTAATGAAATGTACTGGCGACTTGCAATTTGTGGCCCATGTACAGATTCTTGGCAAAGCAGTGGTGGTGGACTGTACCAAGTTTGCGGTGTGGGGTTGTCAATAGTATTTTGGGAGCTATCGAAAATCTAAGCAAATCTTGGAGGGTCATTTGCATACGAGGAAAGAACGTCACCTGTCTAGCAATTTAGCCGTGGATCTTGTTGAAGATTTATTCTGGAGGGAAGGAACAAGACATTTGGACTCTCTGAATGCTCCACTGTCATCCGCATGGCAGGAAAAGTCTTCCCACATGCCAAATCTGAGCAACCTGTCAAGCTGAGATGTGAGAGCGTGAAAATTCATTAGGGGCACTTGGAGTGATTCAGTGCTCTTAAAGAAGCAATGACTTCAAACTGGCTTTTTTTCTATTGCTCAAGTTAGAGCCCTAATACATCATCCAGTGTCACCGCCGTGATGTTAAGACCCAATTAAGACTTGTTCCCAAAAACCTTTTTTGCATGCACTGCTGAGCATTTGACTTGTTTTTTGAAAGTTGCTTGAACCCAAATCCTACCTTTTTGGGGGGGGGTAATTTCCTTGACTTGCCGTGAAAACCTTGTTCTAGGAACTCACAGGTATTAATGCGGCAGTTCATCCGTTGCTAAGAACAAATTCTGTTTTGAGTAAGCAACCAGTAACACCGCAGCCACTTACCGTAAACATAATCAGTATAATGAAATAAAATCACACACAAACAAGTTGACAATCAATACTTTCCACGTAGAGCTGTAGCTTCCAAGAACAAAGCCATCCAAAGTTTTGGCTTATTTACAATGTTGTAGAACTTTGCGATGGTGAAGTAAGAGCGTTATGACAGCCAACTCCAGTTTCCAGATCCCACAATTGGTCCCACGGGAGTGAAACCCCAGAGACCACACAGACACAGAAATGCACTCCTCCGAGCTCCAGTCAGAAATGCTGTTTTGCTAGGAAGCGGAAACGGGCGGTTACAGGAAGGTTTGAAACATGGCTGACATTTTGAATTACATCTATTGTCAGCCTTGCCGAGGAACAGAGCGAGTCCTTGTGGGGGGAATTGTTACCTCGCTTGTGTTCGTGGCGTCATTTTTACAGTTTTTACGTACGACTGCCTGATAATGACAGCGGAACTTCCAAATTGAGTTCCGATTTTTTTGCATTCAGTCCGTGTATATCCGGATGGGCTCATAAAGGAACGATAAGCAGCAACACGTCCTTCCTTTTCAGTATGCACTTGTCAACCTCAGCCCTCTCTGTTCTGAGTTTTATTAGAAATTGTTTTGATTGCCTTGAACCGACGGGTCTCATGCTGTGCCATCAACCCACTCATTAACGGATCGGACCGGTGCAAAAGTACACCAAAGCGTGCTGTGCTGGATTAATGGCTGAGTGGTTCATGCTACAAGGTTTCAGCACGTGATCTATATACTTTTTTTTTGTTTTTGCAAGCATAATTAAACTATTAGGTACAATAGAGATCTCCACTGAGGCCCAATTATTATTATTGTATATCCTGTCACTCATTTGCTACTGTAGTACAGTATGCCTCCTTCAAAGGTGTGTCAGATTTCATTTTCAATGGGGAATTTAGATGTTTGACACAAATGTATATTAAAAAACAAACTCCCTAGAGAAGGATGGAGCTGGTTCTTAACTCATTGTTCGGAATAAATAGCAACAGTACAACGGCAGAACATTCACGATCAGCAACTACCAGTTGAAATGGATTGGTGGTGTCGTTGAAACATGATCCGTTACAGACATGCCTCCCAGCTCAAATGGATCAGCCATCTCTCGCCATCACTTGCAGCCCGTGAGTCCAATAACTCAATATAAGAGGTGTTCTTTTCACCCACAGATGTCAAGACAAAATCATTCACCGGTAGAGTCCTTTCTCTGTGTCATTTCGCAAGGAAGGATGCCAAGCTCACCCCATGAAATCTAACCTTTGCAGACAAATGCTCCCAAGTTTTAAAGCGACTTGTAAAAAGACCTTGAGGGAGTCACACTCATTTAAAAATAATGGCAGTCTTTTTGCAGCAAAGCCCTATCGACCATAGCGCTTATATGCATTGCTTTGATAAAGCATTTATATTTATGGATGGGTCTCATTTGGTTGGCTGGCGTGGGAAGAGAATGACGTCGCGACGTAGATGTGAAGAAACATTTCATTTGAACGTTAAAATTGAAGAGATGAGGATGTGAACCTCCATGTTGCTGGAGTCGTTTCAAACACGTTTTTTTAGGCAAGTTACAGTTGTACGAGTTGAGGAAAGTCTATGTATATACTGATTTTAAATCTGACTGTTTTTAGAGGAAGCAAGGAGGGGATACAAAAGAAAGGGAATGCAGGAAGGAATCGGTCAAGTGGCTTTTAAAGATGCTTTTAAAACTGGAAGAAAGGGATGCTAAACATTTACATCTCTTAAATGATAGTATTCATAAATCCAACGTTTCAATCTGTAATGACACCAAAGTACCCATGTTTGCATTAAACGCACTCATTGATGCCGCCTCGTTACATGAAACGATCGGCCTTTAATTTATACGACGGGTCCAATTGGCGCACCATTAAGTCGGCAGATGCATAATGCTGGCAGATTGATCGCCCTGATGGCACCAAAATCTAGTATATGAAGCGTTATTATTCCAATTCGTGACTACAGTCATCTGAAAGGGATCTGATGATTTGAATAGCGCTGCTGATGATGTTGACAACATCTTTAAATAGGCTCTTTTCCTTAACTATTCATCTATGGAGTGAATAAACTAGAAGGAGAAATCATGTTCAACTGAAGATGGACTTTAATAGCATGTAGATGGCATTAGATGGAATAAGTCGAACGCAAAAAATATTAAATAGCAGCAAATCAGTGTGTTTTAAATCGTCACATTGCAATATTATTTAAATCTAAGGAAAAAAAAGTTGACGTTAAGAAGTTTACACGTTTCTGAGGTACAGTTCTGGCCTTTAAAAAGTCCAGCATGTCCTCGGTATACAGTATGACGACTGTGACTTTTTTTTTTAAGCCAGCGTGGCAAGCATGATGAAATCCCAGCAAAGGCCTCCTCGGAGCCAGTGATCAATGATAAGAAAGTAGCCGCATGTCAGCCAAGGACTTGCATGGCTCTGCTAAAGGAGGACATATACTCCCCAAAGGAGCTCGTACGAGGGCTGTGCCGCCCGAGGAGGTGAACATGCTTGAGCAGACGACTTGTCCAGCAATTTGTCAAAGTCCAGATTTGCCTTTTTTTTCTCGCTTCTGCAGTTGTAGCTCGCATCTGCAGTTATATTCTGGCCAAGACCACAATGCCAAGACGCAACCAAACGGGGCCTCTCGCTTCTGTCTTCCTCGGAGTAAAGGGTTTTCTAGTTTAACTGAATTCGGGTCATTGATATTTGTTTCATAAATTTCGAACAGGAAACAATAGGAAAAAAAACATATTCCCCATCTCTTCTGCTTTTTTAACCAAGTATACCCGATTGTTACGTCATAAAGATAATGAAAAACATTTTTTCTTGTGTTCAAAATACCGTGACCGGTCGTTTGGTCGAACGGACGTTTGGTCGAACGGGTTCGCATGCAATTGATAGATTTTAACATTGGGTGAATAGGGATTTAATGACTATTATTTAACATTGATTGAATAGGGTTAGGGTTAAACAAATGAAAGTCTCGGGACTCAAACCTCGGGACTCGCGAACCCGGCGACCAAACGTCCGTTCTACCAAACGTCCGGTCGACCGAACGTCTGGGGACCAAACGTCCGGGGACCAAACGTCTTTCGACGAAACGTCCGAGTACCCAAAATACTTCTCAGATAATTATTGGTTTTCCCAGTGCTTGTATAACTCAAATATCAACCCAAGTTTGAGTAAATTAATCGTAAAAAAAATCATTATACACATACAAACTAAAAAGTGACGGTTATCGGGCGAGCCGGCTCTACAAATGAAGTCTCCCTTAATTTTTTTCAGGGAGTTTGCACCCTGCAATGACACCCATTAAAGTGAAACATATTAAAATAAAACCTCGAGATTATCCCTGATAAGTCTACGCAGAAAATGGCAAGACGTTGTCAATCTGATGCAAAGAATCGCGCAATCACGTTTTCCAACGTAGCAATGGTGTAAGAGGCAAACCGGTGACATGAGAAATGAAAACATTGCATCAGAGTTTTACCTGGGTTAACTCGATCTCTATCAGGCGCCAACACCCCAACCGCCGAAAGCCTTTACGAGTAAAGGTTAAAGCAATAAGACCAACTGACGCTTTCGCCCTTCCTCACCTCACAACAAATTAGCTAACAAGCTGTAATTCCGAGTCGTAATTCCGAGGTCGCAGCGTCACCGGGAGAGGCGGCTAATTGGCACCAGAGTTGCGTGCCTCGGGCGGCGAGGCCGCTTTACTGAAGTATGCGAGTGCTAGTGGGTCCTAGCGTGTGAAATAATGGCGGGGGGCAGCTCATGAGGGGGGCAATTATGTCAAAGCGGTGCACATCCAAGATAACCCTCCGCCTGACTCGGTATGGCTAAGCCCCCCTGGGATGGGGAAGGTAGGGGGTAGAGGAGGTGGAAGAAAGCTGGCGGCAGCTCCAGAGAGGAGAAAATAGCAATGCTCGTAAACAAGAGGTTAAACATCGCTGCACGTGGGATCAGGAATGTGTACACCTGCCATCGAGATCACACCACTGATGCTATAAAAATCCTGCGCACGTTTTTAATATGAGAATTATTGGCAGAATATGTTGAGAATACACAATGAATTCATTTGAAAGTTATAACTGCAAAGGACCATATTATTTGCTTCTTCCTTAATGGGAAACCAAAACCCTGCGGCCTGTTAATATGTGCATACTGTCAAAAATTGTAAGTTGTAATAGAGGTCTAGTATAAATGGTTCTTTAACTCGATGTGTAGTTGAATTTGTCATTGACAAATTTCCCCCAAATGGTGTAATGGCTCACAAATGCCACAAAATGACAAGGAAGCTCCTTAACTCACAACTTGTCACAATACGGCACAAAATGACACCAAAACAATACTGTTATATCAACAGTTTCTTCCATTTTTATTTAATTATTTACCAAATAATCGAGGATAGGTTAGTCGCGACCTAGTAGTCCAATCTTGTTGCTCTCTAGTGTTGTGAGCTCAATTTTTTATTATGCAAACCAAATCATAAGCCTTTATTGTCATCATACACAGCTGCGTATCATGAAATTAGTGCGTTTTCCCAGTAAAAAAAACATAAGTAATATAAAAATATAAAGTCACATCTTGGCAAGGTAAATTCTAAAATAGTATTCAATTAGCTGTCTGCTCACCATAAACTTGTCATTAATATGAATTATTCTGGTTCATTTAGCTCTTTGGCCTTGGCCTTCTTGTATTTTTGCAAAAACACTGGCAGTACGCGTATACAAAAACTTCAAACTAAAATTGAGAGAAATGACGAGATGGCTCTCAATGTAAAATCGCTCCTGCAGGTGTCTGTGATGACGGTGTTAGTATGCAAATTGAGGCCGATCATAATCATCTTCAAGTGCCTTTTCAAGCCCGCGCCGTACCAGATGATGCAATTGTTTCGGCATCCTCCTTCGAAAGTCGTGGCTTCTCATCTTTTCGGCGGAACTACCGCGACAAATACGATCACCTCCACGTAACCTCCTCATCTTTATTCCTTTTTCTTGGCAAGTTGATTTTTGAAGTTTGCTTTGGGAAAAGTGAGGGAAGAAGAAGAAGAAACACAGCCACTTTCGAGTACCTCTTCAAAACGGTCATATTTTGGCAGCTTTAGACTTCTGGACGACTAATCGAGACTGACCCAAAAGTTGGGAATGAATTCCTCATCAGCTTGAAAAGTTTCTTGGCAGCCGTTGTAAATACGCGCATGTACATTTCAATCTCCTTTTTCCACATACAAGGTCACGCACGTACACAAAAGACCCAACTGTGGCAGCGTCTCGCATCATAATGCAGTTTATATGCAATCACATATTCAATTATAGTATCTACATCAAGGACAAGGACAAAAAGTATCCCAGCGACTAGTAATGATTATGCAAAGACTTCATATTTAGGTTTTATGGCACCAGCTGGTTTAAAATACATTGGTGGAGTGACAGATGGGATTTTTATGGTGTTTATTATACAAAACGTACGTACGTAATTCAAGCAAATAGTTGCTCTTGCCTCTTTCTCCTGATTGGCTCGCTGATCAAATGGCCACAAAGTGGTTAAGGCACTTCAAAAATGGGATTCATTTAGTATCATTATAAAGCAATTGAACCGCACTGGAATGTATGCTTATTTTAGTGTAAATTTTCCTCTTCGATTTGTCGTCTTCATGCCAAAAGCGCCCCCCCTTAAGTCGTCAGAAAACTCTTCTGAGTGCAAATCTTCAAACCGGCACATCTTTTCAACATCCTCTGCCACTTTTCCCAAGAATTGCATCCTTTCTACTTTGCACTTGACATGTTCACGCAATTACATGAAATAACCTGAAATTAACACACAAAACAAAGCCTTGGGGATCTGGATGAAAAGTCCCCCCCTTTTTTTTTAATGTTGTTTCACGTATTAAGAATCAATCTTCTTCTATGGTTGGTGAGGACTTCATCACAGGAAGACGTGTTATTATTCTCATCAGCGCCCTGGCAACAGCCCACGTTATGAGGGGGGGCTTCTTTGAACTTTCTGAGCCTTTCGCTACCCCTGGGTCTTTTCTTTACCGCTGGGTGGGGTGGAATGGCGCTGGTGAGGGGGTGGAAGGGGTAGTCATCACTTGGCTTGTCAGCCTCCGATCCTGCCAAGCTCTTGAAGCACCAAAGGTATGGACGCTTCACAAACAGAATTTTTAAATCTGGACCACATCAAAGGCTTGAATAGGAAATCACAATAAACTGACACGAATGTCAATGAACCTACGGAGATGACAACATGGGCCAACATTTCTCCGGTACTTTTTCTTTAGATGACTGTTAATTTAGTACTGATAATAGCCATTCCAAAATGGATCATTTTTTAAAGGTAGTCTGTTGTGTTGATTTGTTTATTAAGACAATCCGCTGAGAAACAATAGTTAATTTGCCATGTTGACACTTTTAAGTTTTAACAACCCTGATTCAGATAATCGGGCAATTGAAACTCATTGGTGGATAAATTCCTCCGAATTAAATAGATGAATTTTATTTGATTATTATTATTACAGAGGTTTTGTTGCAAGTAACATGATTGTAAAGTCATTGACAATAATAGAAATGTGATTTTGTGGCTTTTTTCGTAATAGTTTGTCACTAGTAGACGTCAATGGCAGCCAATGATATAGTTTTGTTGCAAGTAACATGATTGTAAAGTACATGGTGACTAGGTAAGCTAATGAAATTGATTAATATCTTTAACACTTTCAGTGACATTGACGATAATAGAACTGTAATTGTGTGGCTCTTTTCAGCTTTCTGTGAATGTAATAGTTTGTCACTAGTAGACGTCAATGGCAGCCAATAAGATAGTTTTGTTGCAAGTAACATGATGGTAAAGTACATGGTGACTAGGTAAGCTAATGAAATAGCTTAATATCTTTAACATTTTTAGTCTCATTGACGATAATAGAACTGTAATTGTGTGGCTCTTTTTGTAATAGTTTTTCACTAATAGACGTCAATGGCAGCCAATGAGATAGTGAAGTATTGGCGGATTTTTCCATTTGAGGAATATCATGAAAACAATTATCCTGTGGAAGTTATCATTTTATAAATCACCAAGATACTAATCCCCCCAGATTTTATGGCGGCTATAAAGTTTTACATCGCTTTCCTGCAAAATGAAAAAAAAATCAGTTGCCCCACTCCAGTTCTCACATATTGTCCATTAATACTAATAATGTTTAAAAAATATGTTTTTGTTTGTTTTTCGTCAAAATCGACTTTCTACATCTTGTAGATCTGCCTTGTCTAATCGTCAGAAGACGGTCCCCCCGTTTACTTGGTAAAATTCCTCTCCGTTTTCTTTCCCATGTCAGATAAAAGCTTGATAGCTTTATCTGACTCACTTTCATGTGCAAACGTAGCACTGTGACATCGACGATTCGAACGACAGCATGCGTGTGATAGCAATCTTATCTCCAAAGCGCACGTGTAGAGGCAAAGCAGACACGCAAACAACTTTCTTGCAAAATGCCACGCACTGTGAAAATAGATGTTTAAAAATAGAATTTTCCCAGCCGACAACAAGGAAAGGGAGCTTTTGTAGATCACGATGGCGGCTCGAGCCCCATCCTTACATTTGTTGAGGCCCCGATGGGTGACGCTGACAGCTACGGGGCATGGAGGCTGTCAACCGAGACAACTTGTCGTTTTAAAAGTCTTGTGGGGCAAAGGAAACGTACCCTATATTGAGGTAAAAAGGTCTTTGTTAGATCAACTTACACCTCAAAACTAGGGAAGCCCCCATGCTTTTTTTTGACTTACGATCGTAAGCATTAAATGGCAAGTATATATATTTAGTGGTTAAATGACCCATGGTAGTGCCTATTCAAAAAAGGCTCTGTTTACATGATGCTTTGTTACCATGATTAGTTTCTGAAGAGAAATTGTCCCATAGGATAAGCGTTGTTGTCATTGAATGAATGCAGGCTTGATTGCGTAGCCGTTTGATTTAGTGAAGTCGAAAAGGTCGATAGTGCTGAAAAAACAACTGACTACTAGATCGGATCACATCTTGTGACACTCCGATACAGTCTGATGCAAAATTGTGTAGGAAGATGGGTTTCGAAATAGTTGTCGTAATTGTACCGGTTCCAAACCTTTGTCTTACAAAAGGCAAAACTTGAACCAGGTGAAATTGTTGTTATACACGAATCATTGGAATGAACTTGAATTCCATGAAAGGGCACATTAGGAAATGTTAATAAATTGTAATACCATGATATTTTTTCAATCTAAGTCCACATGTGTTTATGTAAAAAGACCTACTTTTACCCATCTGGAACATGCCAAACAAATCCTAACAGCCTTATTTGCATTTGGTAGAAAGAAAAGACACTTGACTCTAAAACTCAGTAAGCATAGATATTATTCATCAAATCCCACTGACATACCTTGTTTCTACCTAGTAGTGACTTGAGTCTGCTGTACTGTATACTTTTTTTTTATTTTTTAGTCCTAACACTATATTTGTCCAAATGAGCTCATTTGTCTGTGACTGTTCATTGTTTCAAGCAGTTCAGTCGTTTCTGCCAACCATCTGGGCAAGGTTTGGCCTTAAAAGGGGCCTAGTGAAACATACCACCAATAGATGGCAATGTTGATCATGCAGTATCATCACGGTAAGGAAGGCTTACTGGATTGAATGCGGATAGCTTGATAGTTCATCTTGGACACTATTTTCTCTGAATTGTGATCTCCATGATAAATTCTTGTAGCTGTTTCGAGGCCCAAAGAAAAGATAACCTGTTGATTGTATTACATTGCAATGGTGAAGAATAGACTAATGACTTGAGATGCAATGTTATTTGCTGACCAAACATTGTACTGTGCACACATAGAAGCAAATGAGCAACTGCTTTCCACACCTTTACTTACTGTGCTCTGCTACCATGGACATGTTTTTGAGAAATGGTGAGAAATGTGCAATTGACCAAATGACGGATTCTCTCTTAATACTTGTAGCACAATATTCTCATACATGCTTATAACCCATTGACTCTGAGTTCACAATTGAAGATCATTTACTAAAAAAAAAGGCAAATGTTGAGGCTGAGGTTATTAGCCCCAGTTCTTTATAAGCCTGGCGGGCCACCAGGCTCTTGGCAGAGCTTTCCCAGATCTGCCGTTACACAGAACGGCATTGTATTTTGCTTGTTAGAATTGGAACTGTCGAAAGTAAGACTTCCGCTGTTTTAGTACTGGTATTAAATGGCTTTGGTGGTAGTCGTTATTTCAAAACCAGCAATATTTCTGTAGGAAATGGCCTTATTTTAAATAGATGTGCACTAGCAGAGGGACACAGTTGCAGATTTGCCATCTTTCTAGCGGTTCTATACTCCTTCTGTGTTTTTTCTTGCGCAAAATGGGCCAATGTTGGGGGGGGGACTCGCATTTCTCCACGTCACGACAAGTGAGGGTGCTGAGGAGAGAAACCATACCTCGGCTCGCATCTCATTAGGGGGTCCCGCGGAGGGAAGGCGGGGAAATCAGCGAGCGAACGAATGAGTGAGTGGGGGAGTGTGAGTGAGGCTGAGGAGGGGACGGAGAGAGACGGAGAGAGACGGAGTGTGGAGCGCCACAGTAGGTGAAGCCGCTCGCTTCGCATCACTATAACTGAAGCAGGTGTCCAACATGGCGAACGCAGGCTGCGGCTCTCTCGCGACTATTTTCTTTTTCTTCACCTTTCAGCCGGTTCTTCCCCAAGGTAGGTTTTCTTCTCCTCGATCCGCCTGCATTTGAATGGAAAAAAAATCTACTTTCCCTTTATCTTTATGGAAACCTAGTCATCAGGGTTTTTGCTTTTTTTGTGTGGATGTACGACCGCCGACAGTTTTAAAGTTGGACAAAATGCTTAAATGGAGATATTGCTTTTCCTGCGCATTGGAGTTGCGTCCACTTGACGCGGTTGTAAATCGCAGCAATAAAACAAACTGTTGTGCGCTCCAGCGATTTCTTGTGGGGGAAAAACAGTCATATATGGATTTCAATGACACATTTTTGTCAATGTCCACCAAAATCGTTGCTTACGATTGCTTGCAAAACATCATATATAGTAGTTCTACCACTACAGTTTGTTAGTATATGGCGTTAGTGTACTGCGTGTTGTGTGGTTTTTATCTATTCATGTTTTATTTATTTCCCCCCTCCCACCAAAGTTAACTCATTAGCTGCCAATGACGGAATTAAATCAAAAATCAGTTTGAATCAGGTTTGAAGGCCGGCTTTGAATGAACATATTTCGCGATTTTGACGGCGGTGGACGTCCAATTTATTCAGGCAGCGATCGTTCGCCTAATGTTAGTTCAGGATAGAACATTATAGCCAATTGAGCTGTTGGGAGGCTTTTGTCATGTTTTCTTGATTTTTAGTGTTGGTGATGTGCCAAATTGAATGTGTGGTCCAGGTAAATACGTTTTTTTTTAGGAATCCAGTCCGGTGTGGTTTGCATTCAGCCCAAATTTTGAATTATGGAAATGCACCTTTAAGGATTGTGAACATTTCTCTAACCCATGAGAAAGGGGTTAATAATAATGTGTGTGGATTGAATAAGGGTGTTCACTGTTCAGGATGGTTATCTTGAGGGTATACAGCAGGCAATATTCCCTTTTACTAGTGAGTTGTATATATTCAGTGATGGAACTTTATATGTTCAGCATTTTGTTCACAGTAGACTGTCACGTGTGTGCTTTTTTTTTTAGCCTTGCACGGCTTGTTTTTTGGCTTTTTCCATCTCCGCGCATTGCTATGGAGATGTGAAGGCATAACAGCAGGCAATGGAAGCTCACCCCCAAGCCACCCATCACCATTACACTGACAACACATCAGTTACACAATCATAATGCAACTATTAAATTGGCATTTTTGGGGCTGTGTTATGGGTTGGGTTAGGCTAGTGGTCACAACTTGCAACCTGGTGGCCACATTGGGCAGCGTGAGTGCTTGATCTGCTCTTGCCATGCAATTGATCCAGCAAATGATCAATTCGTGCTTGTTTTCAGGTTTTGAATAGGGTCTTCTGAGAAACCTCCCATTATTCTTTCTATAAACCCTTCTCATCCCGGGATAGTGCATTTTATGTTGGAGGATGGTCAGATGTTTGTCATGTTGTGGATTATCCGGGCGGCCTAATCCAGGACATCAGTTTGATCCATGAAAATGCTGGAACCCGGTCATGCATGCACTTTATGCTGAGTGAGCACAAAAGCAAATATGTCTGTGTTGGTTTTGGACTGCAGCAACGTATGACTCTGTATTGGTTGTAGTTTCTCATAAAAAAGCGTGAGCAGCATTTGCACAAAAACATATTAATTATTTACCCTGGCTACTGCTGACTGTTTTTGGATTGTGAAGCCATAACAGTTTATTCTCATCACAAATGCACTTACAGTGGCGGTAAATTGTTTTTTTTTTTAAGGCTACCGGTAAATTTAATTTGGGCAACCCTGCAAATTTCAACTTAATTGGGAGATGACTGCTGCTTGATGGGATTCAATCTTTCGCTACCTCTGCCAAGGAGGGTCAACTTTGTCTCAAGGGCTAAGTGAAAACGCATTATGATTTGGTTTAGATCCAGAAGTTTCTTCTTTTATCTATTTGTTAAATTTGTAAAACGAAGGGCAAAGTTTACATGTTAAATTGTTTGGCAATAGATGTATTTACTTCAAATTTATGGACCATGGTCCTAAAACATATTTTCCTAACTGCACGGCCTTGACGGAAATATTAATGGACCTCGTGGTTTGGCAAAATACATTTTTGGAAAACCTTACACTTTGTGACCAGTAGTAACCACACTTGGATATGACTGGCTAATTTTTGGAGCCGACAGTCAAGCTATGACAATCTCCATGATGGCTGACATCGTTTAATGATCTACTTGATGACTACTTCTGAAAAGCCAGAGGCAGAGCTGGTGGCAAAACAATATTTACCAAAGCGCATCCAATGTTGTCGTTTGTAAGATTCCACTTTCTTTGTGGTCATTTTGTATTTGCGTTACAGCAATTTTGTGTTGCAACTGTTGGCACCCTTGTGTTGTTGGTGTTTTGTGTTTGGAATTAACAAACTGCCTTTGCATCATTCCTCATTAGAACTAAGAATTTTCTAATCATGTTCTCATTAATATGCAGTTCAAATTTTGCACTTAGGCTGCAGCTAATGGATATTTTTTAAATGGTATCAATTGTATCAGATAAATAAAAGCAACTTTATAAAAGCAACTAATCTAATTAGTTTCATCAGAACCTTTCTTTATTTGCCACAATAAATATGTTGATTGTTTGTGATGCCATTTGGGGTCATAGAAGGGTGAAAATATGTATCACACACCCCCTCAGCCCAAGATGAAAGTACTAATTAATTAATTATTTGGCTGTTTAAAATTTAAACAGATGTGCAAAATGCCCAATGGAAGTTATATCAGATGTAGTTATATGGATGACTGAGTCTTACGTTAAAGGATGACTTTATCATCTAAAAACACTTTTTGGAGAACCCTCAGGAGATTTGGAATTAAGAGTGCTGTGGGAAGTGACAAGTTGAGGTTTACAGTGCAACCAGTCAGCGTACTGGTGAGGAAAAACAGGTGCGTGAATGGACTTTTTCCAGCCTCTCTCCAAGTGTAATGAGGAACAATGTCTTCATCCCTCAGGGGAAAAGGAACCCCAAGTGACCCCACTCATTCCCGCCCAATACTCGCTTCCCCCCTCCTTCTCCCGTCGACTGGGAGTGTTGGCAAGCCAACAAATGACTGGCTCGGGTCGCATCTGGCCTCTGTGCACTTAGTGTAATCAAAGCGAGAAAAAAAGCCTTTACGGCCTACTTGTCAGAGAGCCGTCTGCTGATGGGATGTCAAGTACGTGCCTTCCTTCTTCCCAACCTCGCGAGGGCCCGGGTCGAAGGGGGTGGGCGTGGACGTCAATCTGTCGCTCTGAAAACAGCCTACTTGCCATGGGCGTCTCATTACAGCGAGCCGTTTGACCTTCTTGCATTTGAGACCTCAGCAAAGGAGTCACCATTGATTGGAAGACTTGTGACGTGATTATACTTTCATTTCAATTGATAATTTTGGAGTCACCCCATTTTTAGATCTAACAATACCGAGTTCTGATCTGAGACCTTTATTAACTCATTGGCTGCCATTGACACTGATAGATCTCCAATCCATTAACTGGCAAGGTTGGGAACGGATTCTAATGCACTGGATCTGAAAGCCGCCTAATATTTAGTTAAAATTACTCTTCAAATCCTGAAGCACTAAGTACAGGTGCTTCCACTCAACTAATTCATAAAATGAATAAACACTTTTGAAAACCCAAGGACTGTTTTAGCTCCAAGTGGATTTATATAGTGAACAGGTCAATGAGCAACACTTAAAACATTGGCTACAAAAAATTCTAAGTTATTCAACAGAGGTTACCAAGAACGAGCCTTTAGTGCATATTATCACTCAATTATAACTGTATTTGCTTTCCAATCAATTTCTACCAACCAAGGACTGATACTTCCTTTCATTACGAACTTTTCAAACCACTATTGTAGGCAACAGAGTAGGAGGTTTGCAATGTAAACCCAATTGAGGTCCCAGGGCCCTGTCGTTGACCCTCACTTTCCCTGACGCATACAATTATAGCCTGGCGGTGGTCCGTCTTTCTCGTGACGTGGTCCAATCTGTAGAGAAGTCAGCTTTGGATTGAAAAAGTAGTTTTCTACAGTTGAGAGAGAATGCGGCCGGCCTCTTGGGATGGCGCCCATTGTTGTCCTTCTAGCGCCCTTTGTAGAATTCAGATTTCTTTACTCTCCGCTCTTTACTTTGTGGTCAAAATTGCACTGAAGTGGCTTGTGTCTTTAGTGAACTACCCAGTTGTGCTTTGTTACCTTGTTCAGACTTTGTCTAGCATTGTTTTTCTTTGAATGACCTTTGGCACTTGCCATTCAGGCATCCCGGGAATGCCGTGCTGCAGGAGGCAAAGATAAAGGAAACACTTTCCCCAGAAAAGAGGTGGCAAAAAGAAAAGTGCCTGCACTCCAAGCCACTGCAAAAACTTTATTGGACAAACAACCCAAGGGTCTTTTGGTGGGTCAGGGCTCTTTCATGCTATTTCTGGTTAGCGTGTCTGCCCAAGTAGCCATTAGGAACCAAATGTGTGGGCACCACTTTTGCTGTCAGTTTTCTCCACGTCCTGCATAAGTACGAATTGTGCATTTCTTGTAATTATTTCCTATTAGTAGCTATTTTTTTATAGGCAATTGCAGTGCAGCACGAGCGCGCTTTGCACTGCGTGGGAGGTGAAAGACTAGAAAATAAAATGTGAAATACTTTTTCAATCTGGCGTAATTATCTCGTGTTTCAATAACAACAGAAAAGATATGCAATGAAGTATGTATTTGATTTTTTAAGAATAAAAACGTGTCACCTGCTTATGTTTGCCCCCGCCCCCTGATTTGATGAAGATAGGGCTAAAATGTAAATATTTATTTTTTGCTTAGAGCTTTGTACAGCAGTTCTGCATTTTATGTTTGAGGCTTGTCTAAAACCTGCGCAGTGTTTTTCTTGTCCTCCGCTGGAAGTAAGAATTAAGACGAAATGTTTGAACTAGACTATTTTCAAGAATGCATTTCCCTCCGCTTTGAAGTGTGTAGTGTTTGTTGAGCTTCACTTGGCTGTCAGATTAATACCGTCTCGTCTGAAAATGAAAATGGTTGAAGGAGCAGTTAATCCGCATCAGATTTTTTTTTCTCCCCATGATAAGAAGCTGCAAATCTTTCTGCATATTGATTTGGCCTCTTGTGACAGTCTTTAGAATTGTTTGTTGAGGTTCATTTTAGAGATGTCCGGATTACGTATTATTGCATGTGAGTCAGAGTCACCTGGTTTTGAGAATCTGCCGTTCCCGAGTCCCGAGGAAAGGTATTAAATATGGGGGAAAAAGAAAATATAGGCAAATGTCGTTTTTAACTTTTCTAAATGTAAAAGTAGTCCGCCAAGGCTATGTAGAAAGTGTTTTTAAATCATAAACCCCCCATGAAGGGATTAAATGCCCCTTGATTGAATGTTAAAACGGTTAAATGTTTTTGTCTTTTTTTCATGGTTTATCTTGACCAGCCGGTTCATCCCGTCCATCTGTCGTAAATGTTGCAAATGTAACCAACCACGTGCTGAAGCGATATTTTAAAGTCACTATTTTCTGAACTCTGTTAAGCTTGTTCATTGTGGAATTTAAAAGGGATGACCGTACGTTACCCCTTTAGCCCCGCCAACGAGTTTGCCCCTCTCTTCCCAGTCTCTGTACAGCCTCCGTTTCATCTCTGACCTGTCGGAAAAATGCTAGTGTGGGCTGGGAGCTTTATACCACATTGTTATTACCTCCCACACTGAATGCTTTGCCAATAATTGCAGTTTTGGATGCTCACGTTGTGCTTCTTAAAAGCTTTATAACACCATCCTACTGTTGTAACTAAGTAAACTATCCTCTATTCCAGCAAATATAGCCACCCAACCCAGGCCTTATCATTTTTAAGGTTAGAATAATACCGTCGTTTCACATTACTAAATTCATTAATTGATAATACAGTCGGTCTTTGTATGCTTAAACTGTTTCGAATGATGTACTACAAACAGATACGTATCTGAAAAAATGAACAATTCAAATTGATCAGCCCCGAGACAATAAAATGTTAAAATCAGACTCCGATGATCAATGCCTATACCCCCCTTAAATAAATCGACCAAATTTCATTGTGATACGTCCAAAAACTGATGGAGGAGGAGGAATTTTGGGTACTCTGCCCATTAAAAAGACCAAAAACAAAGCAAGTGAGATCTTGAGCCCTCCTTTTGGGAAGTCTAAATATTAGCAAAGTAACCGTGTGAAGGAAAAGAAGAAGAAAAACGGACTCGCTATCGCAGCAATTGGAAGGAATTTTTATTAAATTATTTTTAATTAAATCAATTATGTCAACTGCTTCACCAGTCAGCACCTTGATTTTTCAGAATCGTACACTCATAATGAATTTTAATTGCTTTTTTATCCGTAAAATTCTCACCTTTTGGTTCAATTTTTTTCAGTAACCTTTTTTAATTTTTACATTACACTTTACAAAAGTTATACAGAAGCAAAAGTGTGCATTCAACTTTACGGGGGAAACAAAAAAAAAACACCCATTCATTGTCATTCCCTGCCTTGCCCAGATGCTGCCACTTCAATCTGCTCTCTATTTTGTCACACTAATGCGCCGAAAGATGACAAGGGTGGGTCATCTCGGAGCGGAGCACAAAAAAAAAAAAGCAGCAGGGGCTGAGTGTGACAGCCGATGTCAGCCTGCCTTCTATTTTGTCGTATGCATTCTGTGATGGTGATAAAAAAACAGCAAAATGAAAAGACTATGGGTCATTGCTGAGGGGAAAAAATGGCAAAGTTACAGTATGATTTCAGGCTCCGGTACTGCTATATTTGAAAGATTTATCTTTGAAAGATGCCCGGTGAATTCCATATGAAACAGCGCCATATTGTGCATTGTTCATAAGGGGCTGATATTTATTATTGAATAGGCTATAAACCAACTGGACTCGAATAGCTATGGCTACACAATTTACCCCTACAGCTACATTAGATTGGTTTAAAAACATATATTTAACAGAAAAGCCGGCTTATACACTTTTCCCGTGCCCTTTGAAAAATGTATTAGAGGAATATATTTTTCAGTGGGAGCAATCCCAGTTGACGATTACCTATACACACAGCAGCAAATGAACGCAAATGCAATGTATTCACTTGAATGCTAGTTTTGTTTAACATGAAACGTACTATTACCATTGATAGTATTCCAAGAAATAAGTAAAAACGGCACATCTTGGCAAAACTCAGGTATGTTGTACACGTCAGCCCTTCTCTCCTCGTCGATTCTTATTCCCGAAAATGACATACCGCTGGTAAATCATTCATACCCCAGAGCCTGCAGGGCTGAACAATGCTCTGAAGTTTTGTGTTATTAAAGTTCTGGCGTGTATGCCAGTACTATCTTGGAATCTATCCGAATCAAGGGGATTACACCGCAGCCGGGCTGCTGTTTGAGAATAATCAGTCAAGTCTCCGTAGAGAGAAAAATCCTTGGTAATTTCCCGTACTTGTGCTTCCATCAGTGGAGCATCGCTGCTTTCCTATATTGGAAATAAGAGGCGTGTCAGTCACTTTTTGCTGTCCCTGCGGTTTTTAGCACCTGCTTTGCATATCTATTTTGTGGGATTTTTATCATTCCAGATCTCACATGGGCTTTGAATTACTTAGATTTGGTCGCCAATGCGTACTACTTTATACTTCTCTTTAAAACTCGTTCAGGATTCTGATGGTAGTGTTTATATTTCAAGGATGTGTTTGTCGCATCTTAACTACCCGCCTTCATGCTCCAAATAAGACAATGAGACTTTAAAGTTTTTAACTTGGTAAATATAGGGTATCTTTGACAAACCAAAAAGTCATTATTTGTCATTCTTAAAAAATAAAATGGTCCACAACTTGATGGGGGAAAAAAACAAAAACAAGTCCAACCGTCTAGCTGAGACACCAAGAAGTTATTTCCTGTCCTTAGTTGTGGAAGTGGAAGACCAAGCATATACATTTCAGGTTCTTACCTGGTGGCCATAACCTTTTCAGTATTCATAGCTGTATTAAGTGGCTGATACAGTTTGCTATGCAAAAAGTATGTCACGCTTGAGGCTAAAAGTGGAGACTTTAGATAGCGGAGTATGTCAATAGAGGTTTTTTTTGCTGTTGTGCTTTAGTGTAGTCACTAGAAGAGCGATGGTAACCAAATGAGATGAGGATTTGACTGGAGAATGTTCATTTTGATGGACGTAATCTTACTTCAAATGTTGATGACTTCAATTATAGGCCAGCCGGGTTGATAAAGTATACAGTGGTATTTCTTTATGAGTCATCCTTAGAGTTTTTCAGGTGACTGAGACTCACATGCACAAAAATGCAACTGGGACATCCCTAGTTGGCATTGGGTTAATACATCTTTAGAAAAAACACTATTTAGAGTGGAAGATTGTCAACCTCCCCAATTTTAGGTCTCCCAGAGGATAGGCTTAAAATAGAGCATGTGTTCTACTGCTGGTGTACAGTGAGTCCAACGAGATTAGTTGCTGACCAGCCAGAGGAACCAAATCAATACATACTCTTGAAGAAAGCTTTGATCATTGATGATCCATATCTCTCTGGACCACAAAAAATGTTGGTTTGTCTCAAAATAAAAATAAAAAGACCAAAATCGGTGTACAATCTGGAAAAGCTAGTCTTAGCTCTTGTCAAATTTGCATTAAGATGTTAGTCTAAAATATGATGATAAATGAAAAAGCTTAACGTTTTGGGAGAAAGGATGAAAGTCTTTAAGGCACTTTAAGGATTATATTCTACACGATACTGCACCTATGGTTAGGCTGTCTGCATGCACGCCTAAAAATAGAGTACATCAAAGCGTCCAATTTAATTTGAAGTGATATCACTGTATTCACATTTGCTGCACACCAGAAATAACTGGCATGTCCGTTCGTCTGAGACGCAGGTAAACAACGACATGCATCCCTAGTTCCCTATCTAATAACCTCTACACTGACCCTCACAAAAAGACTTTTGCTATGCTTTCGTGTTATCCAGAATTATCGTCTCTATCGCTTATGCTCTAGTCAAAGTAGCAGTTCTCGAACTGAGGCCGCACAACCATGCGATGCCGTGGGAAAAAAAAATCTCAATTGGGTCACCATGTACTGCAAATCCATTCTAGGATTCCAGCATCTGGAGGTAGGTAGGCGGTGTGAGAAGTTTTGTGAAAAGAGTGTGGGATGTGATAGAACACACCTAAGTCCCTGAAGGAACAACAAGTAAAATAACCATTGTTCAGGACATGGTGGAGTTCTTGTCAGTCGGACAAACAGCACAGATTGTTTTCTCTTTGTGACTGTCTGCCGGCAGAGTCTTCAAGAACAGCTGAAAGTTGGACCTGAGTGCAAAATTAGAACTCAAGGGGGGAAACCCCAATTATAGCGAAAACAGTCATTGTTTGCTGCAGCCCAGTTTTCCAAAGGCCACTTTGTGGCACTCATAAAAGATGCATTTTTGAAGGGAAACAATTAAATATCCATACGGGATTGTACACGGAGTACTGTAGTCAACAGTTAATCCTTAATATATAATTTTGGGACATTTTGTCAATTCAATGACGTGCATTTGCACATTACTGTGCGTAGCATTGTTTTCACTTCATCTTGTTTTTGCTGCTTCATTGTAGGAAAGCAGCCACCTCGATAAATGATGCAAACACAACCTCCCCGGCTGAGCATTTAGACTGTAATTTGGGGCCTCCGAGGACAAAAAAAGTGTACTGCCTTGCATACATTTGTAGCATTATTTGTTGTCTGCGTCAGTGGGAAATAAATATTGACTGTCATACTCGGCAAGTTAATCTGCTATAAGGCTGAGCAGCATTTAATTGCTACTGGTACTCTTATCATCCATAGGAAGGAAGAGTGAAAATGGCCGCCAGACAAATTAGGCTCCTGGTGTGTGAAAATCTAGTCTGTGGGATAGCTGCCCTGGTAATTAGCCTCACCAGTGACAACTGCAGGCAAGCACAAAGAACGGACGCTGACGTGCGAGATGGATTATGCGCTTTTGCTGAGGACACATAGCAATACTCTGTGCAACCTCTATCATTAAAAAGCAGACCTTGGCAAATGCGGTAGATTATTGAATATACCTCGTTGGCAAAGTGTTTTTTTAATACAAATGTTTACTATTGGGGATACCCCAACCGCATGTTTTGGAATGCGAAACGAGTCTGAGTCACCAACCGATAGCTCGGAAATATATTAAGGAGGCAAGAATAGCACATTGAAAAGTCTCCCCCACACACACTTTTAACAGATATCCAACATTAAAGTCATATAGAGGGTTATTGCACATGAATTATGTTTAAAAATGTGGTCCTCGTAAATAAGCTTTAGATACCAAAAATGCTCCAATATGATAAATTGAGCTCTCTTTATTGTCATTTTCTTGACTTGTATGCTCTTCTGTGAAGTTTGCTTCAATAGTCTAAAATATGTAATATAAATGGTACTGTGTTTTTTGTAATATACCTGAAAACTATTTGTGTTGGAGCCTCTTTCTCTGTCATTGACACTGACAGATATAAAATTCATTTCTATTGTAAAGGTTGGCATTGAGTGATCATGTTTCACTGCAATACCGACAAATTAGTTTTTTTGTCGTCACCACCCGAGGATTGAAGATTTTTCTTGATTTATTTTTTCCCACGTCCTACTATTTTACATTAATGTTGGTAAATCCTTGAAATAGAGACATGGATTTGGACTTCTGGTTTCACGAGGGTTTGTTGCCCTTTTTACAATGTCAAGATGGAAGGGGGGTTTGGTGGTGGGTGATGGCGCATTCTGAATACAGTAGAGGCAGTCGGACAAAAGACCGGAGGTGGCGGGGCCACATTAGTGAAGTTGAGCGGTACGATATGGCCAGGCTTTCAGTGCACATTCATCCCTTCTGATAGGATTAAGGTCAGGCCATGTAACCTCAGTCAATTTCGTTTTCATCACACTGTGAATGCTATTTCTTTAAAGCTACTTTCCTGATTCCAGGTGTTGTATCGACCAGGAAAATATATTTTCAAAGTGTTCTATATGCTTTTTTTTTTTACCTTGAAGAACCCACTAAACTCTCCAATAGTAATGTTTTGGTCCCATTCATGGCAATATTCCCTGAACAAAATAGGCAGTTAGTCCCGTAGTATAATCAACTCTGAATATCTCCATTAGCAGCTTGAAATGACCTTGTATAAATCTATTACAATTTCCACATAGTTTGTTTAGAAGAACAGACTATTGGAGAAGTGTTAATATTTCGAAGGTTTTTTGGCATTATCTGGAGATAAGCAGAGCTACACTGAGGAATTCAGGTCATAAAATGGATCACTAAATTGGAATTTGTTAACTCAGAGTTAAAGTCCATCTTCTTCTGCTGTTGGGTCACGTCTAATTGGTCACATGATTTAAAAATATGAGTTTTCACAGTTAAAGTTTCACCATTTACACTCAAAGATTAACATTTGGATATAGCCTTAATGTAGCAATGTTTAATATTTATGTTTTCCTATTTTGCGTCTCTGAAATTTGGTTCTACGTGGAGTCTCATGCAATCAATAGGCGAAGTTGTACGCAGTGATATATCGTGAAAATTACCGACGCCATTTTCTTATACGACAGGCTTAGTGTACAGCAGCAAAAATAATTGGCTGCCATCGAAAGCAACAATTTCTTTTGATGGTGAACGGGCAACATGTCAAAAGTTGCACGGCTACAAAAAAACTTGGCTTAGTTGTCATCCCACAGTGGCGTTTTCAAGCATTAGGGTTATCGACTGGAGCAGAAAGGAAGTTCATCACTACTGTCTATAGCAGACATGTCCAAAGTCCGGCCCCCGGGCCAATTGCGGCCCGTGGACAAATTTTTACCGGCCCGCGGCCTCTATCATGAAATCAATAATATGTGGCCCGCCAGCACTGTTGACCACAGTATAAAATACATGTGTACAAAAAGCTATTTTTCATTTCACCAGAAGATGGCAGTAGCCCTGTGGCCGCACTCTGGCCGCCGTGACGTGTCGTTTTCAGCCCGGCCCATTTCTAACATGGCGTCTGTAAACAAAAAAAGGAAAGTTGACCGCGAGTGCCGCCGCTTCCAGGACAAGTGGAAATTTGAGTATTTTTTCACTGAAATACGAAACAACTGTGTCTGCCTAATTTGCCAAGAGACTGTGGCTGTTTTCAAGGAATTCAACATCAAGAGGCACTACCAGACGAAACATGATAGCTACGACAAGCTAACTGGGAACAAACGCGGTGAAAAAGTGAAGCAACTGGAAGCTGTTTTAACGGCACAGCAAAGCTTTTTCACAAGAGTCCGTGAGTCAAATGAAAATGCCACAAAGGCAAGCTACGAAGTGGCAACGCTGATTGCAAAGCACTGCAAACCTTTCACTGAGGGTGAATTTATTAAAGACTGTGTAATGAAAATGGTTGAGAAAATTTGTCCCGCGAAGAAGCAAGAGTTTGCCAATATTTGCCTGGCTCGTAATACTGTGGTACGGAGAATTGAAGACGTTTCATTAGATATTAAGAGACAGTTAGAGGCAAAAGGAACTGAGTTTGACTTTTTCTCGTTAGCGTGTGATGAAAGCACGGATGCGTCCGACACCGCTCAGTTACTGATCTTTTTAAGAGGAGTGGACAATGACATGAACGTGAGTGAAGAGCTTCTGGACCTCCAGAGTCTGAAGGGCCAAACAAGAGGAACGGATTTATTTGTTGCTGTTTGTTCCACCGTAGATGACATGAAACTACAGTGGAATAAAGTCACCGGGATTATTACGGACGGCGCACCTGCCATGGCTGGCGAGCGGAGTGGATTATCAAGCCTTGTCTGTAACAAAGTCAGCGAAGAAGGAGGCAGCGCTATTAAACTCCACTGTATTATTCATCAAGAAGTTCTCTGTGCCAAATATATGAAATATGATAATGTTATGAAACCGGTGATAAAGACTATTAATTATATTCGCTCCAAAGCGCTGTGCCACCGCCAGTTTCAACAGTTTCTTCTCGACATCCAGGCTGAATACGGAGATGTTTTGTATCACACCGACGTAAGGTGGCTCAGTCGGGGGTCTGCGCTGCAGCGCTTCTTCTCTCTCAGGGAGGAAATTGGACAATTCTTGACTAAAAAGGGACAACCCATGCCACAATTAAATGATCCTGTTTGGCTGGCTGATTTGGGATTTTTAGTTGACATAACGCGACATCTGAATGCGCTGAACACAAGCCTTCAAGGGCAAAATGCAGTGGTAAGCCAACTGTATTCACACATCAAAGCCTTTCGGACCAAGCTGCTACTTTTCCAAAGACACCTGTCACAGGCGCAGCCCAATACCGCACATTTCCCGTCGCTGCAGGAAATTGTGACCAGTTTCCCACAGATCAATATCAGTGCGCAAATGACAAAGTATGCAGCAGACATCTCATCTCTGGTTGAGGAGTTTCAGCAGCGCTTTCGGGACTTTGCAGCTATTGAAAAGGAGATCACGCTTTTTTCCTCTCCTTTCTCCGTGGACCCTGATGACGCTCCAGACCACCTGCAACTGGAGCTCATTGAGCTGCAGTGTGACGCCGAGCATCGCAGTCGGCACCAACAGCTCCCTCTTGTCAACTTCTACCGCCAGCTGGATGAAGGCAGGTTCCAAGCAATTCGGACATTTGCTAAGAAAATGCTGAGCTTGTTTGGCTCCACATACATGTGCGAGAAGACATTCTCCGTTATGAACATTAACAAGAGCCGCATGAGGACGAGACTGAGTGACTCTCACCTGCGTGACGTCTTGCGCATCAAAACCACTGCTCTTGAGCCAGACATGGACTACATACTGCAGTCAAGATCCCAGTATCACCCTTCACATTAGTGCAGGCAAGACCTTTGTTAAGTCCTCTGAGTTGAATAAATTCTTAAATCTCAGTTAATTAATTTTTTTGTGATGGTCAAAATCACAGTTTGAATATGCAGTGATCATTGTTTTGTTTTCAGCACTTTTCCTACAGTGAGCATATAATAGTGAATAATATGTAATGTTTCACATGAACTTAGGTATCCTTTATAGTTTTCTAAATTTTTTGTGGTTTGTGATTTCGGTAAAAACCTAAATGTAAAAAAAAAAGTAAAAGTATGCCATTTGTAATTAAAAAAAATCCCAAAAAGTTAATTTGTATTTAATGTTAATGGTTCAAAGAATGTCAGGCTAAATAGTCGGCCCCCACACATTTTCACCTTACCAAATCTGGCCCTCTTTGCAAAAAGTTTGGACACCCCTGGTCTATAGCATTTAATTTAAAAATCAGTGCCAATTTTTGTAGCCGGAGGATAAACTGATAGTCCTTAGATTACGTGTGTATTTAATCCGTTTCCTCAATAGTAACACTTTGAGTCCTTCAAGCTTTTATGTAGCCCAGCAGCGACGACTTGAACCGGTGCCAATTTCTGAGCGTAAAATCAGTATGTAATCCCGTATTGTAAAAACAAAAAACACACAAAAAACTAGCTCCCGCTGTGTAATGCACTTAATTTGGGATTATCGGCACACATTGACTGTTCCAACACGTTTCATCCTGACAAAAAAATTCAGTCCAATTTCCCATTCATTTGCCGTATAACATCTGCATCACCTTTTGTTTTCCCATTCTAATCCCATTCTTCCCACCAGAAGAAAAAAAAGGAAAACCAAACAGCAAATCTAAACACGAGCTGCAAACTCTCATTTGCTAATCAAACTTGTGACAAGAGGTAATTAATTCTTTGGAATCTGTCGGTTCATTTACATAATGAGAGGTAACCGTAATTATGACTTCTGCTACTCAAGCCTAAAATTGTAATTAGAGATTTAGGCTGCGTTAAAGCAGAAATGCCTTTTTTTTCTAGACTGGAGTTGGTTCAGAGAAGCGATTTATATTCGCTGCTATGGGATGTGGAAACAAATATGGCAGAAAAGTATTAGAATAAAAGCCGTTCTGCCCTCATTTCTGTTTTGCTCAGGCCTGAAGGGAAGTGCTGCTCGGACTGATCTTCTAATCTGTAAAGAACCAATACCCCGCTTCCAGGGGGCGCCGGTCTCTTAAGTCTTGTCTTTCTCCTCCTAGCTTGGTTCTTTCCACATTTCATTTAGAGAAAATACATAACTTTTCCAGATTGCATTCCTCTCGTGTTGTGCTGGCGCCGGAAGATGAAGGGTTGCATTATAGCAGCAGTATTAGCCTTTTCCGGCGCGCTCCCTCAGCTGTGAGGCCAATCTAGGCAGGAAAGGCAGCTGGAAGACAAAACAAGAAAACAAAGGCAAGGGAAAGCATGAAATAAGGGAGGAAATGTCACCAGGAGTCGCGGGAGGACGCAGATCGATGCCAGCTAATCATCCACTTTACTCTGCTATATAGGCTCAATTAAAAGCACAGGAGCGGCTTGCTTGTTTTGCGAGATAAAAGTGCAGCGAGTCTCTAGGGAGTCTCGATCGGCATCTCCCCACTGGGCTGAAGCCTGCTGCATCATCTGCAAAATGCCACTGAAAGGTGGTGTTTTTTTATCTTTAATTTTTTTATCCCAATTATTTTCACATTGAATATGCTTACTTGGCTTTGATGGGGTTCAGATGTCAATAATCACCAATAAATGGTATGATTCTTAATATCTGAAACAGTTGTGTCAATTCTTAATTTGAGATTGACATTTATTGTTGGGATTTAGAAGATGGAATAGTGTTTCATTTTCCAATTAACCAAGCAGTGTAGTGCAGTTGGTGTAAATTTCTTAGACTGACAAGACCTGGTTAACTTACTAGCTGCCATTGATTGTGATGGATGCCCCCAATCTGTTTGATGTGGGAGGGTTGGCAGCGATTGAATGTCTCTTTGACTGAACCAACTGCTGGTGAAAAACTCATTTAAATTCGCAGCAAAAGGGTGAAAAGAGCCACGGGATCATCGTCAATAGCAATGAAAGAATTGAAGGAAAAATGGCTCTTTTCCAAACCCTTCGTATTCCTTTTATTATCATTATTTTTTATCGGAAGGAGGCGCATTATGACTTTGTATTCTTTTGCATGTGTTAATGTAGCTAAGTCATCATACGTGGCAGGAACGGACATCATCCAATTGATGCCCTATTTTGCATTGAAGCCCGCCGCAGTCATAATTCGCGCCGTCGGAATATTCATGAAGTCGACATGTCAGGCAATTGAAAGATGCTGCGGCGAAATGTGGTGACAGCCGCTGAAGGCCCTGCCGACCGTGCCGCAGACTGCTTCTGATGGTGCTGAAAACAGCTGTCGTTACGTAACCGTTCCTCTGCATTTTTTCTGCTCGCGAGCACACGAATAGGATATTTCATCCACTGCAGGCAGTCGGTCGGCCCAAATGTGTCCATAAAAATGGATGTGGTAATATTGGGCCTAATATTTTGGTTACTTGTTTTATGGCTCTTGTGTGATGTTCCCAGTAATGACTCTAATACACTCAAGGGCAGCATGGGATTCTGCCATATTTCATACTTGGTACCTCTGAGCTTCCAACTCCTTCCTACTCATTTTTCCTCCCCCTTTTTTTCATAGAAATATGCTCCCACGGTCTATTAAAGATGCATGGTCTCTTGTGCAGTGAGTGTTTTGATTAGGGACCACCGTAAGAAATGGATTAGTCGATTGATTGTTCCAAATTGATCTTGTGTTTGTACTGTCAGTGACAAACCGCTAATATTTAACGTTTTTTTTTAATGACCAAAAATAGTCAATTGCCTTATCAGTGTCTTAAATGTCATCTTATGAGGACCACTGTCCCTGAAAGGGTTACTATAGGATGGGATAGTGTTGTATACATATGGTAGTTTATCAAGTCATCATGATTTCAAGTCAAACGTTTGTGTGTGAGTGAATGCATTTTTTTTTCCAATCCTTGTGATAGAAATTTTAATTCTCTATGTACCATTGGTGCGTAGGTGGCAATGAATGGATTCATCGCTCGGCCCTGGCCTTCTTCTTGCACTGTGGCTGAAAAGCTCAGGGTCAGAAAAGCGACTTCTTTAGATGGCCTTGCTTGTTTAGAAAGGCGCAATTGTACGCCACCGAGTCGCTCGCCTGGGAAAGGAAAGGGGACCTTGATCAACAGTCCGTCAACTTTTAATGCTGCAGCAGCACCCCCCTCCTCCCCCTCACTCCGCTCGAGAGGCTCCATTCACCGACGAGTGTTAAGTAACGAAAGGAAGGTCTGCATGGGCCAAGGTGGAAAACCCACCAGACCTTCTCTAGACAAAAATGATGCTGGTTGCCCCTGGCAACGGTTTGACGTCACTCTCGATGTTCTTGCCCAGAATGTAAAGAGTACTGTTCTACATTTAGTGACAAAAAGGAATGCAGTCCCTTTCTAGAAGGAAAATGTCAACCATTAAAATGAAGGTTCATTATTGACCCTTTATTGGATGAGATGTTTTGGGGGGGTTAATTAAAAAAATAATATTGGCAGCCAATGAGTGTCATATAAAGGGTTAATTATGGGAAAAAATACAGGATGCTGGGAAGGTAATTAAAATGGAAATGTTAAAGCAAAGATTTTTTTTTTAAACGACACGGTTGAAATGACTGAGTTGAAAATGTCTCTGTGAATTTTGTCATGGAAAATGTGAACACAAAAGCCACCATGGCACAGGAGCAAAGAAGAAAAAAAAAGAAAATGCGAAACGAGGCCGTGGATGTACAACAAAGTGTCAGCGTGAGTGACAAAGCGCGGTAGGATCTGGTAAAAATAAAGCCAGTAAAGCAATTGACAAAACAGCACGGTGACTGTCAGGGTCGTTATTAAAGCGGAAAGCAGCAACATGCGCCGGGATTAATGTCTCGGGGCTTGCCTTCCAAAACAAGGAACAGATTAATTTGTCCACCCGTATTCTTACGCAACACATTCCAGACATGTTCCGCTCAAGTGGAATAACGGTAGAAGCGAGCTTTAAAGCATGTTTTAACCCCATGGCCCGTATTTATTGGTTTTACTGAAAAACTGAAGGAAATATTACATTATAATTTTATTTAATCCCGTATTCGGGAAATTTCCTTGGTTGCAGTAGCAAGACAGACACACAAGACATTGTAGACCTAGTTAAAAAAAGCTGGAGCCGCACACAGGTGGTTTGTGGGTTGTTTAATTATTTTTACAGCAATATTCTTTGTTAAAGAAAATTAGAAAGATCTTAGCAACGAAAATACATCTTCACAGCAATTTGGGCTATTTCTTTTGAATCTTTATATTTTAGTCCCACCTTTGTTGTTTATTTTTGTAAAATTTGGCTTTGTGTCAACTTCATGCACATAAAATGAAATCCTTCTGATTTCAGAACCATTATGTTCAATAACAAACATTTAACGAGTGAACCCAATTTTTTGTTGTTGTTAAAGCTGTAATAGCTTCTCTCATGTTCAGTGTTCATCTTTTTAATAAGGCCGTCCCAGGTGAGCTACAAACAAAGTAAAAAAGATCTTCATACATCTTTAACTATACCCTTACTGCTCCCTCGTCATTAAGATGGAGAGCACTTTTTAAAACCACTTTGAAGTGATGCATTGCTCCAGAGAATACAAATTTAATTTCTAAACCTACTCTCGGGGGGACGTCTGCTTTTTTTTGCACCATTTTCCTTTGAAAGCAGGGTGCGTAAATTGTATCAATACACAAAGTGCAGAGCTAGCGCCTTGTCATAAAATGTTTTTGCGTTCAAGTATGTTTTATGGCAGGCCAGATTTATCTTGTTTGCATGTCTGGTGAGGATGGGGGGGTGGCAATCCATCTTCAAGGGTGGTGTGTAGGCTAACAAATAGGAAATTGAAAGAAAAGTTTGCAAAGCAAACTACACTGTGCCGCACTGACTTTTTTCGAGATTAGTCTTAAGTTGCTCTAACATGAAATATTGGAAAATCTGTCTTCATGTTCTTTACTCTTGCTTTAATATGAGTTCATACAGCTTTGTCAGGGAACGTATCACAACAATAATTTTAGTTTTCCATCATACTTTTTTGAGCATACTGCTAAGAATCACTGTTTGCAAACTAGAATGGATATTTTTTTAAAAATGTTGCTTGATGTGTGCATATGTTGCATGAAACAGACTTAGCATCTTGGCCATTTTAACTGAAAATGTCAAAGTTCATTAGAATGAGTGTCACTTTGCAGGCAGGTCCCTCAATATATATTGAGAACATGTGATTATTCAGAATGCATGTTATATTTGACCCTTTTCAATGTGTTTCTCACACACAGAAATGTCATATTTGGTGATCATGTGCTCTGTGAATGTACAATAATGCCCGACAAAGCTCCTAATTATGGTTTATTGTTTTCAAACAACACTTTCAAGAAAAATAATGCCATCTCTCCACACTTTTGGCAGTGTACGACCAGGCCATAAAAACAGCAATTACAAACAATTTACTTCTGTTTGCACGAGCGGGGGCATTACCAGGGTGATTTATGACACACTATCGTGCAGATGACATTATCCCGCTTCCGACGGAAAATGTCCTAATTGCATTTGTGAGTTTGCTCATCCTTTGCGAATATGTTAAGATTTGGGGGGAAACTAAATTGAAGGCGGCAGAAATGCTCTCTAACCAAAACAGTTGCTCTTTGTTCATTATCGGAACTGAATGTTGTCGGGGAAGAAATACGGTAATATCTTTCGACTATAGAGGTTTAAAGCAGTTTAGAATCGGCGTCAATGATTACACCGCTGCCTCCTTCGCACCAGTTAGCAGGGTATTTTACATTCCCTTCATTTGCATAAACTTGTGTGCTTAGTGGATTTCTATTCGTCATGTCTGATTCGATAAACAGTTTCGGGGCCTATTTGGGGTATTTTTGGAGTGCTGGACGGTATCAGATTTTGGATCTCATCCAGCAGTTGCATGTTTTTAGTAGTGTCTTGCATTTGGGCTGCACTAAATCAAACCATTAGGCAAACATGCCTGCTGAGTGGGACTACTACTACTCTTTTAAAACTAATCAATATAACACAGGAGCCTGTAATGTTTGTTAATGGAGTATTTCATGTGGAGGTACCAGGAAGGCTCACTTGAACACCGACAAATATGATTCGGATCGGATTAGTATCGTAAAAATGAGTGACCGGACGTTTGGTTGCCCGGGTGAATATAATTTTGAGACCTGGTTTCAACAGTAGATATTAAATATTAAACTCTCTCTCATGAATGTAATTTTGAGAGCTGGTTTCAACAGTAAACTCTCTGTCATGTTGTCAAACGTTCGGGCGACCAAACGTTCGGGCGACCAAACGTCCGGCGACCAAACGTCCGGCGACCAAACGTCCGAGTACCTTCAAAATGTAGTTTGAAAAAAAATCGTCCCTACTGGAGCCGATTTGCTGCACTGAATACACTGAATGTCCATTGATCTTTTTTTTTCACTTGTCGAAAAAAACACCTAGGATTTTAAACTTAATGCTATCAAATGGGCAGAAATTATTCGTTACTGAAGGCCATTTCCAAAGATCCATAAAAAAAAGATGTATTGAAGTCTATGGAAAATTCTCTTGTGGCCCATTCAAGAAACTTCAAATCCAAAGTAAGATGTGTAAGTGCTGAGCTGGATTCTGGCAAGCCGTTCTGCCACTGAGACGTTGGCTGGCGGAGAGCCCTCTGCTCAAAGACTTCAGATTGTTTTATCATTGACTCAAGTGAGCAGTCATCGATACGGCACTCCTACGAAAGTTAGCAGCTGGAACAACTATCCTCTAGTGGGGAAAGTCGAGCTCGTCTTTCTTCATGAACGTCATTTTGAGTCTATCAAGCAGACGAATGCAAGATGTTCATTTTTCTGTAAAATCTTCACCTTCCATTTTGGCACTTTTCTTTTTAATTCGCTTAGTGACTTCCGAGGATGTCATATTCCTAGCAGATCATATTTATTTTTCTTCAGTTAGAGATGACTAATAGATGCTCGTGAACGCTTTCCCTTTTGAATCTGAAAGGGTTTTTTTGCTCTATTGAACATATTTATCTGTGCATAGCAGCATTGTATCAGTTTTCATTTGCACCTTTATTAGATTTGTGCCTCTAAAGTCATCCAACTTGAATACAGTCATATCTGGATTTATGAGGCAAAATTACATTTGCGAACTTTAGTTTTGTTCTATCACTTTTCAGGCGGTTCAAGCGAAACGGAATAATTTCCCCCTGCAGTAGTGTGCCATAGCACCACAGGGAATCATCGCCTATAAGGACCAGTAAAGACAAGTGAAGGAAGTCTTACTGAGACTTGATTCGACCTTTCCGAGGCGTTATATAAACCAGTAGATTTCACGTCAGAATGTACAGATTGGCGCTAAAGGTCGGGATTAAATGACTGACATTTAAATGACCTTCCCTCACGCCGACCGTCTTTTTAAAGCAATTAAAACTGAATTTGCACCTCATGGAAGGAACATCATTAGTTGTTTTAATCCTATTTCGTTCAACAGCGAGATGCCAGGTTGTGGACGGTTCGTTTTGTTGTTCATGTGGATGCGAAAATATCAAGTGAAGCATACTGCTGCATTTGATAGAACCCCTTGAAAGGGAAATAATGCAGCTCATTCATCCTGGCAGCGCAGTCACGACATAAGGGGGGTGGGTTCCATGGCGGGAAAGGACACTGTGGCTTGAAAGGAATGGGGAGGTTAAAGTTGAGGGAGGCCAGAGCTTGTGCATTGTTTCCCCATGCATGCTCCAATTCTAGCTGTCATCACGGCTCTTTGTTATAGCTTTGGGCACCCCCTCTTCCCCCCGGGATCCAATGCTCTGCGCTGGGAACTCTGGGATCAGCATTTTCTTTTTTCTTCTTCTCCAAACTGCTGCCTTTACAGTGGAAAAATTGTTCTACTGTACTTGTGCAACAAGCGTCAAGGCTTGTGCCGTCACTCTCCGGGGAGCCAGGACAAAGATTCTTCAGGCCTTGTAACGCACTGCCCATCTATTGGCCGGGGGGCTGTCCTATTGTGCATTGGTGGTTCTCAAATTTGGGGAACGGTGGTCTGCAGAATTGATTGAAGTGAATTGATTATTAAGTGTACTGTACTTGCATCTAAAGTAGGCATTGCTATTGACAAAGATAGATCTCCAATTGATTTAAACTGGCTGTGGATGCTCATCTTTAAGTGACATTGACGGCAACAGACGTCCATTCCATTTTGACTGACGTAAAAATGGATTGGACGTCTAGTGCCCTCAATGGAGGGCAGTAACTGACTGTTTTTTTTTTACCAAGGGGTTTCACTGAAATTCCATTTTATCTACTCACTGCTTTAGGAGCGCATGAGAACATTTTTCCCATTAGCAGCAATGTACTGCAATTCATCTATCTCATTCACAATACCTGTTTGAAATTACCTCGTAAATTTTTGCAATTTGCATTTGTTTTCTCCAGTCGTGAGTAATGTTCTCTCGTGCGTGTATTGCGCCATCCACCCTTGTTTCTGCATTGCGAGGGAGCCACGATTGTGGCGCATTGTCTCCCCGGCGGCTCGGGGCTTGTCGCAGTGGGAGAACGCTTGCGCAGCTTTCAGGCCACCAACGAGCACTGTCGTTAGCAACTTTCAAACGGCTTCCCTCGGGCGCCGCGGAGCAGATGCCGTGATGCAGAGATGCGGCTTTTCTTCAACGTCAATTGCAACAATTTCTATCAAAACTCAATTTGTAAGCAGTTGCCTTTGGAGTTGTATATATTTTTTACTGACATCACTAAACCTAATTTTGTGATGATTTTGTGGCAACCTGCTCTGTGTAAATACTGTACAGTAGAAAGTCAAAGTATTCTGCTGACTAGCCCCATCGATCAAGAGATAAATAAAAGAGGCAGAAACAGAACAGCATCTTTTTATGTGCCCACTTGAAAAAGTTTGGATGTCTTTTACCATGAATGGCAGGCACAGAGTTCAAATCAAAGAGGTGCAAGTTCAGTAATACCTCGGTAATCGCGGTTAATAGGTTCCAAGATCTGCCCCAATAGGTAAATAACCACAATGTTAGGGCAATTATTTTATGGTCTCTGCAATATTTAATATTATTTGGATTTTAAAAACCCTCCATATGCTGTCATTTATCTCATATATTATGTGTATCCGACTCAGGGTGTGGTGAATCTGCGATATTTGATCCGTGAAGTGCCTAGGTATTACTGTATTATGTTTGTCCACTCAGGGTCAATATATTTTGGACTTGGCTATGTATTTACGTGCCCTTGTGAGGGGTAGATGAGGGGGCGTGGCAGTAAAACAGGCCCTAAGCCAGATATCAGTCAGTAAGTTAGGGTGAGTTAGTAGTTAGCTTTTTAACAGGGAAAAGAAATAATCGGCAAGCTTCTTAGCTGACCTTTCCATTTATAGAAATGGCACTATCGTTCAAAATGTGAGGAGCAATAAAATCCGGTTTGATATCGCCTTCGTAATGGAATTGTTTGCTCTGCTGCCATTACAAGAAAAAGGTCAGCACTGATAGTGGAGATTGAGCTCCTTCCTGTGTGCCCACATAAGCATAGACTGCCTTTTTATGACATTTTGTCACTAGTGATTCTGCATAAAATGATAGCTTTGGCGTTTACTTTGCAATTATACATATTTTTAATGGTTTGTCTCATTTATAAATCAGAGGTTTTTGCACGTTGGGGCTTTAGTGGACCGTGACCAGAAGGGAAATTTACCTTCTCTCTTCTTTTCTGAACCGCTTTATCCTCACTAGGGTCGTGGGGACTTCAAGACCAAATGTGGAATCAAATTGGCTCCACAGAAAAACAGCAGACGTTAGAAATCATCACATTAATATTTCATTTGGAATATCAGCACCATACTGGGACGACATTTCTATCTTGGGCTCTTAGCCTGACCCTGTTCGTGAACTAGAAGGAAGTTCCCAGAGAGCAAAGTTGCAGTATGACCATAATATCCACTCTCTTGGGATTTTGTTTCCCACACTTTATCCCAAGATGGAATAGAAATAGCAAGAAAGTTGATGCTTTCTTTTTTGATGCATAGTTCCCTACTTGGTAAAGTCTCATATGACTTTTACACAATGTTGGATAAAGAGAGCTCAAAGCGATAACATAAAGCAAGTGTGAAATATTAAATATCCCAACACCAAGAGAAAGCCTGCTGGTTTATGTTGACAAAATAAAACTACTGTATTTTTGGGAACTATAAGTCCCACCAGCCAAAGAATACACAATGTATAAGTCGCTTTTTGGGAGGGGATTTTTTTTACTTGATCGGAAACAAAAAAACAAAGTTAAAGTAACAATAGTAGTATTTTAACATGACAGTTTTTCAGATGACCTCTGCTTTTAAATGGCTTGGACGTCTACTAGTGACAAACTCATTTGAATTTACAGCCAAAGGATGAAGAAGACCACGTTATTGAACATCTATACTTGGCTTCACAGGGCCAGAGTCAGGGTCACTTTGCTGTATAATTCAAAATTTACTTTGGAGTCATAATTCAACCAAATCAAAGTCCTTTGCATATCTGTGGCCATCTGCTAAAGTGTGGTGAATTTCATTTAGCGGCTATTTATTATGAGTATAGAAAGTAGTGGTGTGTCGCGGAGCTCTGTTTCCTAAATTGTTGTGCTCCCCACCTCCTATTTTTTCACGACTGCAATTATTTTCATGCAGTGCACCATAAAATTACCGTTAAAATTGTTTCATGATATGACACTAGGGGGAAAAAACGGTGCCCAGATTTGCCCATGCATCTTACTCCTCTTGAATGGATAATGAAAACCTTCCCGGCTTTCTCAAAAGACGGCAAATGAAGCTCAACAAATAGTGACAAGCGTTTACAGTACTGCAGTGAACATCTGCCGCCATTCAGGGAAAACGTACCTCTTTGAAATGGTATGTTACAGTCCCTGTATTTTGACGGAAATCATGTATGGGAAGAAGAAAAAAATCACACAAAGCACAATTCAATTTTTTTAAATAATTGAACACTGCATGACAAGTGTGATTTTTTAAAATACTTGCAAGTTTCCCGATAAAAAGAGAAGTGGATATCTCGATGGGTGTTCGTGATGCTCACTTTGTGCGTAAAATATTCGCTACGTGACCGGTGGTTAATCAAGCTACTTAAATCTGCGCCATACTCTTCGCCGAGTTGCAGCGAGTTGTCATTAGCGCAACCCCCGCAGGGTGAACGTTATGCGCAGGGGCAACTTCCTGAGCCGTGGCTAGTTTCAGTGCTTAGCGGACAAAGCCACCAGTGTGAGGGTAATTTCAGGTCGCTTGCCTCGCCTCTTTAACATGGGGATCGTGGCTTGGCCTTACTTTAACCGACTTAATTACCCTGACAGCCTCCAGTCCCCTGCCCTGAATTTATCGGTTAACTCTTTTAATGCCATTGACGAACACAGACGTCCAATTAAATGGCTGCCGTGACTTTAAATAAGTTTGTCACAAGAAGACGCCCAATCCATTAGAACTGAACATGCACTCATTCGCTGCCCGTCATCCCACTTCCAATGGAGTGGACGTCAAGCGAGTTTCAGATATATTAACTCCTTGGCTGCCATTAACGCCGACAGCGATGGTGTGATTGTTTGCAGGCAAAAATTCACTATTAAAATGATGTAATTTTGCCCAATTTCTGATCACATGATCAGATATGGGACATCTAGACCATACTGGTTTTGCATCACCTGACCAAGGAATGAGCAAAGGGGAATCCAACTAATGTGACAATGAGATCTTGGGTGTAAAAGTATTCCTTTTTTTTGGCTTGAAGCAGTCACATTTTTCTAATTAATTTACCAGCGCTACTACAAACATTTTGTGCACTTCAGTATAGGCGTTTATGAAAACATTTGTTCACTTTCCACTCTATCTTCTTGGCACCATTGTGTAGTTTAAATGTGCAATTCCCTCTGCGAGCATAATAACCTTCTAAAAAATGTGCAATTCTTTTTCGCGCACAGTTGCATTTAAATGCCTCATTTTCTCGTTTGTTTAAAGTCCGCGTATTATGAAGATGAACGTCTCGAGGGAGCCATGCCAAATAAGCCAGTGAGACTAAACCCCCCACACCCCCTCCATGCCATTTGAAGGCAGCCTGCTCGGAGCAAATCTTTGCCACTTTGGTCTAATGTTACTACGCCATAACTGTCATCTAATGGTGCAATACTGCGATGAGAAGTTGAAGGTGAAGAACATTGACAATTACTCAGGTAGAAGATCATGTTAGGCTATGTTTTCACCAGCTTATGTTGTTTTGAATAGAATTTAAACAAGCTAACTTTATTCATCAAGAGCAACCTCAAATTTTGAGATTTAGATTTCTGGAAAATAACTCTCAAAGAAAAAAAAAACATCTACTTTATTATTCTGGCCTTTAGTAATGTAATATTTTGCTGACCTTTTTTTAATGTTCTAAACTAACTCCAGTGATTTGCTGTTTGTTTTTTTTGTGCCATTTCTGAAAATGTCTACCCTTAGGCATCTGATGCCTTTTCTTCTCCAGAATCTTTTTTTTTCTTTTTTTTTTCGGTGCAGAAAGGGACTTGATTGAACTCGTCGTGTGGAAGAAAATCATTTGGACAATAGCTTCCAGGTGATTTTCGGATCCCCTGAGTTCTCCTCGTGGTTGTATGACAGGCGAAAATGTTGTATCCGAGTCTGGTCGTGTGAGTGGCGGGCGCTGTCCTTTATTTAAGAATAGTCAATACGCGTAATGGATCGTATGTGTTATCGGCAAGGCGGCACAGCAACAATAGATGAAGTGCTTAAATGCAGGCGTCAGCGCTTTAGCAAATAATGAGCCGATGGAGGCAAAGGTAATGGAGACTGCGAACTTGCAAGAAGAGCACTGAGATAATGGAGTGCCTCTGTGTGTATATATATGTGTATATATATGTGTATGTGTATATATATATATATATATATATATATATATATATATATATATATATATATATATATATATGCACATATATGTATATATATATAGATGTATAGATATAGATATAGATATAGATGTGTATGTATATATATACACATCTATATATACATACACACATATACACACACATATATATATATACACATACACATATATACACACATATACACATATATACACATATATACACATATATACACATATATACGCATATATACACATATACACATACTATATACACATATATACACACATACACACATATACACACTTAATGGTTACATTTTTTTGGCATTATTTGTACTGGATGAAAAAATTCTGGCATCGGATCAGTATCGGCAAACAAATCTAGTGACCATAAGAGATAAAAATCTGCATTGGGATATCCCGAATATGAAAAGTTGTTCATCTGAAGCTAACATTTTTGTTCACATAAGATATAATCGCAAATTTTGCAGAAATTTCATGATCTATTTTTGAAGCCATATCTTCTACCTCTTAATGAACGAGTATTAGAATTTGGGACGAGAAAAAGGTGCAAGTGACGCCAAAACAAAGTTGTTCATTCACGTCTTCCACTGTGCAGCGGGGTTATGTAAAGCTAAGGGGGCTAATCGAGTGACCACGTCCAATACAAAATGTATTACGGTGCATTTGCGCCTGACATGGATTGATGGGTTACATTACTCGGGAGAAATTGGGGTGGGAGTGGTGGCAGACGGGTCAGTCGGAGTGGCAAGGCGCCTGAGAATTTTTGAGTGCTGTTCAGCTTTTGCCACAGATTGGAGGTGTTCGTCTGATTTGCACGCGAAAAAGACTGTCATTTGTGCCTTTTACCTTTTCGCTCCACTCGCCAAATCAAAGCCTTGAAAATGGCTCATATTTTGGAAAATTGACTTTTTAAATGCCCTACCTTCAATTGTAAAATTATACAACCTAGTCCATCCAGCTGTTTACGTGTTATATCATTGGCCGGCATTGACAGCGCGCGATGTCCAATCCATTTGGACTAGGAAGGTCCAAATCGACTGGACATCTGGCGCTGTCTTTGGTGCTGAAAAATGACCAAATAGTCTTCATTGGCTGCCACTGACAGAGAAACCAAATCCATGTGAACGGGGAGCAGTGACGATATAATAATAAATATGTTATATATATTAACGATACAAAATAACCACGAGCCAATAACCAGGAGTTCGTCTATTTATTTGTCCCACATTTGTTTATAGAATTTTGCTAACCTCGATCTGTGTAGCCAGTAGAGTCTAACTAAATATGTGTGGGGTTAGTTATGACCCTGAAATTATGAGATTTTTACTCTATAAAGCTGCAGAGTGCAGATCTTATTGCAATTTACCACCTCATATCATTAAACTGTACGTTTATGCATTGAAGCTTGGCCAACAGATCTACAATATTGAAATTTTGATTGATTTCGGTTAGTTCATCCATAGGATTATTCATGATATCGCCTATTTATTTATAAATAAGATCTGTCATAGGGGTGTCCAAACTCTGCTTATCTTTAAAGCAGGAAGCTCTAATATATAACAAAATAAATAATAGTTGAACTATTAATATTGCATTATTTATCTAATTTTCTATTTGATTAATTCTGGCAATCCAGGTCCTACACGGCGATGATATAACAGTCAAATTCTCTTTTTTGTTTGTTTTGTTGTTAATTCAACCATTGTAATTGGAGACACAATCTCATTTAGCTTTCCAGAGGATTGAGTGGCACTTTTGTACCAGGACGATATGGATTACTTAACGTCGTAAAGTATAGGACTTGATGGCACGCTGCTGCTGCCAATTAAATAAATCCACAGAGTCACGGGGTGAAGCGTATTCATGCCGCGGCTGCCCGCTGATGCCAGGCGTTGACGTTTAAAATGGTTTTCACCTTGGGCCCTGTTGGGGAGAGTTGTTGTCGTCGGTGATGAGTGCATCTGCGCACGCCCTTGCCTCTGACAGTCCATGAATGAATGCAGATATTTCATTACAAGGAGCTAACTAAGCCCATTCACTCACTCCATTTTGGGGCTTTAACTTTCCAACAGATGCATAGCAGTTTACATTAGGATGCCTTTTGTGGAGCTCGAACCTGGGCAAGCATTTCCGTCCGCTGTAAAATGTGAACCGCTTGACCACGAGAAATAATCTTCAAATGGGTCTTCTGTCAAAGGCAGTGTTTCCCAACCTTTTTTGAGCTGCGGCACACTTTTGGCATTGAAAAAAATCTCAAGGGACAGCAAGTCGCCCAAAGTTGATGCCAAACCAAAAAACTTTATTACTCTGAATATTACTTCACTCTCCTAACTTTACACAAAGAGCAGTTTTGTGCTCGCTCAGACTTAACGACGACAAAAGTTGAAGCCCATGAAGCCAAACAACTCCCGGTTCACGTCACAGAACATTAGCAACAAAATAACTATAATCTCATTGTATTACGAGTTGAATCTTGTAGTTGTACAATCTATCATTTAATGTTCATTCTATTTTGATTTTAATCCCGTAATAGTTTAATTTTATTCTCATAAGGTTAAGATTTTTCTCTCTGGTTGGGAAACACTGATCTAAGGGATCTTATATTATACTTTTTTCAGCTTGACTAGTTTTAACATTTTCGTACGCTTTAGTATTTGTGTGAATCCAATATTTTTTTTAAATCCTGACAAGCTCTATTAAAGGTTTCACAAAGGTAAAATATTTTTGCAGGTGTTCTAACTTCAGGCTTGCAGATTAGCATGTAAGAAGCAGACTTTCCTCTTTGCCTCTACCTGGAGGACCGACACAAGTGCTGAACTTTTTTTGCCCTCGGAAAAATGAGCAAATCCTTACTGTGGTTCACAGGCACAAAAAATAAGAATTGTCATGGTGTCTGGATTACATTTCACAGATCTCTTTTTTTTTGAACCCTCACAAAAAGGAAAGTTTAAGCAAGTCGAGAGCACTTATTGAACTCATTGACGGCGCTGGATGTTTAAAAATGTTCATTTGAATTACAAATGTTATAATTGCGATTGCTATACATGACCCAAAATGACCGACAACAATACTAAAGATGACTTTTTGTTTATTGATTTTTCTCGAAAAAGGTTGTAACTAATTACTTGATTTATGCATGATTATGCAGTTTTATGAGTGAGTCAGAGACGTCGAGGCTTGAACCTAAACTGCCATATTTTTTATCTTCGGCAACAATATCCAATCAGATCCCTTGTGTGTTGCTTGAAATATTCTTTCAAAGCCTGATATATTTAAATCTATCTCTCCAACACACCATTTCTTCTCTACACTGAGCGTGTAGCTTTAACTCTTGAAGAGGGTTCATTCTTCACTCCTAGTTTTACAAGCATTCATGCAGCTCAAGCAAGATGGATGACTTTATTTATCAGGTCTTGTGTTTTGCAAACAGTTCGTGGCCAAATGTCCACCATCTTCTTGTAGAGTCTCTAGGTGAGTTTAACCTTGAGCGAGGGGGGTTATGTTGCTGGATGTAGTAACCCTGCCGAGGGGCAACGCTGCCTTGCTGGGCTACAGTAAAATGGCCATGTTGCTCTCATCCGCCCCTGTTTAAATGGATGTGACCTCGGCTGCAGGGGGAAAACGCTCATTTTTCTTAGGTGAAACTGAAATTGTGTTGATACCAGCCGTCGTCTTTAAAACTGGTCAGACTGCTTGTTTTAAGTTACTTGTCCTTTAGCCACAGCAACAGTTGCCTTCGTTTTGCTTATTTAAAAAGCACATTATACATACTAAGGTAAAATGTCCAGTGATCGCAAGAAAATCACAACCGTGATAGCTCAATTCATCCCATTGGATGACCAACATTTAAGAAAAACTAAATATTTCAATGCTACCTTATGCACAACTGATTTACGGGAAAAAAAGCTTTTATTTTTTTCTCTGTGATTGTCTGGCAACCAATTCTACTGTCCTAAATTGGCTAGGATAGCCTTCAACCCTTGTGAGAATAAGCAATACAGAAAAGGAATGAATAAATGACTTTAATTATTTATTTTTACATTTTTTTCCCCTTTTCATTGAAACCACTGCTAGACTAATCACCCTTTTACATGGCTATATTGTTTAGATGGCTTGGTCCAAATTGGGAGGGGGGTGGGGCATAATTTGGTCATAGGAAAACCTTTAACACTGTTCCTCAGTATTGGATCAGGGACTATGTATAATGGATGTTATAGTGTGCGGTCGATTGGTCGCCGGTCTTTTGGTCGCGGTCTTTTGGTCGCCCGGACCGCGACAACGGGCGACCAAAAGACAGACGACCAAAAGACCGGCGACAAGTTTGTATGTACATGCGTTGTCCCTTTAAGAAGCTACGTCAGTCAGGGTCTTGACAAGTTCTCCAACACAAAAAAACAATAAAAGTCCGGGAAATTTGAAGCTTTTCTTTAGCCTAATAATTACTAGGGCATCAAGTATGACTAAATAGTAATTCGCAGTTTGTATTTAGGGAATTTGAGCAACGATTTAAATGGTAATTATCAATAACCTTCAGGGTGACCAAAAGACCGGCGACCAATCGACCGTGTACCCTATGGGCACATGTTCAAAATCAGTTCATGCAAAAATATGTGATCGGTACAGCCTAGTTCATGCAACAGGTCTGAGGGATTAGTCAGTAACACTTGGCTTCTTGCTGCTGAGGCGGGGAATATTCTTTTTTTTTTTTTTCATCTCACTGTGGCATTAATCATGTCGTGAGTGGAAGTGTGGCTGTATGTATGGATCAGAGGCTGCTTTGGTTGCTGCCCCCGAGTTTGGCACCAAAACAAGACCCACTCATCACGTCCCACTCAGAATTACAGCCCACAGGCACGCTTGTGACATTTCTCCATTATAGGATACGCCGAGGAAATGTTAATGAAAGGCCAACGGGGGGAAATGTCAGTTTTCAGACGGCGTTCCGCTTTTTAGGCCCTCCGCGTTGTCCTCACCTTTTAAAGCAGAAGAGTGGCCAAGGGGCCCCGACTTTTGACTTTATTCACGACCCGGAGGGACCAAGGGGAGATGCTCACTGTGCTTGAACAATGGCAAATTGCTATGTGGTGTGTGAGTGTGTGCGGGAGTGTGTGTGCTTGCGTGTGTGTGTGGAGGGGTTTATCTTAGTCATGGTAATTGGTTTTGCTGGTGTGGAAGTAGGATCATTTGAGAAAACCTCATTCGGCCTGACTCCGTTCCATTTATCTGTCTGGAAGGCTGCAGGGTAAAAAAGGCTGAGGATGAGGAAGTCAGGCTGAGAGAAAGTCAAGCCAGAGTTGCTGGTGCTGCAGCAAATCCTGTTTTCGTACAAAGGCTCGGCAAACGTCAATGTGTCTGCAGGTGCAATCTACGTGATGCCAGGAAAGAATAAAAGACCACGAGTGCTCTTAAATGTCCCCTTCGTTTGGTACTTTCTAAAATTGTTACTCATGCCACCAACTGAACTCTTCTGTTTCTGCTTTCAACGCTTGACAGCTCATTCCCCTTAAAATCCTAATCCTTGTTCCACGCTTTTAAGGGCTAATGGATACGAGTGGGTACCTCCAAGGTGCACCGCTATCCAACTCAATACTTGGATTTTGTTGACTTTCAAAAGGAAAATTCCCATTGAGATCAATTATATTTGGAATAGTTTTTTTTCTCTCCTGATTTGAACTGTTGCAGTTATTACACACATAACACCACAAGAATGATAAAGGAAAAGACCAGGCCTCGTATGAATGTGGCTCTTTTCCTCCACATGAATTTTGAATTAACTTATCTCTTATAAGAGTCCAATCCATTTGAACTAGGGGGTTTGGCAGCCAATGAACCGTCATTCCATTATTGCCACACCTCCTGATCTCCCACTATCATAACAATGAAAAACAGGCTAACAAAATATGAAATATTTCTTCAACTCCCTGTGATGTGACTACTTTTTCTTCATCTTTACCAAGCTAAATATTCTAGTTGTGGAGTTTTTGAGTTCCCAGTTGAGAATGTGGAAATTGCGACATGGATAAGTACTAGAACTTTTTACTTTCAATTTTCTTTTTACTTGATTCTAAAAGCAAAGGCAATATCCAAAGTGTTAATGCTTCTGCAAACACTCCATTAAAATTTAAATCAAGTGCTGTCTTCTCTCCCAAATGTAATATTGATACAAATCATATCAATGTTATAGTGTGTGCGCTAAAGAATGTATATAAGACTTCCTTTTCGGTCTATAAATGACATCAAGTATCACTTCTTCTTGATATCAATATTTTTTGTTGGCCATGAATAAATAAGACATAGGACAAATACACTAGTAGACAGGATCTCACTTTGAGATGAGATTAATAAAGGAGGAAATTGAAGTCCCAATTTTAGCTCAGTATTGACTTGATCTCATTCTTCAAGGATCCTAATGCATTCTGCAGGTTTTTAATAGCCAGTGATAGAGCAGGTGGATATACGGCATGTCATGAAGCCCACAGTGCTTCCAGGTAGACTTGACAGTCTGGAAACGCTGTTGCTGAGGAGCCTAGGCAGTCAGTGTCGGTATCTCGCCCAAATGTCTAGTTATGTGAATTTGTGGCAATGCTTGGCGTCCACTTCTTGCTTCTATTGCAGAAATGCTGTCACCACTACCAGACAGATATCCTGGAATGTATCGTCCATGGGGTGAACGTGTACGTTTATGGCCTCTAAATGTTGTTGCTTTATTGCCCCCATGTGTTTATAGTCCTGGTGTGCAGCCAGATTCTGGCCTGTAAGAGTCGTCTGACAATACTCAGTTTTTTTAAAAGTGGGATTTTAGGGAGTTGCCAAAGTAGGGCCATCTCAAAACTAGCAGGAGAACCTCTGATTATCTACCACAAGCATTTGCAGTGGACTGTTTGTTATATATTCATTCATTTTTTGAACCGCTTATCCTCACAAGGTCTGTGGGGATGTTGGAGCCTATTTTCCAAGGCAGAGTTCATCGTGAGGTGGTTGTGAACTAATGTCAAACTTGGAGTTATTTCAAATAATAAATATGTTGATTTTGGATGGTAATTATATTTCAGTTCTATCTGTTTCGACATAAACCCAGTTTCTTATGCCACATTGTGCGTAAAGGCCACTAAAAATGGTCATAGCATTTGAAGTTTTATCAAATATATTTTATCCTGCCTTCCTACACTTTTACACCCACAAGACCTCGGACTAAGCCTGTGAAGATGAAGTATTGTGAAGAGGTGTGCTCGTCTTGGAAACAGACATCAATTGTGCCATTTGCTAGAATTCTTCAAACGGTACTGTTCTGATACTGACCCCCAATGCTCCCAAAGGGCTAGCTAGCTTCGCTTGCCAAGAGCCAGTTCCTGAGTGTAGATATTTCAGATTGGATGGCAACTTTAGAAAAATAACTCACTCAAGAACACACTTATCACCGGCCTTGCACAAAATGTCAATAAATGGACTGCGGTTGCAGCCGATCCTCACGGCAGCTGAAGTGCTGGGTGGCTTCGACGCCAGGAATGGAAGGAGATCTCAGTGGACAAAAAAAAATGAGCGGATACATATTTGATCCCTAAACGGGATTCTGTAAATAGCAGTGCCGAGCTCGTTGCATGCCAGAAACGCATATGTGCTGTCTTGCTGATCTGCAACCAGGAATGTGCTGCTTTTATAGTTGGCTAACTCTAGGATGTGTGCTTGGCATTTGGCCCAAAAAGATTTGGGAAGCCACCGTATTTTTCGGGCGATAAGTCACACCAGCCGAAGAGGAGAAAAAAATATGGTAAAATGGAGAATAGTCATCTGTTTACATAAGATTTTCAGATAACTATAGCCCCCCCAAAAAACAAAATATATGATAACAGGCTGTCAGTGGTCAGAGAGAAAAAAAATAAACATAAGTCGCACTTGAGTATTAGTCACATGCCCAGCTAATGTATGAAATAAGTGTGACTTATAGTCTGGAAAAGACAGTACTTTTTATTGTTGAATTAACATTTTGCAGCAAGTTTAAGTAAAAGCTCCTGTTTACAAGCTTGGCAGTCCTCACAGTTACAAGAAATATTGATGACCAACTGAATCGCTCTGGGAACAGCTTGTTTATTGGTCACAACTGGAACCAATACAAGTGATAGTGATTTAATTAAAAATAGATCACTGTTTCCAAACTACAACAGGGAATGAAAATGAGAACGGCAACAGGAATGATGTGTGCTCCTTAATTAAAAGTGCAGGTAGTTAACTAAGTTCGGCTGGATATTTCCATTTATCATTTCTGTATTGCTTCAATCGGTGCTATTTCTAACATCTAGTAGCGTAAAGCATGGTTGCTCTAAGCCATTCCAGTACATTCCTTTTAGAAGCCAAAAATAGCAGAGATGTATTTTCCAGTAACTGGAACTGGAAAAAGCTGCTACTTCATTCTGCAATCTTGCTCTATGTATTTACATCACATACACATTTGAGGCACCGGAGGTAAAGAAAACACTTGAAAATGTAGTTAAGTATTCTGCTGTTATTTCTACTTGCCGTTCAGAGCAACTTGGGAGCCCGTTGTCTTTTGTATTCGGCGTCCTTGACGAGGCAATTAAAAGTGATATTGCCTGATAACACTTTATTGGCCCATCTGGCTGCATGGATACATTTCTGAGAAATTTGGTAAGAAATGAGGCATAATATTTCTACTTGTTATTAGCAACAATCATTAGTCTTAATGTTTTTGCGCAACATCAAGTTTAGACTCAGTTTAGACTCGACTGCATGTGAAAAAAATATAAGTCTATATCTGAAGAGGTTGTTTTTAACTTCACAAACCCATTTGAAGTGGGAGGATATCACAGATAAATGTCCCTTGCCATCCTCCCCATTCAAATGAATTGGACATTACTGGAGTTAACAAAAGTAATGATTTGGCACAAGACAAGTTACCATTATTTCTGGAAATACGGTAAGTTAATTGCATTGAGCGGCTACATCCGCCCTTGATGAAAATCAAATAGATCTAATGGATTATCTGTGGCAAAATTCAATAAATTCAATTTGGAAATCTTGGAAGCTCAAGTAGGCAAAGCATCTTTTACAGCCACAAAGCAATGCGGCAGCGGTATGACAGATTAGGGTCCCATTACTCACCATTTGTTATTCAATAAATCATTAATGGCATCCATGAATAGCGGGTGTGATGGACTCGAGCTGCAGAGAGCCTTGTGGTCGGCATTGCTGATGCATCAAAATCCACGCAAGAATATGGAAGGCGGCTGTGCGTGGCGCTCCGTGATGCAATGCATAATGTATAGCTTTTCGCTTGTTGACGTGCGGCTGCACTCGCTGCTGCGTCGTGGCTTTATGACACTTTTGCAGGGCTACGCACCAGTTGTCGCTCTTTAACAATGATTAAGAAATACATCATTTATGGGCCCTGGTTAGCTACCTTTGGGAGGTCGCTGCAGTCTTGCAAAGCAATTCAGTTAAAAATAATAATATCTCGTTCGTCAATATTCATTCAGGGGAACAAACTTAAGATTGACTCAATTTTTAGAGAACTATTCCGTTCCTAGACCAAATATTGTTCAGTGGCGTTTTCTCTCTCACATCGTGCAGATTGCTCGTTCCACATAGCGATGACGTCAAAATGACTTTATTCCCTGAATGTTTCAGTTCATGAACATACAGTAGACTTGGAAATAATTAAGTTTGTGAACCGAGGTGGCAGAATTAGCTGATTGTCTCAAACAAGCGAATACTAATAGAGGCAGCACTGGAGCATGCTGCCAATTAAACTTCTCAAGTACATTAGAGTAGCGGATTTCTTTTTGCATTAGTTCCAGCAAATCTGCACCAAAGTTACTACTTTCCATTGTCGACTTAACGTGGTGTATCTTTGCCTAATCTAGCTGCCCAAGGTCAATGAGATTGTTGCATGAACACAAGAAAAAAAATAAAAACATACCATGCAGTCTGTACAGCGGCACTCCTCTTTTCCCTCGGTTGAGGTTGGTGGTGCATCGCTGTGGGAGACTCGGTTGTCACCCAGGCAACTGGCGCCGTCACCAAAACATCCTCGGCCAAAAAGCCCAGCGGTGACACTCTCCCCCGTTCCCAACTTCCCTTGCACCATCACTCATGCTTTCTTACTACTTAAAAGCACTTCCCTTGCATCATGGCGTGTCAAGAAAACTGCCACCTCTAAAGAACCATCAGCGGCATCTGCCAGCATTAAGGCAAAAGATGACGGACACACTGACAGCCACCAAAAGCATCCTGGCAACCATATGTTGCTCCCACATGCTTACTTCATTTATTATTTATAGGACGGTCCACATATACTGTATTTTCTGCAGACGGTTACTCTTAAGGGGCACCGCAATTAGAATGAATTTGTAAACTTAACGTAAATGATTTTGTATATTTCGCCCGGGAGGGTGAGTCAATATCGCACTGTTGCGCACGGATCATCCTTCAGACCTGTAAGGAATTGCCGTTTCTATTTTACTCTTTGTAAGTTGAACAAATTCACAGAGGACTGCAAGAGACGTGTGGCATGTCAAGGCTGTATTTATAGAATGTCCCTCAAGGCAACTATGTCCTGATTCTTGGGCGAAAACACAATAGAATACTCGTATAGATCAGTGAAATGTACTGCCAAGAACTGTGCAGTGGAATGGAATGACAACAGGCCAGCTGTGTGGTTAGTGATGGGGATAACAGAGAAACTGACAGTGTAATATTACCACTGCATTTTGTCAGCATTATGGCTGTCACAAGACAAACGGAATTTTGATTGCCCCCCCCCCAAAAAAAAATCACAGATGTATATCGAAATGCGTCTAAGGAAACTTGAATGTCAGCGGAATTTATATGAGATGGATGAATAGAAATATGCGTATTGATTCAAAATTTTCTAGGGTTCGGTCGTTACTCAATGCTAGTAGTGCAACAGCACTTATTGTCCACTTGAGAATTTTTTTTTATCTGAATCCGAGTGTTCCCGATTTTGGGGAGCTAAGTGTGTTGCTAGTGGGACATTGTCATGGTTAGCTGGGTGTCGGTCTTGAAAAGGTCCATACGGCTCTGGGATGGGGATCGCTATAGCCGGACATATTTAGGAAATTGACCTTTTAGTTTGTCGAAAACAATATCAATTTGTCATTATTTCAGACACCGCTCCAGGGGTTCCTCAAAAGGATGTTGCTCCCGGATATTCTCCTCCAACAGCAGGTGGTGTGGTGCAATCATAGCACGGTAGCAGCACCCCCCACCCCCTAAAAAAGCAATATCCTGCCTTTTTTATTGCATCAAAGCATTCATTTTAATTGAAAGTGTCCAACTGGTAAATTTCAATGAAATATTGATATGTGTCTTGTTGCGCATTTGCTCCGTGTTTGGCATAATAAGCATGGGCTCTCCGTCGGACTCCTGTTTATCGGAAGTGCCATCGCTTCCTTTGGATTTCTGCACTCAAACATTTACTAGCTTGTGGGATTTGCTGAGAAAGGACAGTGGGAGAAAGAGAGAGAGACAGAGAATGTCTGGCGCTGATAAGCTGCAGGCCAGAATTTCGCTAAGCACGGCGGTATTTGAGAATGATGAATCAGGGATAATAGTCATTCCCGCGGCGAATGTTGTCATCATGGGACCTCTTCTTCAGAGACAACGTTTACCTGTCACTGCGTCTGCACGCCGAGGTGCAATAATGGCCTCTATGTTTCCCCAAGGCGTCAAGGTTCAACAGGAGTGTTTTTTTTCCTTCCGTTTTTCTCCATTTATTATTTAGTATGAATGCCTCCAGGGGATCAATTCACAATAATTGACCTGTGCAGATTGAGCTAAATGGGCCAGGTTGTAATTGCTGGCAATGGAAGCCGATCTTCATGGCTGGCATCAACAGAAGTGCTTGTTTGCATTGATGCTCTTATGCCCGGCAAGAGGATTACTCGGTCCTTTTACTGACAATCAGTACATGGAGGTTAATTCAGTTTTAGGTGCATTAGGAAAGTAGTGCACAGCTTTTAGAGACAATTTGAGCTAGGCCAATGTGATTCAAGTCAAGTTTTTTTTCTTTTTCCTCTTTCAGACTGTTGAAAATGGTAAATGCGTAACAAATATAAGTTCATTTTCGACGTAAAGAAAATCTCAAATCAATGGAAGCCAATGAGCTACTTGCATGACTTATGATTTTCTTTTTTTCACCATGTAAAATGATAACGTTTTAAGGGGCCAAAACTCTGCTCTCGCATTGTAATGGAGTCTCAATGAATGAGCGTTTAAAATTAATATTGATGTTGATATTTGGTGCGTTCGAAAATTTGCAATTCCAAAATTTTGTTGTTTTTGTGCGCAGTGACATTAGATAATGTTAGCATTTGTTCTCTTGATTTCAGTGTGAGCAATGCACTCCTTGTCGAGAGATGATGTTCTTTCGTGACTCCATGGAACTCCCCAGTGTCCTACCGTTTAATCCCAATGTTGATGGTTCAATTTAACTGACACGAGACCAATTGGTCCTCGTGGTCCTGCTGGACTTTTTTTTTCTCTTCTTTTGTGTATGAGCAGGAAACCAGCCAAAAATCACACTAGGATTGGAACCCCGACACCCTTGAGCTTGCATTTTAAGAGAAGGAATGGGGCTTAAGTCTTATTAGTCAGGGTTTTACATCCAAACCACTTATTAAGACAACACTATCCGGGGAACTAAACAGGAGATTAAAGGCCCACCCCATTATTCTGTTGGTCACACGAGAGCTCAGGCAAGAGTCACCAATGCTGAAAACCACTTAACTGTAAAAACTCGGTTTTTTTTTAACGTTCTGTTTCCTCCCAGACATGAAATTTATGAGGGCGCTCAACCTATGTTTTAATAAGTGTTTATCCCTTTTGGAGGTCATCTTGTATTTGCAGAGGGCTGGCTGTTAAAATAAGAGACTGCTGGAAAATCAGGCTGGTGGGAATTTGTGATGCGAGACTCAGTCCGTTACATCGCTGCACATTTATGTCACTTAGTCCTCCTCTTTTCCCCTGCATACCAATTTGACAAAACAATAAAAGCAATTCAACATTGACTATGCTGTAAAAGCCCACAATTGTAGACATGTACAGCCATAGTAATTGTAGTCAATTTTTGCTCATGTATTTTTTTGCACCTCTATTTATATTAGATATGCAATTCCAAAGTGTTCTGCAGATAAGTTATCTTTTGTTTTGGCTGTAATTTGGGCAGCTATGTCACTTGAAATGGACGTAAAAAAAGAGATAAAGGCCATGAATAAGGCAGTATTTGCTATCCTGGAGCTTCAGTGTAAATCAAGCCAAAGATTCTTGTCGCTGCTGATTAGATAACAATCGATTTGGGGGATGGTATTGATTTGTTGATTCGTTGTGTCTTATAGTAAATGGCCAACCTTCGCCAAATGACACAACTCCTCCGGGTGTGATTATATTCGGTTCAATAGATATCTATTTTTCCCACTTTTAATTGACATTGTTAACTGGTCAAATGTAGACTAATACCAGAGAGCAGTGACGATTATTATTATTATTTTGGCGGGACTTATCTGACCGCGTATTGCTGTTTTGGTTTCCCACTTCGCATTCTGGCTGATGGCCTCGATGAATTAAGCATGTTTTCATTTACTCCCCGTGGACGGCACGTGTCGAGAAATGCTTCCCCCATTTTGCAGAGTACTTTATCATCTCCGGCACTTTCCGTTCAATACCCGGACCTTTTCGTGACCCCGCCTTTGCCGAAGCCCTGGGTGGATTCTCCCTGGGGGAGGGCTCCGTTTTCCGCCTTTCAGATTGGGATTTTTTTCCTCAGCCCTCGATCTATGCCTCGGGCAGGCCGTGTTCGTTTCATCGAGGCTTCCTCAACAGCGGTTGCCAGGGAGAAAAAAAAAGAGAGGTGATGCCTTTTGAAGCCGAATGGCCCTTTTGCTTCCATGTGAGTTCTAGGCATTTTTATTCTTACGGTCAAGGGCGATTCCAGTTGGAATTCATGCCTGTCTGCGTCTGACCAGGCGTTGTTTTTCATTTAACAGACAGGAGTGGGCTATCTTGGGACTTCATTCCATCCAGTGATGGCCATTGAACTTTAGCCGAGGTTTTAACTCGTTGGCGGCCGTCAACGCCGATTTGAAATGGGAAGCTTTGCAACGGGTTAACAATAGTCGTAACCCTCCCAGTTCAAATGAAGTGCACGTCGACTACTGATGAACTCATTCAAACATTGTCATTTCAATATCCCAAACTAAAGACACGAAAAAAACAAGAAAATAAAGTTCACACGTGGAATCACACCCGCCCATTCCTAGCGGCTGCGATAATGAAATCCCGTAGATCTGGAGAGGTTGGAGCCGTGTCAGCCTTCTCCAGGTAATTGAGTTCATAAAATTTAATGGAGGGTATTACTGTTCATGCCTAAATAATTTCCTCTGGCAACCCACCCCGCTGGGCATGTTTTGTAGGCTTTGTTATCTGTCATTCGATGTATATATTTGCATTTGACCGTCTTTTTTTATTTAAGCTTTCCCTGACTCTTTTCTACACCTCTGCTTTTTCTTTTTTATCCTGTATGGCCATGCATTCCAATAGCAAAGTAGACGCCTGAGCCAGAAGCACAGTTGGTGCTCTTCAACCCAATTGTGCTTTTAATGCGGACAAGCCATTAATCAGCACTTTTATGCCGCGCCCTGGGGTTTTATAAGACACGGGGTTGCTGGAACTGTTGAGTTGCCCCAACGCATATATGGTTTCTATCCCCCCCCCCCCTCCCTTACAAGGCAGCAGATGTTTCACGGCACCTTGGGAACTTTTTGGGAGAAGATCCAATCAAAAGTTGGGGAAATCTGGCAACGCGGTGTCCACGGCGGCCAGGACGCGGGCCGTTTGGTCTGCGTCGTGTCAGCACAGCGCTATCTTTTCAGTCGCTTTTAATTTGATTAGTTCTCCATTCTCCGTGTGTATTAGTGTTCAGTGGGGACAAAATTTGGGTACAATGAAAGGATTCCAATTAAGCGCTCGGTTTCTAAAAGGATTAACTCGTCTAATTAAAAATAAAGTTAGGGGGGAAAAAACATGATGAGCTTTCAAGCAGCTAGTATTTAAAATTACCTTAACATACTCTTATTGAGGGTAAAATCAACAGCAATCTGTTCCTGGGCTTGTAATCTGTTTACTATATTTGGCAACATTTTCCCATGTGGAATTTCGCTAGTGTTGTTTGTGGCATATTCTCATTGTTTTGTTGTTAAGCCCAATGCTGTTTCATTTCTGTACGCACATCGATCATATGATTAAGCGCAAAAATGGGATTTATATTCGATTATGCTTTATGGTACCCCTCAATTTAAAATGGAAACTTTATCCTGACATTGCATTCTTTTTTTCCTACTTTGTTTAATATTAAATCCTTTTCCATTTTTGTGTCTTTCTGCAGGTAAGTGAGGCCCGACTCGCGCTGTCTTATCTACCGCCGTCCCAAACGCCGTACACACATCCCAGTCACAGCGTGACTCCCGGAGGTAGCACTTCTAGCGAGATGATTCATCAGCATGGAAGTCGGTAAAAAACAAAAATATTCCTCCTTCCCTCCGTGTTGCCTCCTTCTGACCGTTGGCGTAAATGAAGCGCGCAAAAATGTTTGAAAAAGAAACTGGTAAAATGGGTTTGTTGTCGCAGGATTTTGGGGGAATGTCTTTTTAATGTCCCACGACCCCCTACTAGGTATTCAGGCTCGTAGAAAATGTGGCATCCCCTCTGGAGGGCAGGATGGACTGTTGCTGGCTAAAGGACAACACTGGGGTGTCCCGCGGGTGGCGCTGTTTAAAGGAACTGTCCGATTAGGAGCTCGTGGCTTTGTCCTTCCCTGCTTCGACGGGTGCAAGCAGTTAATCATTGTCCCTTATCTGAACCTTTTATTCATTCGGGGTCATTGACAAAAGTTAAGTGTTGACCTTGTCTTTATATGCAATGGCTTCATTGAAGTTTCCCGATTCTTTCGGGTTCTTGACCCCGGTGTGGCGACGATAAATAATTATCATGGCATAGTCTCAGATGCGGCGTTTTTGCTTTTTGCGATTATCCCCGTCCTCCGCGTATTGGGCCCTCCGACGTACGTTTTATCTTCACCTTGCAGGCGGCCCAGATTAATCCAGTCAAATGTCTTTTAGCTAAGTTGGAATGTGGAGGAGAGAGGGCAAAAGAGAGAGGGGGAGAGATGGTAAAGCTAATGGCGGAACGGTGTGTTTGCTCAAAGATCAGTCACTTCACAGCACTGTTTTGGCTTTTAACTTTTCAAGACCTCGTTGGCTTCGGGGATGACGAATTTTCCAGTAATGCTCTCTGAGCCACTGGCATCAAACTGATGCAACCAAGCTGCAATTGTTGTTTGGGTTTTTTTTTTTTCTGCCTTTTTTTTTCTAATGCTGGTCGAGTCGTCCACACTCGTTAGGCGGTTCTGTGTTGTGTTTTCTAGCTCCTTCAGGTTCTTGTTTACACGCGAGCCCCTTCCCCCGGAATTTCCATTGAAGAAATCTCTCAGCTACTGTCGAATCAAAACAAATGGGACGTCTACCACCGTCAATGACAGCCAATGATTTAAAAGTTGGGAAAACAAAACATTTTAATTAATTTACCTGATTTCAATCTCCTAAAAATGACGATTTCATATCATATGATTGGATCGGAGACATCCCTACTTTTAATACTAATTCCAAGCCCAGAACAACATTTTTTGTGCATGGTAGAAAGCATTGACGACACTCAAATAAATCTGTCTGCCAGTTTCAGGTGATTTGTATGAGCCGATGCCCGCATAGGTCAAACGATGCCACGGGCGACTCTCCCCAGCTTGTATCTTCTCGTCGTCCCAATCGTTTCCATTCACGGCCCCGTGTGAAACACTCGACCACAGGCATTACTCACGCTTGACCGCCAAAACCCCAGCGCATTCATTTTTGCCTATTTCTTTGCGCCCTGCTTGTTCGCGACTAATCCGGATGACCTCGCGGTTTGGTTCTCGGAATTCCTGATCAATAGAGCCGCTGTGTTCCCTGACGCCATTCTGTAGCCCCCAAGCGATACAAGGACTCCCACTTGATTGTGTGGCTGAGACAACGGCGTCAGCCTTGCTTCTGGATGTAGCCTGTTTTTTTTTAAAAAAGAAGAGAGATCTGAAATGCCTTCAGGTTGTTACCAGCAACAGATGGTCCATAAAAGCAGCAATACTGTATGTTGTTTCAGCGGAGGTAGCGTTACCCTGGCAATCTCATACATATTATTATAGAAGGTCAGCAGCGTTTTTTTACGATGTGATTCCAAATGCAAACATGCCTCCACTTAACTGCATCTAAAGATGGACAGCGTTCTCTAAATGTGTTATTAGACAGTCACCACATTAGATGCTATTTCCGCACTGCATGATTTTGCACTAATTTTGATACAATAACTTTTTTCTAAGCCTATCCAGACTGTTAAAATTGCTGCTATACGATCAGAGAAAACTACTTCAAACTATCTAAAACATACTGCCATTTTTTTTAAAGAAATATCTGGCTGGCTATAAAATTTACAATCCAACTTCCCAAAGCTAAAAGCATAAGCAAGCACGCTGTAACTGAATTGCATTACTTTTTTTTTTTTTTAACTTGAACTGATAGATCTCAGAGCTGCCCAATTAGGCCAGCATCCAGGTGCAAGTGAGCATTTTGTTTTGGAGTCTAAAGCGAGAGCATATCTGTTGCCAGTCGCCAGTTAACACACGGCTCGTCTGTCGATGCCTCCGGCCTGCGCTTTTTGCGCCGTCCCGCCCCTGGAATCTTCCTGAATCTTTCTGAAAATCTCCTTCACGCCTGCCATCTTGCCAGCCTGCCTCTGATCTTAGGTGCCAAAAGTTTCAAACGTGGCACGGCCGCGCATCCTTTCGAGCGCGTCTGGCCGGCGTCCTCCCGCCGACACCGTCACTGCCGATTCCGCTACTTGTTTTGGAGGGCCAGCAGGGCCAGAACGGAGGAGGGCCGTCTGTGCTCAGCCCGGCCACCTGGCTGCCCAGAGGGGAAGGGGGCGTAGAGGGCGGGCGTTTGTGCAGAGGAAGCGGGTCAGTGGCAAAAAGGAGACTTTCCTCAATGGCTAATTGCGGCCTTCCGTTTGCAAATTAGTGCCATTTATTGAAAGTAATCCTGCGCTTAGCTACCTTTTACTTTCCCGTGTTCCGATATAAGAATGGACATTTCTCCTGTTAGAATATGTCTGTTAGTTGAGTGCTATAGGCCAAAATTAGGGCCAGTCACCGATTCACTTTATTTTCCTTATTTTGTTAAATGATACTGATACTAAGTACAAACCAATCACTGATTTTTCTCCACTATTTTTCCTGCTTTTATTACTTGTAAAGTGTTTATTTTGTACAAGGCTTTAGTTATTGGCCCGGTTATCACTGACCACTGCTAAGATAGTTGTACACTCATTCCTACACGGAAGTCTGACTATTGTGAGACTTTTTACCACCATTTTGGAAACTTTTTTTAGTTAAGTTATCCTTAAATAGTTACCTGTATATGCAAAATATTCTATACAGCCTTTTTTATTAGCACATATAGTACCCAACATAGTATTTTATTTATTTCTGCTCATCCAAGTGACAGATGGTCAAACTCCGATAGGTAAGCGTTTTCCAATCCTGCTGCCACATCTTCACATCCTGTTTGCTACCCTGTGGACACCCCTTGCCAGGACAGGAACCCCCTGAGCATTACCTGCGGTTTACCTCCGGGAACACCTGGCGCACGGGATGGAAATGTTCCAGTAGCATATGTAGTGATGACAAAGCCAGCACAGAAAGGGAGCAGAAATCTTGTCGAATATGGCCAGACATTTGATTGACAACATTTCCTCCATATTTTTTTGTTGTCGTCTCGTGAATATTCTAAGGATGCACAGTTACAGCCGTCCCGAGCACATCCGATGTGAACAACTCTTTTTTCCCAGTACTTATACTAAGAGAAGCAATGTTTTTTTCTCTCGCCAAGACAGCCCAATTACCACTTGAGATGTTTGCATTGTAAGATAGTGTTTAGCAAGACCTTCAGCATCCATTGAGTTAAAAAGACCGCAACCAATTATCAAGAGTCCTGTTTGGGGAAAAAAAAACAAGTTTTTCCGGCTTGCAGTAATTATTTTCCATCTTCCGGAGGAGTTGCCACTCGGTCCAGAGGTCAAACTGTGAGACCAGGTGAAACTAAATTCACCATATTGGCCTGCCATCCGCCACCTCTTCCGAGCTGGCGTCTCCCCTCGGGCAGATAATAGAGATTCGGGCCTCCCATGCTGATAGGGCCACCTGTGTTATTATCTTCAGGCTCTCCCAGGCAAGTTGGCACTCGACAAGGGGCATGGAGGCATTAGAATTAACTTAACGGGTAAGTGGCTAGGATGTCAGTGGGATGAGCAGGAGGCATAAAATTGGAACTGTTTTTCGCTCTTATAGGCTTACTAATAACACATGTCCATAACAAGATTGGGGTGACTATACCAAACATGTATAAGCATCAAGCACTCTAGTTTCAATCCGTGTCCTTGTAAAGTGACGGACAAAAGGGCCGTGGCACTCGCGATCAAATTGCAGATGTTTCATCGGAGAGCCATTGCAGGACCACGCCAGCTTTTCATGTGCTTGACATCGGAGAAAAGGGTCGAGAGAAACAAAAGTCCAGCACGTCAGCGGCGTTGAAAAGCCGCTGACTAAGGGCAAGGTTTTGCCGCCCTCTGTTTACATGACAGACGTCAAGTCGCTTGTGTTTTGCACGAGGACCTCAGCGGTTTGACCGCCTTTGGCAAATTCATCCCAGATGGAACAGTAATAGGAACGTTAGTACATGGATTAGCCTCTCTTTTCACAACCAGGAAGCGATTCAACCTTTTCACTGTCATTGACGATTGTGAATGATCGTTACTAACACTCCCGGTTGAAATGGATTTCGCCTGAGCGTTCTATTCATTCTTGCACTTTTTCTTCAGCCTCAACCCCTCAATTAGTTTACTTAGCCCTCAAGACATTGTCTACTAATGACATTGGTGTACTTATATATTTAGGTGTATATTTTAGTATTTTCAAGTTGACTCGCTAACGACTCGATTTATGTGAGTCGTTTGTTGATATGTGAATAATCCAAAGGCGTGAATTTTTAAATGTGGTTGTGGGAAATATTTGGATAAACTAATTGCTCAGAAATTGCATTTTTTTTCTCTCTTTCCTCTCCATAAAGTTGTTCTGCGTTTTGTCGCAAATAGCCGTGACGATTTTAGCTGAAATTGCGATGTGGTTAAATTACACATGAATGATCAGGGACTATTTAGCTAATGGGGTCAGCACATGATTGCATCATCCATCACGTCGTGCTCAGAGGCTCATCTTTCACTTTTTCTCCCCCTCCATCTCAAAATTAGCTTCACCATACATTAAAAGTTTCAGAAACGCAATGCATTTTCCCATATTTTTCCCCAGTATTATCTTATCTTAAACTGTAATATTTTTTTGTTAGCTTCATTGAGATTAGGTGCTTTCTTTCTTTCATTTTTTAATGTCCCTTTTTGACATGTTGATAAATCACCGTTTTTACAACATCCACTATAAATTGTCAGTAAAATCTCTGGCAATGTTAAGCGTCATTAACTCGGAGTGTTTTCCAGTGGGCTCATTTCTTGTCATTTCAAACAATATGGGGTGGAAAAAAACGTCTGCTCTTCTTGGCTGTTTCATATTGGGGAGAAAAAAAAATCACAGTTGCCTTTTGGAAACATAGTCAGTAGGTTGCTATATAATTTAACATGAACAAAACATAAAGCTAGTCTAAAATGCATTGCGAATGCCGCTTTTGTTGCCCTGCTTCCACACGTTGGTTCTTTTACAAAGCTAAGGAATGACCAAGGATTTGTATTCCACAGTCACAAATCCTACTTTAACTTACAAGTGCCTCAACTGTAGTGTTTTTTTTCAGTTACAAGCTGTCATTCATGCACTTTAAATATCCTTCAGGACTTTTGGATCCACACTTTGCTGGTCCAGAAAGCCTTTGGGCCCCCTTAAAAGTTGGCATGGTCTCCAGTCAGTGGATTAATTTAGCAACGCAAATGCTCCTGCAGGATTTTAGCAAGACTGACTGATAGAATCTCTTTGTCTCTTTTTGTCTTCTCCCTATTGTCGTCGCTGCCCCTTCGGCGTTTGGCTCCTTGTCATTTTTGGAACCATGGACTTGCGGTGTCAGTCATTCCCAAATATACTTTATTTGTTTTTTCTTGAAGCCGTACATTTTGAATGAAAGCCTTTGTTTATGCCATTTATCCTGGCCCTTTAAGCTGTTTTTCGTCAGATAAACGGAGGTGCCAATTTTACCCTTGGGTACTCTCCAAGACGATGCGACTGTTTGAATTGTATTCGATGATAAGCTAATTTTTGACAATGGCTTGCTCTCCATCTCAATTACTAGTTTTTTTACACCATACATTCCATTGTACAGATAGCGCATGCCCCCATGAAATCATCATAAATGACAGCTTTACAGTATTCAACTAATAGGCTTTTTCTAAATAAACGTTCTCACAACTTGAGCTCAATTTGACGGCAATTGACGTTCTCCATTTGACATTAACTTGTGACAAACTAATTTAAATTCATAGCAGAAGGATGAAAAAAGCTAGATTTCTAGATGTCTATCAAGATTTGTGGGTTATGTTTGCTCGTATTTCATCATCAATAATGTATTGCTTCATGAGTCATAAAACTTTGTGGGGCAAGTGATTTTTTTTTGGTTATTAAAAAGACCTTTATATAATATACAATACTATTTTAATACTAGGTTTTTTTTACACCATACATCCCATTGTACAGATAATGCATGCCCCCATGAAATCATCATAAATGACAGCTTTACAGTATTCAACTAATAGGCTTTTTCTAAATAAACGTTCTCACAACTTGAGCTCAATTTGACGGCAATTGGCGTTCTCCATTTGACATTAACTTGTGACAAACTAATTGAAATTCATAGCAGAAGGATGAAAAAAGCCAGATTTCTAGATGTCTATCAAGATTTGTGGGTTAAGTTTGCTCGTATTTCATCAATCATTTATTGCTTAATGAGTCATAACACTGTGTGGGGCAAGTGACTTTTTTTGGTCATTAAAAAGACCTTTATATAATATACAATATTATTTTAATGCTAACGCTTATTGTATTGTATTTTTGTGTGTATATATATATATATATATTAAAAACACTAAAATAATAACTAAATGTTAATACAAAAGAAAATGAGATTGAAATTAATTTTTAAAAATTCTCTGGTTATGGCCCCCAATAAAACAAAAGTGGATAGTGGATTTTTTTAAATGTAATGTGTAATTTAAAGATTTGGCTGCCATTTTCGGTCTTAGATGTCTAATCTATTTTGAACTGGAGTGGAATGAGCCTCCTTTCAAGTGTTAAATACACATTGATCCACACATTTGATGTCAACTTGCAGGGGTCTGAATAGATGACAGTGAGGATGAAACACATAAATTCTCTCAAAAGTGCTGTGAGAAAATGTCTTTTCAATAGTACAACTGAATGTACATCTCATTAGCAGGTGCACTTCCCGAGTTACTCGCACTTAATACACGCTCTCTTGTGACGCTTGAAAAAGTCACCCGCTGCTGTGATTAGCGCAAAGGCCGATCCGCACTATAGCTCCCCACCACTCTTATTTCTTGAACCGCCTCCCTCCTAAAATGAAAAAAATATATATTGGCATCTACCTTTTTTTTCTCCCCTCAATACATTTCAGATTCTCAAAATCACTCGCAAAAATATGCGATTGCTACACTCCTAATTTCAAGTCTTTAGACAAGACGCAATGCTTTGCCCATCACAATATTTGAGCAAAATTCATTTTTTCTTCCTGCTACACAAAAAGCGAATGTAACGTTTGGAAAGCTAGCAATTTACAAAAGAGTCTCTTCCTGTCTTGAGAAGAAGAACATCCCTCAAATGAGCTCTCAGACATCCAACTTTAATCGTGGAAAAGGGAGAGTAGCGGTGTGGTGAAAAATGACTACCAGCTGCACTTGAGAAGGGGAAAAAAAAGGCAATATTTCATTGTGAAACACGGAAAGCTTAACACGTCCAACAAAGCTTCTGGGTTTAAAACTTCGCTCAGTGTTGAGAGGGCCAACATTTTTTAGAGATGGCAGTGAAATGTATTACACTCTAACAAGAAAGAGAATACGTTAGACTCCGGGTCGGCGTGCAATATTTTACTAATTTGCTAGCAGATTTCCCACGTCTGCTCGGCGCGCTATCAATTCATCATGTTTTTTTCTGCCAGGCTGGACCAAGAGAAAAAAAAATCCGCAAGTGATGACAACCTTTGCCTGCATTTTAAAATTCAGAGAAATATCATTTTGATAGCTAAAAAAAAGAAGAAATTGGTGAGATAATGTGCTTGCGCTTGTAACAAGGGACTATTTTTTGGGATTAAAAGGCAAAGAAAATTTGGCACCCGCATGTGTGGACAACTCATTTTGGAGGTTTTTTTTTCATTGCAAAATATTTTGAACTCATATCCTGCCATTGGAAAAAAATAGATAATTTGATGTGCTGCTATCCATACGCTTTCAATTCTCTTGTTTCCTTAATGTCATTCTGTTAACTTTTATTAGCTAGTTAAGGTAGACGTGATCATTAATTGTGGTTCTGTTGTCAAAACCAGAATCTGAAAAATATCAGGTGTTTCCTGATGCTTCATTTTGAGTGGAATAACACTGATTTAGTTTAAAAAACAGCCTGAAATGAGTGCTAAGTCGGTTTTCTACATGTAAAGCTATATTTGTACTAAACAATCACTTTAAAGAACACTTGTAGGTCATTGGGGAAGACAATGTATGTCATTGTGTCCCTTTTTTGCGTCATGTGATCACCTGAAACGCAAAAATGAAACCATGCACCGTCCCCTTTTAATATGTCTATTTAATCCGTAAAAAGCCATGAAGCTTTTTAGTCGCTCATGAACTTGTAGTTTTCTGCTGTGAGCGAAAAAAAATGCAGTGGTTGCAATCCAGTCAGTGCGAGGTCATTAAGTAGTTTTCAAGCCATAATGGCAAATGAAGTGTCACGCGTCGGTACAAATCTCCACTTGAGAACACCGAGGCGTGATGATGACCCAAGTGTGCAGCCTTGTACTTAAGAGTTTAATGTTTTGGAAAGACTGTCATGGTATACGACTGATGTGATTAATGGAATTGCGAGTGAAAAGGCAGGAAATTTGTGTTTGGACCAGCCACTGCTCCAGTAATGCTGAGAATGAGCCCACGACTCGAAACAATTGATCGGCAGCTAATCAACTGTTAACTTTTTTCAGTGGCATTGACGATACGATCGTAGGTGTCCAAATTATTTTGTCAATAGTATACACGAGTGGTTAGCACGTCTGAGATCGAGTGTTTAAACTGCGGTGGGTTCCGGAGTTTGAGTGTTATGGCCATTCCTGTGTGGTATTTTCTCCGGTATTGCACGCTTTAAATTGTCTTGTGGTTTGTTGACAATAGCCCTTGACTTTAACACATGAACGCAGATGGATTTCCAGTTAGATTTTTCTGAAATGGGCCCTCAGTGAAAAAAGTTTGGACACCCCAGCCAGCCTTAGACTAAAATGCGGGAATTTTATGCGGGACCCGGAATAGTCCATCAGTCCCATTCTCATTTGCACATCACCCCCGGACTGGCAGCTGTCTCCCTCGAGCTGCTTGACGGGGAAATGGGCCTCAGACCTATTTACTGAGCCATAATCCTATCAATAATTGATCAGCCTTGACATTTTTGCGAACAAACAAATGAGAGCTTTTTGCTGTTTTTTTTTCCCTATGACCCTTTTTTCCCCTTTTGATATGTTCTCCATCACGGAATTCCTTAGACAGTTTCCAAGTGGGTATCACAGTCTTTTCTTTATCACTGGGGAGTTATATAGGTGTTGTCTTGATGGACTGAGTGGGTGAAGGCGTCGGTTCAAAAAGGAGGATAACTTTGCAAAAGAGGCAGAAAGAAGAGGAAGCGAGAATCCGTCGGGATTTGAATGAATGTCAGCGCGGCTTATGCTTAATTTTGAACACAAAGCAGATTTACGTAGGTTTTGCGTCGCCGCCGATCACCTTTACTCTTCCGGGCTGCCTCGTCATGAGTGAGACGCTTTGAAAAGCGCCACCATGTTCGCCAATGGAACGTCTCTGTCGCTATGCAAGTGCCACCAAGAGTCTGAGTCATCAGTGGTCCCTGAACCCTGAACGATCAGTCTCAATGAACCTCTGAAAAGCTTCACATGTAGAACTGAGCGGGTTGAATTCCTTTTAAATAGTGCATATAAAAAACATTTTATTGTGTCTGTTTCAACTCGGGATTCAGATTCGAGCAGTAATCCCGTGATTGTGGCAGGACGAGAGTATGACTCAACTGGAGCAGATACAGATAAATAAACAACCAAGAGGATTTTATGATGTGCCTGCTAAAGAAACAGCAGTTTTGCTCGAGAAAGATGACAAAAAGAAGGCTAATTCAAAACCAAAGAGCGTAGAATCACACTCGTCTTTTGCTGCTGTGTAGCATGTCACGCTTCGTATTATCTTTGTCCGGCCCGATGCATGCGAACAAAACAACATAATGGCTTGGCTACTATTGCATAATCTTTGACTGCACAAAAAGAAAACAGCAAAAAACAGGAAAAACTGGCTTAGATGGGTGGCTTAGCGTCATTCTTCCGTCTGACTTTCACTGACTATTTAGTGCTTAGGATTGACAGGGTGTCAATACAAGCAGACTTGCACTAACGACAGCAGGACAGTCAACATGGCTCCTGACAAACAAACATTTGGAGTAAATAATACAGAGTCATTCTAATATCCGAATTGGATTAGCATTTTTGAAGCTGTTTTCTCTGTATGTAAAGAAGCAAGGACTGAAGCAATGCAGACTGATTTTTTTTAACCGATCTACAGTATTCTTCATAAGCGATCGACGTCCAGCCTTACTAGTTCATTCGATGCCAGCCCCAAAATCCAAAGACATTGGACCTCTACTACTGACAAACTCATTTCAATTCCGAAAATGAGCTGATTTCAGCAAGAACAGAACGTGAGTCACATTTCCTTCCCAAAATGTGCTGATTTCAGCAAGATAACATTAATGTGCGTTACATTTGGATCAAAGCAATTGTTGAAGACGTACAAACCGGAGAACTGTTTTAATTATAATGAACAAAAAACTCCCACGAGGATTTTTTTTAAAGTAGAACTTCAAGTGGATTTAATTTTGAGACTCCCTCAATACGTGCAATGTCAAAAATACGGAGTTAAGAAAACAACTCATCCTATTTCAAAAGAACGGGATACGTGAAGGCCATTTGTACTCAAGAAAGGAGATAAGATGGCCACTGTGTGACAGCTAGAACCTCTACTGAATCCACTTTATAATCACTGTGTAAACACTGGGCAGCTTACCCAAGCCAAACCATTGTGCGCTGGGCAAAAGCACGAAAAGAAAACGACTGCTTCCTTCAATAGTCTCATTTGGCGCACATCAGATATCCTGTCCACCTTCACTTGGGGTAAACAAAGGCCAGGCAATAGAGCCTCTGACTCCAGTCCCCACTGACTCTTGTACTCGTTCCCCACCGTTGTATGAAAGTTTAATCACGGGAGCTCGGGTGCGACAGCTCCTATTATTTAAAAGTCATTATCACCACTTATAAATTCCAAGGCATAATTGTGGTAAGAATATTCAATGAAATGTCCGTCCGTGGTTTTTTCAGACCAATGGGAGGCCAGATCCTTGCACTGATTTACCTAAGAATTCTCGCATAAGGACCCAGGGTAATGGAAGACAAACAAGTGGCAGCCCGTCTTGCGGAACGTTTTTTAATAATGATAGACTGGTGGACGTCTTGTCATTCCTCTCGCCGGGCTTGTGTGTCAATACCGGGGCCACTGAGTGTTTAATCTGACACGATAAGCTCAGGCGTGAAGATTAAAAACAGCGAACAGTGGCTTGTGAAATGAGATCTTAGCACGGGAATAAAATCGATGACTTGGTGACAAACGCAGATCTCTTTGTTTTTTTTCCAAGATGGCGTAATGATCTTGCTCAAGGTCAGTTGTGATCTTGTCGATGCTTGTTTGTCCTAGATACTTCATTTTGCAGTTTATAATTACTACTGGATATGTTCTTTACCGCACCGGGATTTAAAAGATTAGTTAAATCCGTGACAAGCATCCTAACTCGAAATGATAAATTAAGTTATTTTGATTAACAAGTGGGTGCAGTGCGACGACGAAAGTTCATCTGTCAATGCCATTGACGGTGCCGGACCTCCAATCCATTTAGACTCTTAGGGGAGAACGAATTGGACGTTTAGATGCGTAAATGGCAACCAAAGAGTTAAATGAGTGCCCTCTAAAGGGTTTAATACACTTTCCCCATAGAAATGATCTTTAATTGTATAAATTAAATCCCCCCCAAAACTCCCAACATCTGTTAGGTTGGCAAGGTATCTGAAAGGAGCAACACCTTCGTTAGATCCACTTTTGAATTCACACATACGCGAATACCCAACGTCAGCAGTCTCCATGGGAACGCTCAACTTTTTCTTTGTCGGTTTTTCTAATTGCGTTATTTCATATTTTTGTCCCGCTGTAATGGCGTTTCCGAAATGAGCTAATTACAGCAACGGGGGTGGAAGTCTGGCTGCGCCATGCGGTGGGGGGTCTCAGATGATGTCGCATGGATTAACATGGCTGTTTACTTTAAATGAGGAAGTGTTCATTTAATAGTTCCTGTTGCCAACGCTGCTTTCTGCTGAATGTGTTTTTTGTTTTCTTTTCCTCCTCTATGATGATGACAAGGTGGCAGCCTGACCAAATACGTTGAACGTGGTTAAAAATATTGCGTTTCTGTACAGGGGGAGCTAAATTAATACATAAGAAGGCTTGATGCCTGAAGCTGACATTGAGGGTCACCTTAGCGCATCATTTTTTATACATATGTATGATGAACGATATAGCGGGTATAAAAGCAATGGAATTTAACTGGATATTCTTATCAATTCATTACAGATTTTTTCTTGAGTCCTTCATTTAATTTGCTCATTTGGTGGAAGACAATGTTAGCGCAGAGCTCATTAAAACCCCCCAAAAATGTCTGCTGCTAGTGTATGCAAGTGTAACGAGCTGTGTGTGATGTGTGGTGGGCCCGACTTTTGGTTCTTGACTTTTTGTAGTAGCACCTGACAATGACCAAGTTAATAATGATTAATTTATTCGCCAACTTTGACGGCATTAGATAACCAATCTGTCTGGGCTGGGAGGGATGGCAGTGAGTTAAGACTGAAAATGGCGTAATCCCTGTCATGAATGAAACTTTGCCCTATTTGATCCGTTCATCTGTACTTTCGTACAACATGATTCGTCCGTCAAATATGTCTCTCAAAAGGTGTTTTTCTCATTTTATTAGCGTTTCCCTGATTAAGTTTGCTTTGCTGTTAGCGTTATGTCCGGTGAGTCGGAACCTGGGCGACTTGTGACTCCATCCCGATCTTATTTTGCCTTTTACGAGACGAGGTGGTGATGTGCGGGAACTCACTGTTTTATAAGAAGGTAAACTCCAGAGCGTGGCTGTGGCCCGTCGATGACCCAAGGGAGACGCCGGGAAGACGCTATTATTCTTTAATGTCGATGCGGAATAACTGCCGACGGGCTAATTTTCCTAGCCGTCCTTTAAAGGTCAGGCGTTGAGGGCAAGGAAAACTACATACGGCTTAAGGTTATCGGCAATATTGCACAAGCTGTTCAGCTCATTTGGCATCATAAAATGTTCATGTAAATCTATGTTTGCTTACGGACATGAAAACCGATCAACATACGTATAGTGAAATTTAGACGTTGTTGTAATTTTCTCTCTTATAACCTGTGTTGAGGCAAGTGACTATTATTGGACCCGCCATCCACATTTCTACTTGACATTTTAGGTCATGTAGACCACAATATTCACATTTAGTCTAGCTCACATGACCCAAAATGTCATGTGCAGATATTTGGAGGCCAGACCTCTATTACAATTAAAATTTTATACAGTGTGACACAAAGTTCATTTGTTTGAAATGATGATATTATGAATGGAGGAGACAAAAAGGTCTCGCTTTCTCCATGACCTTGTATCAGAATACATCTTTTTCTGAGCAGTTTAGACCTGTCTTTTCCTCACACAATGCCCATGTCGGGTATAATTCAATTCAATCAAACTTTTACACAAATGCGAGGATTTCTTGCAAATGCAAGCATCGATATATCTTTCCAGCAGGATGTCTCTCGATTTGTCAGGATCGGAAATGATCCGTAGATTTGCAGATTTTCTCCCAGCTCTGCTACCGGCTCCCCGTTCCTCCCTCCATTTCTCACGTTTTAATTTGATCAGAGGGTTTCCGGATTAGCAGCGTGAGTTTTGCTCAGGGAGCCAAATGGGATGTGGTGGCTAGCGTACCTGCAGCCAATATGCGGCATTAGCGTAACCCGGCCAATGTTTCTTGGCAAAGCCACCACTGAGATTCTCAGTTTGATAGAAAAGCATAGTGTATGCTGAACAAACGTGTAAATGCTCTTTTATTATTCAAACAACACCAGTGTAGTAAAGTGTACAATTTTAAAAAGACAGTCATTTGCCACACAAAAGTACCGCTTTAGGGATACGAGTGAACGGTTTGAATTATTACTCTAATTTTGCCATAAAGTCCCGGAGAAACAGTTTATTGTTAGATTATTGCGTTATTTTTCTCGTTGTTGTAAAATGTTCATATTAGGGCCGCCTGCTAGTTTTATTTCCCGAATGAAAATAGTTTTTTTCCTTTTACAAAGGCTGTTTTGCAAATTGCCTGACACATCTCGGCCACTGTTAAGTGAGGGAAAAGCCTTTAAAAAATGATAATAATAATAATATTCCTGTCTATTCAAAACAATTTGGCCACTGTTTTACTGCACCATTTAGTGGCATGTATGATAACTACACAAATCCAATATTTTGTACCTCCTGAAGTGTTTTTATTTCCGTGGAAAATGTCCGAATCTCCAGAATCGCTAATTCCTCTATTGCTGTCAATATCTAAAAATGACTTAAATTAAATCATCAATGGAATAGAATCTAGGATGCATTATTTGAATTTAAAAACAGGTTCCAATTCTAACAGTTGTGCAAATATAACGGAACATATTTTGAACTATTCCAGTCAATCGTTTGAATAGAGTGAAATAACCTCTCGGCTTTTTCGAAAATTACATGTGGGAAGTTCCATTCATTTTCGTAACATTCCAGTGCACTTTGCTTAACTGAATTTCTACCGAGATTTTGTTGAAAAAGAGAAGTGGTACTACAAATGAAAGGACTTATTGGTCTCCCACATTTTGGGGTGGAAAATAGACTTTGACATAAAAACAAAACACTTCGGTTTGTGAACTATCAAAGGGACGCAAATGTAGAAAAAGAAGAGACGGAATGGAGGCTGCGACCTTCATTTTGAAGCGCTCCCAGATTTTCTGTTTGTGTCTGGTGGAACTCTCTTCTCCCGCGCTGTCCCGCTGTGAACAAATGGAGCTTCTCCGGCACCCTCGCTGTGTCTCGGAACCCACCGGAAACGCCTCGAGGCATCGAAATTGCCAAGTGCGCTCGATCCTGCGTGCGACGTACATTAAGCTGCCTTGGCCACGTCCATTTAGTAAATGGAAAAATGCGTCTGCGAGCTTTTTCCTCTGGAAATGTTGAGTGACAATCCTTTGCAATGAAGTCAAACTACACAATAGAGCTCTTTCAGTCCAATTTTTAGATGGTAGATGTCCAATAGTGTGGCTCTTTCCATCTGTGATTCGTTTGTCATTTGTCGACGTCCAAACCATTTGAACCGACAGCCTTCCCAGTTCAAATGGATCAGACGTCTCTCAACTGTCAATGGCTGCCAATGAGTCAGTTTTTCTATGTGGAAAAAACCTTGTAATAGAGCTCAGCCTGTGAAAAAAAATGAAGCAAAAACAATAGTTGCCTATAGTTTGTTTTTTTTGTTCACAGTATATCGCAAATGTATATGTTGGCAGGGCTACAGTAAAAAAAGTATATTTATCACCTTTTACGCCTCTGCAGACACAAAATAGGGACAAAAACCTTGTGTATTTCTTAGGAACACTTTTCCTTTTACACTTGGACAAGCTTATATACTAAAATAATGTTTATTTTCTAATTATACTCTGTCACTGAAAAATATATAGCTGGCTCAACTCTAACTTTAAAGCAAATGCCTAATTAATGAATTCTATTTACTGTTTTTACGGACTATAAATCATTTGGCTGGGTCTCCGACTTGTACACAAGTGTGAAAAATGTATTTTATTCTTTTTCAATCTGACTACCAACAGTTTATGGTGTGTTTTTATGGCTATAGTTATTTAAAAAAAACTGTTAATGTTACATTAACAGGTCCCTATTTTGTCTGTTTTATTCCATATCACTTTAAAATATATGGTTTGTTCTTGCTTTCTGAAAAATTAAAAAAAAACAGCCCTTCAAAAATGCAATGACTTATAGTCCCTAAAAATGCCGTATTTAATTATAATTATTTTGCTGGTCGGGGTTGTGTACTCCATTGTATTAAATCATTGGAGGTGGATTGATAGAACCTCCAATTTTAATCTAATCAATATTTGAAGTTATTTCCACCACTGCTAAATAGAGATTTTCATTAACTCCAGAAGAATGCATCTCATATTCCTGTTTTTTGATAGTTGAAAGTGTCTCTTTCCGGCGTCTCAATTGCAAAATAGCAGTCAGTGGCAGCAAGTAACAAATACATACAATAGAATTGCCCTGTGACACATCTCCCTTGCATAACACCGCCGTTGACTCATATAGCTTGTGTTGAGGCTGTCAGCTGTCAGTTTATCATCGCCACCCAGCATCGCCGCTCGCATATTCTCTTTTATGTGTTGGCGACACATCTGCCGCCGCGTGTATTTAAAGGTTTTCCTGTCTTCCTGATGCCGATTGTACCCGTCTCATCTTTGCTTTGCTTCCTGCCATGCCCCACTTCTTCCCTCCCTTCTGTTTTTTTTTTTTTTGCAGTTTATACATCAACTGCTTTGCTCTCCGGATTGTAGCCTGATTACCTGATTTTTTTTCTTGTTACCTCAAATACCGATCTGTTTCTAAAGAAGTTTTACGCTTTGGATCGAAGGGATGCTTGCTTGCGCTAATGTTTTTGCTTAAGTCTTTGCTTAGTATTGGGGTTCAATCATGTGGCTCTTTGCATCCTTCTGCTATGAGTTTCAACCTCAAGCTAAATGTAACACGTACATCAAATCAATATCGCCCATTAAATTGATGAATCAGAAAATATTCCAATGCTATGATGGTCTAGACCAAGGGGTGTCAGACTCGGGTTGGTTCGCAGGCCGCTTTAACGTCAACTTGATTTCACGCTAGCCGGACCATTTTAGATATATTATTTATATATTTTTTATAAATGGATTAAAAGAACTGGATTAAAAGCCCTGAATATTCAGTTTTTTATAGATGTAAAACAATGTTTATTTTAGCTTTTTAAAATATATTTTTAGATTTTACAAAATGATTTTTGAACTAAAAACACAGAAAAAAATGGATTAAAAAAATACAAATATTGATTTAAAAGGAGGAAAATCGGGAAATTTAATATACATCTATACTCTTCATTTTAATTTGATCCTAAAACAGAAAGTCGGCACTCATGATTTACTCTCCTGGGCCACACAAAATGATGCGGTGGGCCAGATTTGGCCCCTGGGCCGCCACTTTGACACATGTGGTCTAGACTGACTTTAGGCAATTAATTTAAATGAGGCAAGTGTTGACAGTCTCCTGGCTTTAAAATCTCACTGCCACCGTGGGAGGTACTTTCCTGCTTTCCATTGATTGGCCTTCACTGAACCACAACCTCGACAAAAAAAATTATTCTTATTTTGGCAAAGACCGCTTTGACCAAGTGACAAATGACGTGTTGCTAATGTAGAGTTAGCAATGCCTTTGGAACATAACAATGTTTCGGCAAAAGTGCACCAATAAAAAAAATCCTGGTTTTAATATTTTCAGATGATAAATTATTAATTTTCTAATAGCTATGCTTGCTTATAGAGTCAAAAGGCGTAAATGTAAGATATTAAGCATTCAGTAGATTCCCGCGATGCTTCCGTTTCTCTCTCACTCACTTGTGCTGTATTATGGAGATTCTGCCTCTGTTTTCAACTTGTATGCTAAAATCTCCCAGGAATCGTGTTCTTTGGGATTTACTTCCTAATCTGACCCACTTTAAATTTCCTATTGCAACTCATCGCACAATACAGAGGAGTCTAAACTATTGTTTTCCACAGAGTCATACCCCCCCTGCCATAGCCATCGGTTTCAACTATGCAGAGGCAAACTGTGACGTTAATTATATTCATTGTAAAATTTCAATAGTTAAGGATCTGTGTGGGTCTTGATCATTTGTTTTTGAATGCGCCTTGACTAGGTTCTATTATTTAATTAGTGTCGAAGAACTCGTGATAGTGGGAAGCGTAATGCGGTTTACCACATGTGGTTGCCTTGTCCTGGATGAATTGTATGTAGCACGTGGTAAAGTTCCCTACCAGATCATCTCCACAATTGGCACTTCTTGACCCGCTTGTCACAACCTATCTAAAGGTGAATCACAGGGAAACGCTGAGTGTGTTTCGAGATCTTCTCGAGTGTCACGCTGGGCCAAATCAAAGTGAAGTGGACGATTCCTTTCCTCGTGAAAAAAGGGGTCACCGCCGTCACCGGGGTTGGATACGATAAGCGCTTTTCTCCACGGGCTTCAGTCACTTCTAATCCTCGGTCGTGGCTGCGATCGAGGAAATTCTCCCCATTTGTCAGAGGACGTTTGGTGTGGCCTCATCGTCTCCTCCATCCATCATGTCAAATGGCAGCGTGGGCTGATGGAGGTTCACTTCAAGAGGGTAGGTGTGAGGGGAGGGATTAGAACATCCACACGTACACCTACTGTCGCTCTCGACCTCACGCCCCCAGGAGCTCTTGGGGTTGGGGGGCTGGCAGAGGGACAGGGATCGAGCCAGGAAGGAGGCTAAATACAAATCCCCCACGGCGGCGGCAGCGGTAGCGCCGAGGCGCAACCCTACACGCTGTGGCCAGAAGCCAATCGATGCCGTTTGATGAAAAACAATTGAAGCGAGGAGCCAAGTGGTAGTTGTTTGATGCGGCTAATGTCACGCTCAACACACGGGCTGGATGAAGGCACCTGCTGGCTATCAGAGCCTAACGTGCAACAGATGTGACGGCTGAATCTGGTGGTCTAATCAAAACCTTTGGATGACTTTTAAATAGATCCGGATTGCGGTTTGAAAATATATGAAGTTGTTGGCTGCCATCGATGGCGATAGACGTCCAATTCGTCTGCTTGTTGACAGCCGTTGACTTCCACTAGAGGACGGCGTATCCATACGTCTTATTCGATCTTTGCGGCATGGCCCTGAGAACTATCAGAGAGAGTCAATAGTGTAGGAGGAGTCATACGATGGCAGTCGTGGTCTTCTGGTCGGATTAATCAATGAGGGCTTTATAGTCTTTGGGTGCCGGCCCAAAAAAGCTGATTCTTAGCTAGAGCTGGCAAAGTGGGTCAGACGGAGCAGCACACACAAATGTATATTTAATGTTCCTGCTGGGACTGACGCTTCGGAGCATGAACAATCCTTTTCTTTTGCTGCCTCTCACGTATAACCTGCTGCGCTCCCTGATTAATCATTGCAAATGAACTCTTTCAGTGCCATGGGCGATCCTAGACGTCCAATCGAGCAGCTACTTTCACCCGACTGCTATGAAATTAGTTTTGTCACTAGTTGACACCCAATCTAGAGATCCCAGATCTGATCACGTGTTTGGAAATAGGGGCCGATCACGTCATTTTCAGAGTTGAAATCTGGATTGGTACTGGGACAATCTAAATCCGGTGAGTCAGGCTCAGTTGATGGGGTCAAATATTGTCCATTCCGTTTGAAATGGGAGGACTGGCAGCAAATATAAAGATGCTAGTGAGTCACCCCTATTCCAAAAAGCAGTCCCCACATAGATTTGACTTTTAAAAATTGTAACGACAAGGATAGGCAGAGAATATGGAAGTGATATTTAATTGGCTGCCTTCCCGTCAGGTCTCATCAGGACCGGTGTTCCGTCACCGTAATCCCGGGAAGATTGTTTTTGTGTGAGAGCATTCCGTCTGACATTTTCATATTCCCCCACCGCCCCCTCTCAAAAGCTATCTCATTCCCAATCCCTCCCACCCCTTGGAACTGATTTGAACGGACTAATCCTCCCTGAGATCCACCTGTGAGTCTATAGGATCACCATGCATTAATATTCTTGTGAAATTACAGCAAGGCATTAATAACTCATAACTAAAGTCCCATATATCTTCACAGGATGAGGCAATCTTTTGTACATGAATGTGGAAATGTGTCTTAGTTTATAGTCCATATGCAAATTTGGAACACGGTTCCTCCCCATGACCCAACCTTAATACTATCACGGTTCAAGAATTAGTAAAATTATAGCTTACATATATTTAGTATTTATTTTTTATTACAATGCAGTCTTGGAAATGTAAGTCAATTTTTGGGGCGGGGCCAAAGCAACTGCGGAAAAGGCACCTGTATTAAATTGCTAGAGGTAAGGAAATATGCATTGATTTTATGTTATAGGCGATAGATTGTTTTCTTATCGCTATTCACCTTACACACTGCTCGGTCCAACTTTTCTGCAGAGTTTACAGGTTCTCATACCCAAAAGTTGGTTAACAGATTTTTTGGAAGGGCCATCGCTCTTTGCTCTGGCTTTGAAGTTTTCTACCGACTTTGATCACCTCTGCCTGGGGGAAATCATTTTTTCCACAAATATCAGACTCCCGAGTTGAATCCCGCAGAGTACGCCATCTAAGATCTCCTTTTAAAAGGCTATGCTGACGTCAACATGGGTTCCCTTTTATTCCGCAAAATATTTGCATCGTTTTCAACCTTTAACAGTGCTGAAAACAAAAGTCTTCCTATTACTACTACAGCATTTTACTGACTGCTGATTTAGGAAAGATAAAACGATGGATTTCATTTAAAAAAAAAATCTTATAGTCCAACTAGTAACCGACTGACTCCATTCCACAGCATTTTCTCAGACATGGCTCTTCGGTTTAGTTCTTTGAAATAACACTTTACTGATTTTTACATCCTGCTTTAGTGATATTGTGGTAACCTTCTCCCTCTGTTCTTCTTTTGTCTTGTAGGTAAGCAATTTTCCTTCCTCTCTGTGGGTAGCAGTGGAGATGCGTAGCGTGTGTCCTGCCACCGTCAGCCCGGGCAAAAGTTTCACGCGGCTAAAATGCAAGGCGAGCGTGATTAAGGTGAAACACTGAGCCGTTGCGCCGCATAACAGAAATGGCAAACATCAGCAGCATGAGACACAGACACATTCCAATCCATTTTGCACTGTCGTATGCAGTCTTCTCAAGTGTAGGATTTTATAGAAATGCCAACTGACATTGTGGTATTTATTAGGTCGTAAGAAAAGGATCAAACGTGAACTCTTATGAAATCATATTATGATTAGCCACAACTAAAAGTTTACTTCTATAAACTGTTTATGGTAGATGATATTGCTCGGTATTGGTTTTTTGGAAGAATTAGAATAACAAAGCAACAAATACTGGAATTCTTTGTGATCGACTGCAAATATATTCTACTTAAGTTTATTTTCATTCCTGGAAGTCATTGAGTTTGATTTATTTAATAAGGGGACAGCACACATTAATGAACATTTATATTCATGATAATGAATACTTGAAAATGTGTAAGATGGTAGCCAAGAGCTAATTTTCATCTTTAGTCCCTTGTCTAGGTTGAAGATAAATGATGACACATACTAGACACACACATATGATCGTAATTTTGTTCGTCTAACAGCCAGGCTTGAAGATGATTGGCCAAGAGGTTCAGAGACGGGAGTTCACGTACTTTAATTGCTATTGAGTTCCATGTATGTGAGAAGGTTCTTTGGCTGAATGCACTCTTTTTGAAGGGAACTACACAGTCACCTCTAGAGCCAGCCCTTGTTGATGTATTGGAACTTTTTGGTACTGCCAATGGGAGCTGATGATTTTAACCCTTACCATACAAAGAGTTACGGTGCCAGTGATTATTTTGCACACCACTAAAGGGGCGTGAGTATGCATCATCGTTTGAGATAGTGTCACAAATTGTGTGTATTCATCCTTATATTTGTACTTTATCTTCAAACCTTCTGTTTGTTGTGATGCAGTACTGCAATGCAGCTTTTGAGCAGATGTACATTTTGTGGTTACCTTCTAAGCGACGGAAGTGGTGAGGGAGGCATTGAGGGCGTTGCTTGTCGGTGTACCAACCGCCTTTGTGCACAAGAAGTATTGCACCGTCATATTTGAAGTATCCGTGGCTGGGTGGGGGTGCGGGTGCTGGAGGTGTTGTCAGGGGAAAGCTAATTAGCGTAAGTACACTGCATCATTGTGCCGCAGAACAGAACATCTTTGCATTTCAAGCGCTCGCTCCTTGCTTTGACGTCTTTTCCAAAGCCGTCAGCGGCGACTTTGCATAAGGGAGCTTGTCAAACACATCCAATCATGCATTTCTGCAATTCTGGACATTTGTTATCCAATGGTGAATGCTGAGGACTACATCTTTGCTTGTTTTCATTACTCGAGCAAACACGCCACGGAAGTATATTGTAATAACGCTAAATCACCCGCTGCCCTTGGAGCTACGGCGAGATCAAAAACTGCACAGTAGACGGTTTTTTTAAGCATATTAAAAAAAATGCTGTCAGAGGGGGCTAATGTGCCTGTGCAGTGCAGCCAAAAGCCATGCAACCCCTCCCATAAAATACAAGCCCGTAATCATTTTATTTAGCACTTAGCAGGCGATGTAGTTAGCCTTGAAATCTCCATGGAGAATTCCATCTCGCTCCGCTGTGTAAAGTGCAAATGTAAACAACGTAGGGGCGACCAGGCAAGGTTGACGAGCCGTCTGCTGGACTGAACTTTACATAGAAATCTGACTATATCACCCACTGTGTATCCAATCAAGAAAAAGGAGTTTAATCATTTGACAGAACGTCCTTGTTCCCCTATTTTTCTTGCATGCTAATTCACAACTATTCCCAATTGTAATCTATCAATTCACTATATCCATCCCTTCATTTACCATGCCGCTTAACCCCAAAGGGTGCCGGAGCATATCCCAAACAAGTAAAGGGGTATTTGAAAATATTTCTAGAGGGAAACAGTATTTGAAGCAAATGTGATGAATTGTGTTTGACCCGGACTGGACTACTCTATTTTCCTTCTATTTTTATAAATATGTAGTCTAAGATGTAAAATGATAACTGACTGGGAGCATTTTATGGGGTTGGTTACCTGATCCAGGGCCCAAAAAATACATCTCTAAAAATGTCAAGGCATCCACTCTTCTTGCACTCACAGCAAATCTCGAGTTGACCCAGATGACCTTTCTCCACAGAACTTCTTTATGTTTTTAAATTCCAGTGGACTTTGTGAAAGATGAGGAGAGAAGAGAGACAATCGGAAAACAGGAGAAAAAAAAAAACCTCAACGGCGAATGAACTGTGTTTAAAGGTCATACTGTATTGCTGCTTTTTTTTTCGACTACATTCTAAATCTGGTACCTTCTTTTCCCAACAAAAAAAACAAGACAACTGGACATGCAATTTGTTTTTTTAAAGGATATGGTTGGGCTTTCTTTGCAAATTTAAACCACTGACTTTTACAAAAATAGGATGTTATGCAATATTGCAGTACAGTCGTACGCCCTTAACTGCATCTGTTATTGTGTCCGCAAAAGTTACGGACAGAATCGGCGAAAAAAGACAACCTTGACTGGAGAAACCAATCCGAATGCAAAATTATGGACGTAACACTAAGAATCGTAAAGTAGTCATTTCTAATGCGTCGTAGTAGAGGGACCAAACCGCCTAGTCGCTGTCCTGAAAGATTAATGTTTTGTTTTAAAAAAAAAAAAAGCCTTTATATAACTTTTATTTGCACTGAGCAAAGTTGTCAGGTAAAAAGCCGTTTTAAAACCCCCAAAACACATGACTACTTCTTTGGATAGCTAAAGAAAACATCCTTTTATGTGTCCTCTGGAGTCCATTCCGCCGCATTTTGCATCCGTAAGAGCCGATCTCCAAAGAGCGCTATCATTTTGCTGTCACTCCGCCTTTTAATTCGCCAGCCCGCACTTAGACGGATGTTCGCAAAGGTAAAGACAAAGCATGAACTGTGAATGAACCAACCCGCTACTATTCAGGCCTTTTTAGGCAATCAAACTAGGAGATTAGCATGACATCGGTAATTGTGAGCAGTCAGCTACTGATTACAAATGAATTTTCGATGAATGCAGGGAGACTTTGGGCGAAGATGTTTTAGATCAGTCGCAAAAAGAACGTTGTGGCGACTGTCTCCGGTTCTCGCATCACCAGCCGAGGACTAAAGAGTGAATTTGTTCCTCAAAAATCGCTCAGGAAATTGAACATCTAGTGATTTCAGTCGAAATAAAAAATGAGCATTTACACGCGTCCTTGAAATTGTAAGGCTGAAATGTTGTGTTAATAAGGCTATTTTTAGTTAAATATAACTAAAACAAAAAACTAAATAACAGGCAGTCAGTGGTCAGAGTTCAAAAAAATCATTATAAATTTAAGGCCCAGTCTAAATTTGGTTTAAGTATTAAATGCAGGAATCCCCACAACGAGGGATCGAGATCACCAATATTGCATAAAATGCAATTAATTTTTTTGAATGAAACATACCCCGATATTATTCAACTCTTTCCGATTCGTCTCTTTCGTCGGTGTAATAATCTAAATCAACTCAACCTATGATGTGCAGTTTGCTTGACTATGCTGGTATTCACCGCATTAATTTTAACTACAAAATAGCTCAATTTGATCCTACTAATTGAAGTTCAGTTTATGTTATGTGGAATTGTTTACCAAAACATTGTTACAAGAGCGTGAGATCTCTCCGCCATAGTTCAGAAAATTGTATAATGCGCTAAAAAGCAAACAATTCAAAAACAAAATACAAAGTAATGTTTGAAGTATTTCTTTTTTCCTTCCGCGCTTCTCTTTACAGCTGCATTTTGAAAAGCTTTACTGGGGAAATCATCTTTTATTCAAAAGTGCACCATATGAGTTTCGGTGCTTTCTTCTTGATTTTTAAGGCACACTTTAATATTTTAGCAACCCCCCCGTACACACACTGTAGTTTTAAGTGAGGAAATTATAGCTCCTGGAAAGTATGTGAAGCTATTCTTTTTTTTTTTTTTCATTCTTTGAACCCTCGAGACAATATTATAAGTATGTTGTTCATGTCAAAGGAATCAAAATGAAATCATATTTAGCAAAGCTGTGTTTACAGGCATTTTTTATACTCGTGAGTTTACGAAGCTAGACCTCCCAGTTTAAATGAATTGGATGCCAATTGTTGTTCTTGGCTTGCAGTGAGTTAAGAAAGACACCCATTTGTTGACAAGAATTTTGCAATAATGCTGTTTTTCTGATCAGAAACTGGAATATTTTCATAATCTAGGAGAGTCGAGAAGTTATTCGCCTTGTCCGCGACAGTGCAAACATTGCTCATTTTTCCATTACAACATAGCTTGTTTTTCCATTTAATAGTATATTGATGTCCTCACCCGCGTATCGATAATTGTCAAATTTGCCATATTGTGAGATCATCGTTATCGTGAGCCTTGTACCACAGATTGGGAGGTGCCCAAAGCCGTGTGCGGTCGATTGGTCGCCGGTCTTTTGGTCGCCCTGACCGCGACAACGGGCGACCAAAAGACCGGCGACAAAACAAGGTAAAACAACACGGTCTATGCATCAATAAAAGTCAACAATGGCCATGAGCAGTTTCACTGAGCCGACGTGTGAGTGTATGAGTTTGTATGTTGTCCCTTTTAGAAGCTACGTCAGTCAGGGTCTTAACAAGTTCTCCAACAAAAAACAATAAAAGTCCGGGAAATTTTGAGCTTTTCTTTAGCCTAATAATTAATAGGACATTAAGTATGACTAAATAGTAATTCGCAGTTTGTATTTAGGGAATTTGAGCAACGATTTAAATGGTAATTATCACTTACCTTCCGGGCGACCAAAAGACTGGCGACCAAAAGACCGGCGACCAAAAGACCAGCGACCAATCGACCGTGTACCGCCCAAAGCTTGCATGAGCTTCGACCGAAGAACGACAACTGAAAATGTGTCATTCTAACGGCGGTTGACTTTGGTTTGTATTCAGAATATTTCGCGAGAAACCATTAAAACCGTGTTGCACTTTTTTTATGCCGCATCTCCGGAGGAGTCCGTACTGCCTGCAGTGTGAGCTGCAGGGCCTGTCCCAAAATTAGAAGTGAAGTAGCTACAGAGTGAGGTTTGAGAATTCCTTGGTTCCACAAGATACATGCTTTATTCTCTTTTAAACCCAATAGGATTTATGATGTGTTCTACTCCTGTTGTAGACTGGATTTAGGCAATCCCTCAACCTTTTACTCGTGTTCACGCTGTCATGCCGAATATGTTATCGCATTGGCGGAATGTGGGTGGGTGGCACTTTTGTGTGTGCGTCACCTCGTGAGTGTGCCTTAACATGACAAATTAGACTCGGCTGCAGAGTAATCACTCCGCCGCTACCTGCTCGCCGACTGTCGAACATCCCACTCCTCGCAAAAGTCAAAGACGAGAGAGACGTGCCTTAACGGCTGCCCGCCGTTGTTCTTTTTTTTTTTACAAATGACGGCGCTAACTACATCTCTCTTAAGCGCCCCGCTTGTCGAGTGCGAGACGCATTCATCCGCTTTTCGCCCGATGATAAAAGTCAGTCACTTTGTACTGGAGAGCACTTCAAAGTAAGAACGGAGTGGCTCACATTGTACCCATTTGTTTCCAAACGGGAATTTCACAGCAATTAATGACAGGAAAAAGCTTTCTTTAGAGAGATGTTCTTTTTGTTCCCCTCAGGTGTCAATAATTATGTTTCATGCTTGCTTCTCTTCTTTAAAAAAGACAACAGAACTGATCACTTGATCGGAAATGGGTCCTGATTGTGTCATTTTTAGCAGATTGAAAATCAAATCTGGTTGCCATTGATGACGATAGACGTCCAATCAAGTGGCATGTTAATTGAAACACATTTATCAACAGCAGATGTTTAATTCGTTTCAACTGGGAGCGCATTAGCCAGCGAATCTTCGTTCATTTCGCCGCCAAGCCTCCCACCTTAAATGGATAAGACGTCTATAGTGTCTTCTTTCCCTTACAAATCCCAGTATTAACTCTCAGAATCTACAATTTTTTCTAAAGTATAGACAGTTAAAGTTTGCTAACAAAACTTGGGAGAAACTGGAGCTCCCGGTAAGCCCACTGGCGCGGCAACGAGGGAACGTTTGGTTCCGCTCCGGCGAGTTTGAGCGAAGATGAAATGCTTCGCTCATCTTTATGATTTCAATTGATATCGCAGAGGGCGGTGGAAATATTACAGGGACTGGTTCCACAGCTCTGAATAATTGATTTATAAGGCAGCAGCTGTGGGGAAAGCGGCAAGTGGTATGGTAGCTCGCCATGCAGATGAACAGGAGTTGGGACTTGAAGGTCTTTGTGTTATGATTTATTACCCCTTTTGCTTGATGACAATCCACAGCAGTGGCTATCGCTTGTTTTGATGGAATATTTCAGATGATGGTAGACGTCCAATCCATTTAAAATGGGAGAATTGATGCCTGTCACCTTCAATGGCAGTCAATGAGTTAAACGCTTTGGGTTTTTCACATTTTCAAAGTTGTCGGTGAACAAATTTTCCGAGTCGACTTCCCGCAGTGACAAAAGATGTTTGTTGATATCTCATTCTCCTCATCATGCTACAGCGCTCAGAGCGACACGGGGAAGGGATGGCGTTTATTAGAATGCAGCCCGCTTTCCATCTTGCTACGAAAAAAAAGAAGATAAGGGCGCTGGGAACAAGTTGGATAAATAAACAGATCATGTGCCATATAATTAACCTCTGTGGGTCTTTGACAGGCTCCAAAAATGCTTTGGGCGTATGAGGTGGACCTCACTTGGTTAATGTTTTTTTTTGTTGATATAGGTGGCAATTTCCAGGGCAAATTCCTGGTAATTATGAAAATACTAGTACGGCGGTACCTCTACTTACAAAGTTACTTAGTTTTGTAACTCGAAATGCATTTTACGTGCAGAAGAGGTCATTTGTACTATCCATTCTAATACTACCCCTAAAATAACTGCCAGACCTCCCACTGCAAATGGATTGGGTATCAATAGCCGTTAATGGCAGCCAATGATTTACGTATATCCATTTTCTCTTAAGACCTGCTCGCACAAAAAAAAAAAACACAAACGGTTCCAAAAGGCAAAATTCTTTGATGTTGAGAAATTTGGCTCACCCGAAAATTGGGTCGTTCAGCTTTTAGTGGTTACGTCTCCAATGGTCTTTGAACTCGTTGCTCTACATATGTGTAGGACTTAGCGTTTGAGACTTAATGATTCATTTCGCCGATACAGATTAGCCTACGCGAGCTTCAGAGATAATGCCGGGTTGCGTCCCACTATCTGCTTTGGATTGCTATCGACAGAAGCGCTGCCAACCGAAATATAACGCGGATTAGGTATCAAGTAACAATAACCCCGTTGGAAAAGGTCTTCGCTTCCAAGACTCTTCTGTGATCGGCAGCCGACGAACGTCGAGATCAACGCAATTCCGATGCCACGCGTCCTCCTACGCCTTCGGTCCATGTGAGGCGATGTGGCATCGGGTGTCAAAATAGCGCCTGCGTGAGCACGTGAACGTCGAATTATTGCTCCGCACGTGCCGGTCCTATTAAAATGCCACCTCGACTCGGGGAACGTCTGCTCGCATAAGGCAAACAAGTTAATAAGCGCCAGCCGCATTGATACAAACTCTGTAATAAGCTAATTATCTTCGTGTTCTCTTATGTTACCCTTTTTATAGCATCAACAGTTCCTAGCTCAATTATAGTGGAATTAAATGGCAATTGTTTTCATGGAAAAATGTAAAGGTCGCTAATTTGGTTCTAACAAATTGTATTTTTCTAACACATGAACCCCAAGTGGGGAGAGAAATAAGGTCGGCTTTCTTCGCCTTAAAAATTAAATAATATAAATATACTTCTATCACTTGCAGCGAAAAGAAAAGGTGAAAAGGGGAATTTTGGAAAAGTGAGTTGCAAATAAGCCGAATTGAGTCCTGAAATTCAACTGTAATAACTCTCACGGTGCGTTTGACGACGAACGACGTTCAATTGTCTGGTTCTTCTCATCCATCAGCTGTGGATTTAAATTTTAGATGTTGACGCTGAAGATGAAATTGCTAAAATGTGGGTCCAAAAATTTTGTGGTGTCAAAGCAGAAGCTGTCATTGTGATTCTCATAGGACCGTAATCGAAGGCTTGGTGAATATACGTGAAATGCCAACAAAACCTCTTGTCAGCTTGTACCTCGAACCCTGTCAACCACTTGGGGTGTTTACATCCCTCGCCTCAATGTCGTGTCGTCGGGTCTGCCTCTTTCATTAAAGCTCGGGCTTGTGATTTCCTCCACGCTTGGCTTGCGTTGCTCGGCCCGGGGGAGCCACACTAGAATGCTTCATTTTCGCAGTGTTTCCTTTTTGCCCCGCTCTTTCTCCAACGTCTTGATTAGCAAAGACAACATTACTCGCCTCGCGGGACGCCCAAGCTCCTGAAGTGTGAGGCCGTGTTAGTCCGTTTGCTCTCGGTAGCGTAGAAAAAAGAAAAAAAAAACAATCCCACAAAGTCACTTAAGAGCATAGAGGTTCTCTCTCTCAGAAATTGAATGCGGCCAACGGTTGCTTAGTGTGTTTAGTTACTAAGCTCTATAGGCAGCGCAGTGCCACGTCAGCACAAGGCCTCTTTTGTTTAAGTTGCCACTATTGGTCCTTATCAGCAGCTTATTGAATGCTTGCAGATGCATTGTGCGCTTACACATTATGCAGCAGAAAATCCCTTATGTGCGCTCTCTTAAATGAGATGTAGTTTGCATTCATTTTTTATAGTTTAAAACAATTCCCCAGGTCACATTGTAGACCATCGTAATCAGACGTTTGCGAAAAAGCTTGGTCAGATGCATCCCCTTGAGCAAGAATCACACATCTCATTTTAACACACTAGCCTGGACAGACAGTGGGGTCAATTGAGAGTACAGTTTCTTTTACCCTGAAAACTAAATGCTGAACCCCCATAATTGCTTGTACAGTTTCAGCTATTAGTTATCGCTCGTTTGTATTACCAACAGAAATGAGCACACGTATGCTTACATTTCGGTTTTGATAATACTGTATTCACACACCATCACGACAGGTCTTTACCGGTCAAAATACGACTTGGAACAAGATAGTTTTTCCACACCTCTAATACCTAAAACGAGTGTTTTTATTATTATTATTATTTCTTTTTTTTAATTGACTGACTTAACTTACTTCTTTATACTTTGCTCAAACATGAACTTAAAATTCATAGCTCGAGCGCCGCAGAAGCAAAAAAATGAATATAATAAAATAAAAGACATTGCTTTCAGACAGTTTTCTTATCAAGTAAGATCGACACGCACGCCCTCTTTTATAGCTCAACTGCTGATCTTTCAGAATTGCTTCTTGTAGCCAACGCGCCCCCAGTGACAACGCGCTGTCAACCCAAATCCTGTAGCCTCACCTTTATACAAACTGCAAATAGGAATGCACTTGCCCAAGCTTCTAGGTACAACAGCTTTGTTACCAAGGAAACTTGGGGCAGAAAGACGGTAAGTCGCTGGGAAACTACAGCCTTTGTTCGCAATCTATTCCGCCATTGACCGAGGTGCGGATGAATGGACGGCGAACGACTGATCGTCCGTGTCCGACTGAAAGCGTCTGAGACGATTGCGTGGATCGACAGCAATGAGACATCCTAGACATTCCCCTCTCTCACTAGAAGTTGGACTATCTTTTGTGGATTGATTTAGATTGCATTCTGTGTGATATCGTCCAGAATATGTTCCTTTTTTGGATATTTGAATGAAACCTTGTTACCTACGACACCCTCTCTTTTACTAGTCTGTTTGTGTGGATGTGAATCTACAGTATATGCGAATGGTGAGTGTAATAGTTAGATCCTCCACTAATTTACTTGTTCTCAGGGGATAGATATCTTTAGTTAGCTGGACATTGCTTAATGATCTCAACAAGGTCCTCACTTTTAAAGCCTCAGGTAAAGGCTCCAATTATCGGCCTGTTCTAGAAATTATCAAACATTTTTTTTCATTCCTTTCGGAATTGGCGCCGCCAGAACATTTGTCTCTTTTTAAAGTGAGGATAGCACCAATTGTTTTGCGGTGTGGAACTAACAATATTCCTCCAACGTTGATTATCAGCTACCTTTCAGAAACGATTCTCACGGTGGTCCGCTGTCTTTTGCTCCTACATCCCGAGTTGTCTGCCCGACTTCCTCCGAGACATTACAAACAAAGATCTGATTACGGATGCACGTCGCGTAGACTTTGTATTTGTTTGTCAAGGCTTCCTTTCTCAAGCCTTCAAATGGTGCAAAATTGCCTCGGAATGCGATTAATTTAGCCCCTTTACTTGAGCTCAGAGGAGTCCGTGAGAGTGCTAAGGGGAGATGGAGGGAAGCTTGTGATGAAACCAGCTCATTACCTGGACCTCCTCTTTATTGTTTTCTTTTCTGCTGAGCGACGGCTAAGGTGTTCACCTGATAAAAAACCAAAATGTAATGAATTAAATCCTTGACAACCTACTTCAATTGAATGGGAATGGCTGTTGTGCTGGGCAGTAAAAGACAGACATACAGATCACGGCTTTTTAACTAACTGGCTTTCATTGATAGCGGCACCAAGGTGTCCAATCCAATATGACAAAATGGCTAGTAGCAGGCTTATGGAAGAAAACATCCAGGTTCTACTGTATTTGAGGAGCGTGATGGCCAGAAAGGGTTTTAAATTGGTACCGATCTTCAGAAAAACGTCTTGCCAGGTAGCAATTTTGCACTACTGCTGCAATGTCAAATGGCCAACCACAGGCGAGGGAATGATACAGTTCCAAAAAGAGCTAAGCCTTAGCTGTCAATTTCTGATGGCCTCACGTCTGTCCAAATGGTATCCAAAGCGAAATAGAAAAAGTATGGTGTGACTTTTGGGACGGCCTACATTTTCATGCCATCAAGGATGTACCTGAGCCTTGTCGCGCCGCTGGCATAAACTATCTGCATTCTTTTCAAGTGAACTTTATGTAAAAGTGTCCTCTCATGCCGTTAATTGAATATGAATATATATGAGTTTGTCACGAGTGGACGTCCAATCCATTTGAACTGGGAAGGTGGCAGAGAATGAACGTGAGTTGGAGGCATTGAAACAATAGTCTAGAGAAGAATTCCAGTAATAGCAAGCATTTGTCTGCCAAGGTAAAAAATAAAAAAGGTGAATATCTAAATTCATGAATGTGCTGTTCTCTCTGCTGTGCTAGTCTAGCGGGCGAAAGTTAACGTGTGCTTTTTAAGCGCCAGTGGCAGAAACAGATAAGAGAGACATCTTGAGCGGAAGTGAGACTCTTGTGATTCCGTTCAATTTGGCTCATCTCGTCTGCCGGGAAACTATCAGAAAAGGAGTGCCTCTTCGAGGCTTCCTTTTCCTTATTTCTTAAAGTTGCTGCACAGGTGCAGACAGACCGTAAATGTGGTGGCAGAGTTGAAGGCCTCGGAATTGGGCTTGTGTGGTAAACATGTCAACATTAGGGTTTGTTTGTGATCGAGAAAAGTTTGATTTTTCTAGCGTGTATTAGAGAGTCAATTCTTGGAAGGAAATATTCAATTGCTGTCTGCTTTTGGGTCCAATCCGTTGATTCGCTCCTTTCTGTCAAAACAGATTGGACTTCTGTCTGGTGCCATCAATGTGGCCAGTAAGTTAATTTTTTGGCTGAAAATTCAACTAGTCCGGCCCACATGAGATCTGGTTTGACACTCGTGGTCTGTGGCCTTCATCCGAGTTATGCGCTCTAGCAATTTGCATTCCTGCCGACAGTCGCTGATTTTTTTTCTTCACCAGACTAGTTTTGTCAGCAACTAGTGACAAGCGTGCCAGTAGTTATTTTGTCTTTCAAAAATCTGTGTGATATCAATGAACACCAAAGCAATTTGACAAATCGAAGCGCTGGAAAGGTGAGGAATTCTCGTGACGAAATAGTCGATTGTGTCTAAGGCAGCCCAATTAGGAACGCTGTTGGAAAGCAGCTTCATGTTTAACAGGCTCATAGTAAGCATGTTGACTCTCAAAGTCGACAGTCCTTTGAAATGTATACACAAACAGTCATCACCACAGTATGTTGACAACTTTGAAGACTTTTTTTCATGAACATTACAAATCAAATTTTTCCATTTGTTAGATCAGTGCACTGTATTGTGTGTCTGTAGCAACATTTCCATTCTCCAGGTGTTCGAAGCTCAATCACGGCATGGCGGCATTATCCGTAATATTGATTGATCTGTCACCTGCAATGTTTCCTCGGAATCTGACTTTGTCCTAAGTGGTTTCATTAATTGTGCTCAATAGAAATTTGGCGCGATTCCCTCCACTCCTTAGAATGGCAATTAGTTTCCTTCCACTGTTTACTTACTGCTTTATGGCGTATATAATGAGGCCTTGTAATTCCCGTCAGGTTTAGCCATTCTCTCTGGATTGTCGGCAGCGTGGGTTTCCTTTTCTCTTTATGTTACCCTTTCCTTTCATGAATATTTGTCAGTGCTTGCCCGTCACAAAACACTGAATAATCTTTGAGCCAAAAATATAGAAAAGCCCAGGCTTGTCAGTGAGTGAACTCGCAATTCCTTTTCGTCGTACTTCGTTAAAATCCATAAGCCCGGGGGTAGGCCATCCGCTCAGGTCGTTATCCTAACCAAAACACATTTGAAATCATCCCATAATCGTCTCCCGATCATAATTGGCTCACAGGTGTCCCAAACAATTATGCCCAGATTGACTGTACGAAGATGATAATGCACTCCTATTATAGAACAAGTGACTATTTTGGCTAATTAAAAAATAAAATAAAAAAATAACCAAATAGAGCGCAGGAAAACCGCGTATACACATACATGGACAAAACATGTTGGGTTACGTGGACTACAATATTAACTTTTGCTACAATACATACATTTGTAATACACTGTATATGGCACAACTAACTGTGTCTGGCTAAGAATGCTCATTTTCAGTGCCATTGACAACCTTAGATGTCCCATCCGTTTTTATTGGGATGTGTAAATGGACCAATGAGTGCCCTGTTAATGGTTAAAAACCACACAGGCCACTTTTTTGCATGGCAAATGAGTTACTTTTGTTCGTTTTGTCTTTGACGGACGAACGGGGGACTGTTTTTCCGTCTCCTTGAACGAATCTATAAAGTGTACCCTCCGTGGTGCAATTAACAAGAGCTGCCGACAAATCCTCAAAGGATTCATTGCTCTTTTCATTGGCTTTATAAATGTCACAGATCAGACAATGGGAACACACCAAGTAAGCTCAAGTTGGGCAACAAAGTCTTGCTTCCTACATCCTTTACGTATTGATAGCTTGCCTTTTTAATGGCCCTCCACAGATGATTTCACTTTGCATTCAAATCCTGCGTTTAAGATGTTTTCGTTCGTAGCTGCTGTTCAATCCGCTCAAGGAATAATTATGGTATTTCTAGAATATAACATATTTTGCCGGAACTATGGAGTGTCTGAAGTGCACTTGTAACATCATTGCCCCCTAATCTTTAAAAACTTTGGTGAGGTTTCATGGAACATTAAGTTCTTAAGATTAGTTTGTAAGTAATTAGGTTAAGTGTCTTACTATAAGAAAATACTGTGTCAAGTGTGATCCTAGTATCTCTGTTTGGAAAAGTATAGCAGCACATTATTTCTAAAATGTTGGAAATTATTATTGTACTTTTAAATGATTTATAATTGCAATTTTTTATTATTATTCTAAATTTACTTGATAAGGAATTTGGAAGTTGTGTTTTCGATCTTAAAATAGTGACATGTACGTATTTGATGTGTGCATTAGAGGGTTCCACTTTAATAAATAGGATGTGGATTTAGTAATTCAGTGTTGCTTTTTTAGGATATGTTTTTTTTGTAATGAGATATACAAGGTCGGTGCAAATTGAAATCTCCATAGAAATTGGACTTAAGTGGTCAGCTCATTTCTATCCATCCGAGCGTTGAAGCCAGGTAAGATGTTGTTACGTGACGAAGATACGATGTCTGTTGCGGTTAGTGAACAAGTTAATTTCCTGCGTCACGAGTAACTCGTGTTGATTACTGGCCTCATCAAACAAGCAAAAATGATTAAAGTTGTTTTCCTTCTTTGGAAAATAAAATACCATTTCAATAAAGACCCCCCTTAGCGGGAATACTTCACACTGATTGACAGAGTAACGTATTAGGCCCAGGGCTCGCCTTTTGTATTTTTATTTATTTATTTATTGGCAGTGTACTTGGGGTGAGTACATTCTCAAACTGTCAAAATGTCAAAAGAAATAAGTGTTAGTGTTTTGCGATGAGGCAACGGTTGCTATGGAAAGTCCATTTAATGTGATTTTTTTTTCTTTCGTACTATTTGATTGGGCTGCGCAATATAAAATAACAAGGAAAGTTAAAAAATATGAAATCATTCAATTGCACCCATTTCCCCATCGATTGTTCATCCCTTAAAGTAATGGAATATTGTTGTATTGGAGCATTTCTTCACATCTACATTATTAAATGATCCAGAGCAAGATTGAGGCAAGGGAATTTTGAAAATGGGAGCATAACATCCAATTTAGAGTCGACCTCAAATTCACCATGGATCTATTACCAGCAAATATAATATTTATTAACACAAATAAGGACTATATATACACCATGACATTCAATCTGTCCCTGTCAACAGCAGTCAAACAGTTAAAATCAGAAATGTATGACTCAAGACTCACCTTTGTGTGAACAACAGCAACACCACTGAAGTGCAAATGCTACCCCAAGCCCCCCACGTTTAAGAAATGGTAATAACCCGCTTGGGTGAATTCTTCAGGAAAGTGACATAGATTTTCTACTGGGCTCTTTGATCTTATCATGTGATCTCTCAGATATGTCAATTTTCCAATGAAGCGGTGTGAAAGTGAAGACCTACCCGGCTTACTTTTGAAGTCCGAGCATAGCGCTTTGAGTTTATCCAGAGGTTGCAAAATCGAAAAGGAGAGAGGCAGGTTTTAAGTGCTGCTGGAGACCTCCTGCTTTCCGCTGTTGTTCAAAAGTTCCCCCACTGTGCTTATGTTTTTCTGCGGCCGTAGGCGCTGCTCATTTGGCGCCACGCTGAAAATCCTCAGCGTGAACACCGACTGCAGCATCGCAGATACGTGAAGCTAGCCCATCGCTGCAATGTCCTGGGTGGGCACGCGTATACGTGACTTTCAAGATGATGGGTGTACTTTTAAGACCCACATACTGAACTTGGAGCCACATTTTTTTAGACTCCTGGACTGGAAGCTGGCTGGGATCATTACATTTCACTTCCAGAGGCTCCAGTTTTTCCCCGGCCACCGCCATCCGGGACAAATAGCCCCCCGTGTCAGCATTGACATTTGGATTTCGCAGGTCAATTAAAAGGAACGATTAAAATGAACGGCGAGATGGGATCATGCAAAACACGACTGTCATCTTGATTAGTAGCCGACGTTAGCGTCCGGCTTCTCTTCTCAGGTTGGGGCTTGGAGTCTCTAAATCATTTATCTTTCCATTGATTTTCTTATTTTTCCTTTCAAGCCTTTGGTGCACCCATTTCCCATCAACTCTTTGCCTTGTTTTCCTCATTCTATTGTGCTCTGACACGTCTCCTCCTACTATAGATTTGATGTCTCGCCCTCAGTCAGGCCCCATTCGGCCTGTTTTCTTGTTCCTGTGTGGGTGTGAAAAGCCAGTTTTCACCGCTGTGGGCTTTTATCAGGCCCCTAGACGGCAGACTCTAATAATGGGCTGGAGTAGCTGCTGGATGACAAATCGTACTTGTGGTCTATTATGCTTAGCAATGCAGTTGTACTCGTGCTGCTTAAAATCCTATCTTTACAGTGCACAAAATGTCAAGAATCAAGTATTATCGCAGACTTTTCACTGCCTCCACCCCCCTTCTATAACCTCGCTGAACTTGTTTTAAGGGCCAATGCTGTCTCAAGCGATTCAGCAGATGCTCGGTTGTTCTTGAAGTACTAATAAAGATGGCTGATTTTTTTCTTTCCTCTGGAATTGCCAATGAACCGCTTGACCTCTGTTGTTTTTATAGATGCGTTTAGTAAGTCAGATTTTGCAGTTGAAATTAAATTGAATTTCGATTGATGTCAGTAGCAGTGAATGAGCAACCAAATAGTCCAGAGTTGTAAAGATTAGGGATCCTATCACAGACCCGATCGCGTCAGTTTTAGAAGACCAGAATTGGGTGCAAAAGATCAAGTTATTAAAATGTATTTATTTTTTAGTATTAACTCAACATTCAAACTTTTGTTTGTGAAGGACAGTCCAAATGTTTATTTTTTCATTCGGAGTTGGGGAGATTTCCCCGCCAATCGCTTTCCAACTCGCGCTTCACCCCGATAAACAAATTACGGTGCACACACACTGACCGTCCAGTCCAGCGTGATCCCGGCTTAAGGCAAAGTCAAATCAATGCACCGTCTGTTAATTTATCTCCCCCCTGACAAGCCAATAGGCTCTCCAGAGTGAGCTCACTAATGAGGACTTCCTAAAGGTTAAGTAAACACAGAGAATTGGGTAGGGGAGGTCTGCGAGATGATAGAATGATATAGTTCCATCGAGGGCAAGCTGCCGACTCCATCACTTTATCATCTTATCCTAGATAAAGACCTTGGATGAAGATTGAGATTTTTCACCTTCACTCAATTGAAGCATTTCCCAGGTGCCTCGGTAATGTGTGTGACACGTTTTGGTCAAGTGCAGACTTGGACTTGGCCTTTTTTTGAGGGGGGCAGCCTTGATCCACTGCAGAGTCTTTAGCTACGATGACAACCAGGGATCCGGCTAGCATGTGATGCTAGCAGCTCTGGCACGAATCGAGTGCGATGGATAAAAAGGGCGTTTTGATCGTAGGCAGTACGCAGGATATCATAGCAATGATGACATCACAAATTGGTGATTGTCTGAACAGTTGGCTCACAAACTTATTTTGGAAAATAGGTCATGAATTCATCGGTTGTTTGACTTTATTTGGCACATCTCAGTTCAAATGGATTGCGTTAGCCTATACATGAAAGTATATAATATATATCTTAAAGAAAATAGTCTGGAGTATCCCTAGAGAAATTTCCCTTTCAGTTTGTTCTGGAAAAAAGCTAAAATCTACCGTAACAATGGCGTAATCATCATTTGGGAGGGACTGGTTGTATTTTCTGCCTCCTCACAATATTTTCTCCTTTTACCGAGTTGGACATTTTGAGCAAAGTCTTATCAGGGGGGCAGGGGGGGCGACCAAGCACTGGGTATTTTTTCCTTACCGAAATTACACTGGAATCTGAATATCATGCGAGAACAGACGATCTAAACTACATCTCGTGGCGGAGCCCGCTTACTTTCTCATGAATAAATAACAAATGAATGCGAATGGGTAGATGGAGACATCAAGTCTATTACCATTTCGTTGGCCTTGTCCGATAAATTTGGGGGGAAGAAATGAGAAGCGAATTGCTGCATTATGCACCTAATTTTCTTTGAGGCTCCTGGCCCTCATTTTGCCGGATAGTATGGAAATGATATTACTGTTGTGTCATCGAGAAGAAGTTATTTTGATGACTAGCAAACTTTTTTAACTTTCCAGTCCAGATCCTTTTGGAATTTTCTGCTAATCACCTTGATGAATAATGCGCCGTGATCTAGCGTCCTTTTTTAGCCTCTTGTCATTGTTTTCAATGTTTATTTCTATATTCTCAGACAGTTTTTCCCCTCGCCTAATCCCCATCATCCCCGGCAGAGTTTCAAGGGGCCCACTCAAAAAGCCGGCAGAAGAAAAAGCTGGAGGTTCACTGGTGGGACTCCCTTGATGTTTGTGTCTTTGTTTTCTATGAAGGATTGAATTGTATTCCTCTCCCAAATGCACAAAACAAAACCCAAACTTCCCACATTCTGGCATTCAAAGAAAGCAAACGCAAAGGTTAAGTTTAAGCCGTTTTCTAAATCTTTTAATACATTATTCATGTCCATTCCTGCATTAATCAAATACTTAATTGGTCTTTGAGCATGTTTGTCCTCAACGTAAACTTCAGCAATGTTTACGGCCCTTGAGCAATATTCAAACATTTCAGAAGAGTTTTGATTAGGGTTTTCCCAATACTGTCTGATACTGCAAAAAAATAGCTGTTTCGATGGATTCTCGTGCCGGCATTGCTCGCATTACTGTGCTGTTTGCACATAACGCAGGTGATCATTCAGATCTGGAGCTGGGATTAGGCATGACTCTAAGGCAGCAAAAAAAGTCAAATTTATTAATCGTTCTAAGGCAGTCGGTACACGGTCGATTGGTCGCCGGTCTTTTGGTCGCCGATCTTTTGGTCGCCGGTCTTTTGGTCGCCCGGAAGGTAAGTGATAATTACCATTTAAATCGTTGCTCAAATTCCCTGAATACAAACTGTGAATTACTATTTAGTCATAATTAATGCCCTAGTAATTATTAGGCTAAAGAAAAGCTCCAAATTTCCTGGACTTGTATTGTTTTTTGTTGGAGAACTTGTTAAGACCCTGACTGACGTTGCTTCTTAAAGGGACAACGCATGTACATACAAACTCTTCTACACTCACACGTCGGCTCAGTGAAACTGCTCATGGCTATTGTTGGCTTTTATTGATGCGTAGATCGTGTTGTTTTACCTTGTTTTGTCGTCGGTCTTTTGGTCGTCGGTCTTTCGGTCGCCGGTCTTTTGGTCCATTGTCGCGGTCGGGGCGACCAAAAGACCGGCGACCAAAAGACCGGCGACCAAAAGACGGTGACCAAAAGACCGGCGACCAATCGACCGCACACGGTTTCGAGGGATTGGAACCTCACTTGACTTTCCGTCTCAATTGGAATGTACCGTACAAGTCATTCTGGTTTTTGATGAATGACATATATTTTGGATCAATACGTACTATCCCTCGTCCATTCCGTCCAATATGATGATGTCCTTAGACGTTTGTCTCAAGCGGCAGGTTCAGTCCGACGCTAGCCGTTGCTATAATTAGCTCGGCAAGACTCGCCATGTTTTTTTTTTTCGTCAGGGCGCCCGTGATGGATGACGGCGCGCTCTCACTCGGAGCTCCCTGACACCGCCCCATCTGCTCCGGCTTTCCACCATCTATACCTCGTCTTTAGCCTCTCTGCCCCGGGCTCGCCTCGACAAATAGTTGTTGTCACCTCGCCGCACTGTCGCGAAATGAGAGATGGGCGAACACAGGCTGTAATTAGGCGAGCGAGGCTTCTGCGCCGAGGAAATTGCGCTCGCTTAATCCCCACGTGCGGCCCACCCCCTCCGAGGTATGTCGTCATGGCATCGTTAAGGAGGAAAGAGGATGCTGTCTGTCATGGTGCGGACAAACAAAAGGGCCACCTAGATCTATTTTAATGAGGATAGCCAGGCATAAACAACCCAGCAGCTTTTTTGGGGACCAACTGTGGATACTAATGGCTTTATAATGAAGCGTTTCTGATCTTTGGACCATAACATTTGTTTTCCTCTCTTGACTCGATGGTTTGGTGATCCAGCTCATTTTGAACAGACTGTAAAATCAAATTCACTACTATCCATCTTTTCATTTTTGGCACATTTAATCGGAGCTACAAGATTTATGAATTGGGAGCACGGCGAGAGTAGATGAAGCGGCCATTCATAAGAAAAGCACGCCCGTAGATATCGATGCTGGTGACATTTTTCATCGTGTTGAAACTTTTGACAAAAGAGGAGGCTCAAATAGTTTACTGAAACAAAATACTTGGCTTGAATTAGGCTCCGTTTGAATAATATCCTGGACATTCAGGCCCGTAATAAGCAGAGCAAGACTGCCAAGCCCAAATGTATTAGACTATTGTTTTTCCCTTGGCATCATAATTACACTGAAAATAATAATGTTTTAAAAAATAAAAGAGCTACCACGTGAATTTGTTCTTTGGCATTGTGAAATGCAATGAAATCCAATAAAACAGTGAGGACAGTAGGTTCTTTTCAAAATGTAAGATTCTGGCATGAGACCTGAGGAAAGGTAATTGCTTTATGTATTTAAGGCGTAAATGAGTGGGAATTGGAAAGATGGTCAAAGAGTCGCAGTTGTAATGGAGAAAGCTAAGTGCTTGCCTGGTATCTCCCTTACCCATTAAGTCCATGTAAAGATACACACCACTTTTAAACGAAATTCAATGAAATTGTGACAGGTCCAGCTTCGTTAGCTAAGCTTTGGTCTTTATCACATTTCGTTAGATAATAAGTTTAAATGGGGAAACGGGGATAATGATAAGTGATGATATGATAAATAAAAATTAAGTAGTCTCTCATACATTTCAGTATTTTTAGCCTTAACTAGTTTTTTTTATTAGGATTTTTTTTTATATCTATAGCACAAGATAAAGTGATATATTTGTTTATAATAATTTAAAAACAATAACAGATCCAATCGACAAACATTCATTCATTCGCTCCTCCCAGTCAAAATGTATTGGAAATATAGCGCTGTCCATGGTACTGAAACAAGCGCATTTAAAGCTTTAAATTCCTTGGATGCTAATTATTTTTAATTGTAGTCAATAAGTTAAGTATTTCAAATAAATAAATGACATCCCCTGAAGGCCTTCAATTTACGTTTAACAAAAATCCATGGTTGTGTTCGCCAAAGTTGCAAAAGGGATGCTTGGAAAATCCAGCTGGGCCTGAACTACCCATGAACACCCCCGACTATCTCCTCCCCTGCCAGACATTACTCCTTGCTTGGTTGGCTCAGCTTAAAGTAGCGGAGTATAATGGAAATCCTCAGATGATGCCGAGACCACGTTCGCACTTGGCTGAACTTTCAATTCCCAGCTGTTTTTCCTCCCGACCAAACCCTCTAGCCGCCCCGCACCTCCTCTTCCTCTTCCCACACGAGCTTCGCCAACACCGCCGCTGCCTACGCCGCTTTTATTACCGATCTGGCTTGACTGCTCGCCCGTGTCAGGTGCAGCTAAGGAAACAAGAATAGCTGAACGGTGAATGCCGTGTCAGAGAAGTCGAAAAAGTCGTGGTTTGCGGAAAATAACATTCACATTGCTGATATATTTTTTTATATCGGTGTAAAGGTGGAGCACAGATTCAGTGGACCAAATTATGTTTCATTTCAAATATAACTGTGTACCCTACTGTAAAATTGTTAGATTTGATGTCATGCGTATTTACACATAATTTGGCTAAAAAGAAGCTGCAGGAAATTGGTGTAAATCCTCTATTTATTGGGGGAACCAATGTGGCGAGATGACATCATAGAACATAGAATAGAATACATAGACTGCATGGTTGATGACAAAGGCTAGCCAGAAAGAAGCGATCTGGTCACTATGATAAGGAAAGCATGAATTACAAACATAATGGTAACAAAAAGAGTTAAATTTTCCAAAGTTCAAGTGTCTTTTGGGCAACACACTCTACTCTAACTCCAATTGTAAATTCGCTCAATTCGCTCCTCCTAGTCAAAATGGGTGGGGCATATGTCATCATCAATGGCAGCCATTGACATAACAGTGATACCCTTGTCTTTCCTCACCTCCCTCGAAGGCAGCCAATGAGGTAAAACTGCTCTCAGCAGGCCAAGTAGCGATGACATGGTTATGTAAGCTAAAAAAGAAACGTAAGATCCTTTAGTGCTTTTCTTGAGAAGTTGGCAGGATGAAACAGTAATCCCCCCACACCCCCTTCCTTAATGTGGGACGCATTTTGGAGATCATGGAAAACATTTCATTAAGTGTTTTCGCCTTTAGGTGTATTGATGTGCTTGTGTAAGCTCGCAGTGGGCGTAGAGGAAGAAATACACCCTGGAAAAAGGAACACAACTTTCCATTTCGGAGGAGTCGGAGCAATTCTCTCCTGTCTGCGAGGGAGGAACTTGTTATTGGGTGCCAAAAACATTGAGAAGTATTGAGAACTGGCAATAGAAAATATGTTTAATCTTTTCAACGGACACTCTGAACTGACCAGGCGCTGCGTTGGCATGAGATAATTGGCGCTCTTCCGTTCTAACACGTAGAAGAGTAGGAAGTGTGAATCTGCTGCTTGTTCTCGCAACTGAATTATTTTCTGTTCAACCCCATGTATCTGTTACATGAAGGACATTAGATGACCGAGTGTCTGTATTGAACGGGCTGTTTTTTTAGCTGAAAATGACCAAAAGTACCGATAATTCACAATATGCAGAGTAATTGTGTAAATATATTGACAAGCCTCCAGAAAAGGCTTCTCATTGGCTGTAAGCTCTTGTCTTCAATGGCAGTAAAACATGATCTTGCAATGCTAGCCTTCCCAGTATAAATAAATATCATTTGATAATAATCCAGGAGTAGACAATTGTTGTTATCTCTGAGCCAATCACGTGATCGGAAATCATCCTTCTTCCTTTCAAAGCTAAGACCACTACTTTTGCACATAACTCTGGTGCACAGGCCAAACAGCAGGCCCCCCCTTGTCCTCTTGGGGTATACAGCGTGCCACCACGGGCAAGTTGGACCTGGCGGAACGGCCCTCCCGAGCTTTGGCATAAAAGCCGGCACCAACTGTTCCAACATTTTGCGGCTCACCGTGTTCCCAAAGAATGGCCGCTCGTTTTCTCTCGCCCCGTGGGACCATCTTGTGCCACCACTCAGCCGTGGGTGCGATTAGCCTTGGCCGAAAGGACAGATTGGCATGTGTATTTTAATTGCTTCCATCCAGATTTATTTGGGATGGATTCATTCAGGTTGAGCTCTAAAATCTACAACCGTATTGGTTTTTGCTCTGAATCTCATATTAGGGCAACTCGCGATCAGGCGCGATCGTGTTAGCATGCTCGGTATCTGGCGCATAGCGAAATGAGCACACGTCGCAGCTGAACGGTCCGACCCGCCATCAAGGCGAGTTTCATGTTATTTCCGTCGGTGGCGCACAATTCAAGTGGAAGGCATCCCGTGAGGGTTTGTACAGACTTAGCTGTTTGGCATCAATGCTACACTATCATCACGCGGTAGGAGACTTTATTTTCATGCTTGGCGCTTTCGGCGCGCTGGGGTGAGAAAAAAATGTTGAGGCGCTCTGGAAGGGAGGGAAAATAAGAGTCTCAGTTAGACAGCTAAACCGACAGAGTGACGTAATTGGTAAACAAAGCCAATTTGCAAAAACACAACACGTTGAAAGAAAATGCTCTTAGACAAAAGGGGACATTTATAATGTGCAGTCATAGTACGATTTGTTTTTTTACACTCTGAATTGTCTTGGTTTAAGAATGCATTTTGAAGATCTTAGTCTGGTCCAGGACTGAACTCACATAGAACCCGGTTTCAGTCCAAGTTCTGTTTCACTTGGTCTTAATGGTTTCGGCCAAGTCTAGATGTGTGTGTGTGTGATTGATTGATTGTCTGCATTTTGACTTAAGTTGGCTGGCCTCCAACACCCTGCTATATCTTACAGTACAAGTGCTATAAAAATAATAATAATAATAGTTTGTTAAGTTATAAACCTTGAAGTCTGAAATGCCTGCTCCGGACCAAAATGGGTATTCTCCCTTTCAGTTTCGTTTATGGGCCCTTGAAAGCTTCTCATGCATCCTGTTATGACAGATATATGGCCGCCAATTCCCATGTCAATCGGCGAAACTCACCATCGTGCCCGCTCCATAAAACGGCCGTTTCTTGCTCCGGTTATCAGTGACAATATTATGAAAACTAACATCTACTGCAGCTTGGACGAAACAAGTGTAAAACATACTTCTCACCCTTGGGAGTCTCGCTAAGAGTACCTATGTTCTCTACCTGGTGGAGATCCAAGAAAAGATAGCATTGATAGAATACCTGCGGTTGTATTATATTCTAAACATATATGATGGTGGCTTGTGACTTTGTTACTTCAAAGGTGAAGAGGCAGATGTTTAATTTGGCCTGCAGTTTTGTGCTTTGTGGAGAGTTAATGCTTAAATGTGTTCTCATGAAGCTATGTAATCCTCTATGTGATCAAGAAAGCGCAAGGTTTGAGGGTTACGGAAATGATGTGGTTGGGGTAATCCCCCGAGGTCTTACTGCTCCTGGAAAACCCAAGTCAGTTTTTTTTGCCTGTGGTTAAATAATCATGCATGAGCTGAGCACGGCAGCTCAGCTACTCTATAACACCCCCCACGTTGCTTTGATGCCTTCATGAAAATGTACGTTTGATATAAAGAATTACAGGAGAATGTGGCAAATGTGTTTTATAATCCAATATGGAATTTAGAAAGCTCCGACGCTAAGAATAGGAGGATGTTTCCTCAGCAAAATTTCCTGAACATGAGATTGACTCGGAAACAAGAGATGGTAGATGGAGTCATCAAACTAAATAGGGTTTCTGATTGTCTTTATCATTTAGATGGCATATATGTATAAAGTAATGGAATATTGACTTTTTGGTTGGCTTGTGTATGAATAATTCTCTGGCGTTCCTGATCTCATCAAGTGTAAAGTTAACCAACAAAATAACTTTACGTGAATCTATATTTTGTACGATCGTGTATCTTTTTTAATGATTATTCGTCATGTATAGATTCTAAATTGCAGACATAACGAAAATACTAATCAAGAAATGCTATTTTTCAATATGTGTCCGACATTGGTAAGAATGTACTGAACTCACAGTCCAGGGTAGATGATTGGGATAGACTTTTCAAAGATCTTACTCCTGTCAACTGCCAAACAATGGATGTAATACCCTTTTGTCTGGATAGTTTTAAGCAGTGCCGTGCTCTTCCTGTGATGTAGGCCATGTCCATGACTGAGTAGCTTACCAAAACCTACCATTGTCTCCTATTCATCTATCTGGCAGATAAAAATACAAAAAACATTATGTATTAGTGCCATGTCACTTTGTGCAAAGCTGCAGCAAAACGATTTTCTTCTGCTTAGGGTTTGCACCTTTTGTTATTTGGTAACACAGAGGACAGGACTCGTTGTCTGACAGCCGCCGACATTTCCGCTAACCGGGCCGCTTCCCTTCAACAAGTTTCTTTAAAGATGAAAGCCAGCCTGGATGCGGTTTTTTTTAATCCTACTCCCAAGTTTGATATACGGGCTGGGGTTGCGCCTCTGTTCTCATCTCAAAGTGACACCATGTCATTTGATCTCGACAGACAGGGGGAGACTTCTGAGGCCCGATTGGCTTTAAGGAAGAAGAAAATCACAGTCTGACATGGCTTTGGAATCTGTGCCATTTATCTTTGAAGAGACAATTAACATGGAGCCCATTGGCCATTATATTGCCCTGTTGCGACATCATCGTGATCATTATTTATTCATTTATTTTCCATCCTTTAGCAATCCAATACCATTGATGATAGTATTTGACACCAACTAGTACAAAAACCACCGACCGTTGACAACAAATTCCTGGTGACCTGTGGCAGCAAAACAAAAAGCAATGTCCGATGTATCCAGATACAATATTTCGGTATTGATATTTTCAACAAACCTTGTCGTTCAACTCCTACCGCAAAATCCAGAACACAAAACACTCATTCTGCCAAAATCGTCACTCGCCTCGCTCCCAACGGTACAATTAACCTTGCAGCGGCCTGATAAGTCGCAGCTAAATTAGTCCAAAGTGGAGCTCATTTATTTGTCTGAAGCTATTTGGTACCCCCAAGCCAGCTTCTGTGACACCAGCAAAAGTAGGATGGAGGAAAAAAAAATGAGGACACTTCCTCTTCACCCCTCTTTTAATTAGCTCATGCCCACATATCCACCCCTCACCTTAAAGTTTCTAAATCTGCAGATTGGCCTCATTAGAGTAGTCCGGCCCAGCGGCGGGTGACGTGTGATCAATAGCAAACCCCCTCCCTGCGCACCGATCGCCCACTGAACCCCGCTCCGGATCAGACTTGTTAGCAACAGAGCAAACTTAGTTGATTACACATCCTTCGCACAAGTCCTTCCGCCCTTTGCCTCACCGCAGGACTGAGTGGATTCTTGATAAAGGGGCCGAAGGAAAGGTAGAAAGGAGGAAAGATCAATTCGTTGAATTTAGCTAAGAGCACAACCTTGGCGAGTGCACGCAACCCGCAGCGGATAATATGATTATCTCGTGAGAGCGAGCGAGAAGGGAAAACAAATAACCCCGCCCAGGAGCCGAGTAGCTCTTACACTCTTTGGCATTAATTCCCATATTTACTGCCTGCCGTGTTCTCTCTCTCTCTCTCTCTCTCTCTCTCTCTCTCTTTCTCTTTTTATCTCCATCTGCAGCTTAAGAAAAATTGATAAATAAATCACGAGGTAATGCATGGTGTGTAGGGTGTATTGTGGGGATGACGCGAGGCGGGCTAATGCACTGGAACTGTGAGCTATTTGTCAAACGGCGGGAGACAAAAGGGTGAGGGGGCGGGGTGTAAAATATGGAGGAGTCGGCGTATCGATCAATGTTGCCATTTCAACATGGAGATATTGAACGGGGAGAATTAGCCTCCCCCTGTGAGGAGCAGGAAGGCGACCAAATAATGCAAGAGAGCAATTTGTTTTGGGTGTTTTTCCCATTCAAGTTGTCTTTTGTCCCAGCTGTCACCGCAACTCAAAAGGATCAATTGATGATTGCTTTTTTCACACAAGAACTGTAGGCCAGGAATAGTCCTCCTAGTTGCGTGTTCTGCTTTTCTAATGACAATTTAACCATTTGCGGATTATTTAATCGAACGATTTTGACGGGGATATAGGTTTAACGAGGTTTCAGGGAGCATTCGATCTTTGCCGGTCAAATCGGCTGTCCATCGCCGTCCGTGCGACCAATGAGTGAATCGTGTAGGATTTAATTGTGTCAGGCTAGAGCACTTGACTATAAAAATGTAAATACAGTTATCTATGGTACGATCTTATATCAATTGGACTTCCCACAGCATTTATTAAGAAAACTGAAATAGGTCATCAGTTACTTTTAATTGATTAGAAATCTCTTGTATTTCTACTCTCATTATACATGTATAAAAGAAAACAAGGGATCTAAGGAGGCTCCCTGAGGTATGCCTCGATTAAATGTGTATTTCATTGAATCCCTGTTCAATGACAGGTAAACTGTTTCGCTCGCACGGAAATGAATCGTCATCGTCTCCCAACGGGAACCTCGGATAACAAAATATGTCATTTAATTTCTGCTGACATTTAACTCGGATGGCTTAACGTATTAGCCCAGGCGGCCGGTTCCGATAAACGTGTCAAGCCGGAGATTTATTTGTTTCATATTTTCCTCACACGCCACAGTTCCAGGAAAGGCTTTTTTTTTCGTTTTAGAATTTTGTAGATTGCTGCAGCGCCGCCTCGTAGACGTTCATCTAAAGTTCTAGAGTCTCTCAATAGTCAGCAAATATTATTTATTGAGATTGAGCGCATGAAAACAGAATAAAGGTTTGTGTCTGCGTTTGCGTAGAGGAAATGGAATCTGCTCAGTGGAGATAAGCCTCTTCTCGCCTGTGAATTCCTGCCGCTGTGTTTTGGGGATCCATTTCTGCGCGCCTTGTCATTGGCAAGAGTGACAGGTAGATTGGATGGGAAGACCGGATGACGTCGGGATTGGGTCAGGGAGCTCAGGTCAGAGACCGGCCTTTGGTATGCAGAAATACGGATTGGTGTGCGATGGAAAGGGGCCTGTGAAGTGAGACAAGGCTGAAATCATTTATTTCTGCTCCTGGAATTCAATGGAATGATGGAACACTGTGACTTGTAAAGATTTAGCTCGCCCTGTTATTTGTCGGGGTGTCAGATTATGCATCGCTGGCCTAGAACTTTCAGTTCTCAGTGCGGAAATGTCAGGAAATCCATCCAATGCATAAACATGGTATTTGTATGGTACTCAAATGTGAGAGTCACAGTACACCATGTCATGATTTATAGTCTAATTGGAAGTTTGTTAGCAACCTATTTGTTGACGTAGCATCCCTTACAACGGTGCATCCATTCCGCACTTAGCTAAAACATCTCCATCCCACTTTGAGTTAATGACTTTATCGCATACGTTGGCGCAGCGTGGAAGCAAGACTGCACAGGTTTTGATAAATGAGGCCGGTTGGACTTAAACGCCGCAACCTTACGAAGGTGACAGCCAATTACCCCGTGCGTGCGGAAGGGTGCTCTTGGATACGTTTTGACAGTGCGGTGCTACATCATAGTTAGCCTCGCAGACGCGTTCGTCTGCCTCCCACTTGATCCCGAACACAAAAGCTGTCAGGCAGGTCACGAGCGTGGAGAATTTGACGGTGTTGCCGAGCGACGGGTGACTTGGGAGGGATGTAGTCAAGCTACGTACATATATCGTTTCACGGGGAGGACACAGGAGGGACGCGTCTGGGATGGGCCCACTCGGAACAATTGCCGTGTGCGTGTAAATGAGCGGAGACAATCTGGCTCGGGATTCTAGCTTGATAAGAGGGGAGGAAGGCGGAGGTGGGCTAAGAGTTATCAAGGTCAACACACTTGGTGGGATTGAAGTGTTCAATCTAAACTCAATCTAAGCAAGCAAACAATATTGGATGGTAAGGCGACGGTGGCCATACAAGTCGCAAGGTGTGATTTTTCCAAGGCGAGCGGTAATAGATAGGAGCACGGAACGGCACCCTCTCTTTATCGCCTCGTCAAAATCAGTCGGCTCCCCGACTGCGGTCGGTGAGGCTTTTGATATTATGGAAATTTTAACTCAATACTGGCGATGGATGTCGAATCCATTTTAACTCGGGGGGCCAATGTTCATTCGCCTAATTGGTTGTCCACTAGTGACAACTCATTTAAATTTACAGCAGAAGGATGAAAAGAGCATGTCTATCAAAATCAATGTAAGAGTTATGAAATAACAAAAGGACTCGGAATAGCTCCCTGTGGAACTCCATTGAATTCTGTCATATCGATTATAGCCCTTTTTTTCATTATTTTACCTCAAATTTAATCCGTTTTGTCGTCAATGGGGAATGAGAGTGCTTGACCGACCTGATGGGGGTATAAAATAAAGGCAGGTACTTTGAAAGGCTTTTATTTCATTAATTTGAAGCATCGTTCCGACTTTGGAGCTTAGTCTTCCATTGAAAGCTGTCGTCCACCGTCGGCCACATTTGTTTCACCGTGCACTTACTCGACTTCATTCCGATCTAGATAACTCTTCTGCATCAACTGATAAGATTAAACTTCGTTCCTTCCCGTTACACATTGTAAAATGTCTTACCGCCACATAAAATTGCCCGCCTCAACGCTGTTCAAGGTCTCACTTGTGTACAGCACATTCAAGGCTCATAATATTTACGCTTGCATTCACGTCGAATATGAACACTCCATTTATTCCGATGGCGTTGCACGGAGATGCAATCCCCTCCCAGACCCCCTCCATTTGTGCTGCATGCGGGAGACTTTGTCGCAGTGTGTAAATGCAACCTTTTAATGATCTTTACACCTCCGTGTCATGTCACCCTCATCTTCGTCGCCCTTTTGGAGTCGTAAACGAGGCCATCAGAAATCGTGACGCAAACGAGCCGCAGCGTGCCGGCGTTTAAGGTCGCGTCAAGGAGACGCCCAAGGCGGGAAGGAGAAAGTCTTTACGGGGAGGGATTGTTTAGTTGATGCTCATTGTCGTCTAAACATAGACATGCACGTCATATTAGTCCTCTGCGAAATGGAAAACCATCACGATATCCGTCCTTTCATATCAAAGTAGGGATATGCCAACACTGTAGCTCGTGCATCTAGTATATCTAATTATCAAGTAATGCTTGTGAGTTTTAAGACTATATTACTTTAATCAATTTGCAGCACATTACTCATAGATGGTCAGTAGGGGAGCCATTGCAGCCGTTTGTAAAGATTCAAAATTGCGTGTATTATTGTTTTTTCTAGTTGCTAATTCTAAAATAGAGCAATAGTCGCTGTGTTAACCCATGTATATTAAAATATACAAAGTACATAAAGGTATGTTAAAGAAGAATATACTTGTTTTGTTGCGAGAGACATCTAGAAGCCCTTCGGTTTGTAATTTTTGTATCATTTTTTGTGGTAATCTAAATCATCATCTCGCAAAGCATGAGGTTACAATGCACAATTTAGCATTGATGAGAATTATATTGTAGGTTTGGCATTCTTATTTGAAAAGGTCAAATTATTTCAAGAATGGAAAGAATTTGTGGGTGTTTGCTCATCCCAGAAACATGATGTTAGTAGTAAAGTGTTTAAAAATGTATGCTGTTAACCTTAATGATCATATTTCAGATGTCAAATTCATTTTAACTGGAAGGGTTGCCAGTACATAATCACACACAGTACAGTCAAAATTAAACTGTATGTAAAATTTGTGGCAAGGTAATAATATGAGAGAAGTTGTAAACTAGCAAAGTAATTTTAGGTGAAGCAGTTTCCCTTTTTATAATTGGGACTTCATTCTTGTTATAAATGCAATTTATTTTTGAAATGACCAGTTCTCTGACTTTGATCTTAAAGTTGAATAGGTGCTTTTTTGTCACAATTAAACTCCCGGTTCAAATTCATATTGAGCCCTTTTCATTCCACTCCAACATCCTGTGTGTATTAGTGGGATCAGTCATGGCACGTTTGCATTGAAAGCCCCTGCCCGCTGCTGCATACATACAGTCTCGAGGCAGCTAATTAATACCTTCATTAGCATGCATACAAGACGGCGAACACGCTAAAGCGGCAGGGGTCACGTCGCATTAGAGAATGGAGCTGTGCGCTTTTTGCCGTGCCTGGAAATGAAAAGCACTGGCGTTACAAAAAAAAGGTCACATCGCTGACCTGGTTGATGCTCACAATTTTAGTTGAATTTTAACCCATTTGAACTCCGAGGACGGGCACTACATTGCTATTTTGCAGTGCCGTAATAGATGTCCAATCATCTGGCTTTTTTCAACCTTGTGCAGTGAATTTAAACGAGTTTGTCACTAATTGACGTCCGATCCTTTTGGATGGGATGGAAACGGATTGAGCATCTATAGCTGTCAGTGGCGGTAAATGAGTTTCTATTCACTTATTTATTTATTTTAAATGGCTTCCCCTCCGCTAATGACACAAGCTAAAGTCAACTTGTCCTCTACGTACAAAGCTTGCCTCTCGGCCTAGATTCATCTCTTCAATGCGTTTTCCTCAACACCGAAAGGATTTGGCGATAACACAAGACGATAACAGCTGTAACGAACTCTCACATCTTAGTTTTTTCCCCCAAGTTTTGCCAAGCCGTTTCCCAATCCTATTTTTGGCTCGGTCTTCTAGAATGCCTGCATTCAAGGGAGTCAACCAATAGAGACGCATGCTGGTTCAACATGTCTTTTTTGTGGATTTTTTTCCCTGCGGGGTTTATTTTGGTTCCACGTGCACAACCTTCCCTCACCCTTCCACAATACGCAATGGCAGCCCCCTGCCGCCCTCCACTGAAAGAAAATGAAGACACGAGAGCAACCTGGCAAGTGGCAAAGGCAATTCAGCAGCCTGGCAAAGGATGTGAATCACAAGAGGTTTCCAAGACAGCCTTGAGCTGTCAAAAAAAAGAAAGGAAGGCAGTCAGGCCGTCGAGATGCGCCTTCCCGTTCAATTAAAGCGGCGCTGAAATATTCAACTGTGCGGGAACACGGCCGGGCGGCTGGCGGTGTTGTTTGATCTCACTGTTTGCTCATTACGATGAACCCCCCTTTCAACTTGCCTCTCTTTCTATACGATGTGACTTTGCGCCGTCAGTGGGCTCTACTCTTAAATGGTAAATGGAGTTACATCGTGGTATGCGATATGGAAAAGATCCTCTCACAATATAGGCTATTTTATTTCACAGATAGAATTGTTATGATGAAGAGCATTATCAGATGCAATGTGGAGTTTGTTTTTAAGTCTCTTGATTAAGGCTATTTGACCGACGTCAGGGAATCAAACCCATAACCGCTGTGTTGGGGAACAACTAGCTACCAATGAGTGAAAGAAAGAACCGTCCAAATAACACTAACTCGTTAGCGGTCTGCTGAATTTTGTTTTAAATGTCCTTGTTGGGCCAAAAGTGATTGAGCATTCATTTGTATATTCACCAACCACTAGAAGAAAAACACTTTTTGACAGTTAGCGATTGTAATGTTTGACCGTGTTTAACAGAAACAGGTTTTACGGAAACAGGTTTTACGGAAACAGGTTTTACGGAAACAGGTTTTACGGAAACAGGTTTTACGGAAACAGGTTTTACGGAAACAGGTTTTACGGAAACAGGTTTTTACAGATTCTTCCCCCACTTTTCTTTGTCGCCAAAGTCTCTTTTCGGAAATCAGCATTTGTTATACTGTCAGTTCCTCACTTCAGCTGAGCTACAAAGCATGATGCATTCCAATTGCGCAGTAGACATAATGTTAAATGAATACACTGTCAGTCATAACCAAGACCCACATGTTATGTCAAATAATTTTGACTTTTAAAGGAATAGTGTTTAGAAACGCAAACTGTGGGGGTGTAAAAACCAGGATCGAGCGTAGAGATGAATGCCGGCGTCCCAAAAGAAAGCTGATAGGCAGAGCGCCGCGAGATGGATGACGCCGCCTTTAAGCACTTCGTCAACATTTGCCGCCAGGCCGCTAAATGATAAACATCGCGGCGAATCATCCGTCTCGTTGACAAACGCTTTCGCACGGCCACACCATCCTTTCCCGTCGCGTCAACTTAACCTGTCAGCCTAATGAGTGCCACGAATATTTGGGCCCGAGTACGAGATTAGTCACCCTCGCTTCCTGGCGTTTGTTTTTTGGGTTTTTTTTTAAATGCAGGTACGGGAGTCCACTTTAATGGTGACTTGCAAATCGACGCTAGGCGAAATTATTTCGCCCGCTTGATGCGCTCTGGCTTTTTTTTTATGTCTGTAAGTAGTTTGGCTGCCAAAGTAAAACAAATGCACATTTTTAATTGAGCAGTCAGTTGTCAAGCGCCAGCCTCCCCTCTACTATCCTCTCCAACATTCACAGTAATTACCTTGCTGTGAATGTATTTATTTTTGGGGCTTTGCGGTTCCCATCTCGTCAATTATGCTGTTGGAATCTATTTCGTACTATTTATTCTCTTCTCCTCTTCAGGTGTGTGTCAGTCAACGGCTTGTGGATTATTCCTGCCAGCTGTTTGCGCGTGGTTGTGATTCTGTTAACTGGTTGGATGATAAAAACAAAACTTCGGAGGAAGAAAAAAAATGGACCCTCAATTTTAAAGGGGGGGGTTGTCAATCAAAGGTGTTGAAAGCGGGCCAATGGCGTAGCTTCCTGCGGTGGCGGTCTCGCCGCCTGACAGGTTCCGCTTTCCTGTCGGTTTGAAGCCACATGGAGATGAAAGTCGGCGTCACAGGTGACTGAGAGCTTTGGTCTTTCTCACAACGCTGCGGGGTTCATTGTGACTTAATCGCTGACGACTTTCAAGGGACTCTGCCGACGTTGTAATTGCTTTTGCTTTTGGTTTCACGTTTTTCAGCGGGGGCTCGTTGTTGGGTTCAACGGTCGCCTCTGTTTTTAGATGCATTTGCAGCCACACGCCAACTGATTGTGGTTTACTGAAAGGGGAAGAAAACGGCTTGGTTTATCATTGGTTTATCAAGTTTCTGGTATTTGATACAAGGAGGTTTGGAGGTTTAAATGGTGGCCCGGACAAGTTTGATAGAAAATGAATGGATGGATTCACGACACCAGAACCAGGCAGATTTTACGGTTTACCAAGGCATCTGATTGGCCATTACACCCCCTGCTTAAATGTTAGCTGGTGAGTTGTTTTGTATAAAGTCGACCAATGGTTTCACCCCCCCAAAAAATTAATATATGGCACATAACTTGGCTCATGTGGTCACTCAAATGACTCCACACCAACACAGTCAATCCCCATCGCGCCTTTCCTTAACTGCCAACTTCAGCCATCTTCATAACAATATTTACTCAAATACCGGGCGGCCCTCGGCAAGACACCTATTTTCCACCTTTTTTGATTGTTTTTTGAAATGGTGAATTTCACATTTTCATAAGTAAGCAGTATTTCATACCCTGCGTATGGAGATATAAATATTGACTCTCACCTTTTGTATTGAACTACTGGAATGAATTCAGTTTTCCATAGTAGAGGAATTGCCTTTTCCTTCCAATTTCAATTGGGAGCGTTGAGCATTTGTCCAATTGCTGCCCGCTTCCAGTACAAATGGATCGAATATACACTTTAAAAAGTTTTAATTTAATTTGAAGCGCCACATCCATCCAAGGAAAAACACCTGGTAAGCAACTGTTTTTGTAGGTACTCGGCCGTTTCGTCGAAAGATATTTGGTCCCTGGACGTTAGGTCCCCGGACGATTGGTCGACCGGACGTTTGGTCGACCAGACATTTGGTAGAACGGACGTTTGGTCGCCGGGTTCGCGAGTCCCGAGGTTTGAGTCACGAGACTTTGAATTTGTTTAACCCTAACCCTATTCACTCAATGTTAAATAATAGTCATTAAATCCCTATTCACCCAATGTTAAAATCTATCAATTGCATGCGAACCCATTCTACCAAACGTCCATTCTACCAAACGTCCGGTCGACCAATCATCCGGGGATCAAACGTCCGGGGACCAAACGTCTTTCGACCAAACGTCCGGTCACGGTTTTGGCAACAACGGACACATGAACTTAATTCAGTCTCAGGCTTGCTAATTTGGATACACTTTTGATTCAATTATATTAAATCTTTCATATTCAGAGACACACTCCATGCTCAACTTGATTAGCTTTTTTTTTTTACTGTTGAGAACCTCTCTGATGAAGTAGCCCTTCAATCCAAAAACACTCCAGTCACTCCAGCAAAGTTGGAGGCCTGACTAGTTCAATAAATGATGAGCCTTTCATCTTCTAGTTTCCCCTCCGGGAGCCCCCCTCGTCGTTTGGACAGAGACGCAGAACCGTCTTGCATTTGTTTCGCTTTTGTTAAAAAAATAATTAAAAAAAAGAAAAACGTCCCTCCGATGAATCATCTCGCACTGTGACGGCGTAAATCTTTAATCTGTGTAATGAACTTTAGAGTATGGATTCAAAAAGCCATTTTGCTGATAAATTACCCTCGTAGGGCTCCGATACTTGGATAAATCATAAAGGCTGCGCTTTTCACTTTTATATTCCATCGCATATCGGCTGGAATTAAATAATTGACTGCTGGACGCAGCTATTGAGAAGAGAGGAAAGGAGCTCGCTCAGTTTGAACGGCAAAAAGAACTGGTTGAAAGGCTTTGGGCTTTTTCGAGGTTACCCACGATGTTGCGCAACGGCGACAGATGGCACAGTCACTTGCTAACGTTGTTTGTCCTTTTGGATAGTTTTGGATTTTCTGGCTAGAAATGTTTTCTTCACCTAAATATTTACTAAAAATCTGATTTGTCCTCTGCATTCGTGTCAGTGTGTCTAAATGTATGGTGCCTTGACTAAAGCTGTGTCGGAGATTGAGGACTGAAAACTGATTGGCTGCTGCAATGAATGAATTCAAATGCATTGGTCATGTTTTGTGCTGGACTTTTGAAAAGTGGCACACCCGAAGTCAAACTTTTCATCTTAACCCCAGAGACTGCCCGTCACTTTTAATTCCCTCGGCTGTTAATTACGAGCATTCGTCAGCGTCCTTTCGCTGAGTGCCATGATAAAATACGACCAAAGCATTTCTGCACAGGTCTGTGTTTTGTGTTTTTTGCATTTGTGAATAGGCTGGGCTTGTTTAGAGCTCATATTTCAGCAAGGGGAAGGAGATTGTATTTCCCCAACCCGCTCCCCACTACTACCACCTGTATGTATTATGTATGGCATTGTGATTTATGGCTTTTGCAAGAACAGAACTCGCCTCGCGTGTAGGACCCGGCAAAGATTCCGACTCGCTCCCGACTGGATTAGGTCTATTTTGAAGCGCTGCAAATGAGCCCCAAAATGGAAGCGGGCACAACAGGAGCGCCGACTAAGCTCGCTTTTGTTCCCGACCGCGACACGTGTTCCGGCCGCTCAAGCAGATGTTGTGTGACGCGTTATTGTCCAACCTTTATGTGGCATTACGGAGCTTTTTGCTCACCTGGAATTGTGTATTAGAACGCTGAATATAGAGGAGCCTTGGGACTCGGATGCAATTTTCTCTGATTTAAAATGGGTGCTCAAAACCGCATCTCGGAAATAAGCAAGATTAATTCGCACGTAAAATATGCTTGTTGTCTGCCAAGATATTTCTTCGTAGCCAGGAGTTTTTGTCGAAGAGGGTTTGACTTGCTTTAGGCAGGCTCGCTATGGGGTTTATTTGCTTGTGATTCAGATTTTATGATTGTTGGTAAAAAGTAGGGCTGCATTTTCAGTATTCAAACAGGAATTGTAAAAAAAAATATGGAAACGCTTTAATTTTTCTGTTATTGAATTCAGTTCTTTCCTTATTTATTACTCTTTTATGCACCGTAAGCAAATCTCTGCTACCAATGGCTCCAACAAAACACAACCACGGTGAAGGCAATCGAACTGGATTTGGCAAGCAATTTAGTATATAGCTGAAGAAAACCATCCTTTTTCTCATTAAATTTAATGATAATGATGTTGACGCTTACCATCCGTATCCTTGAGATTCAACCATTGACTCATATGACAAACAATATTGGTATTTGCTACTTCGCTCAGTCTGCTGCACGGACAAATGAGCATTTTTCTCTCTTTCGCCGATCTGCCTCAATTGTTTTTGTGGATAAAAATCCAATGTTTTATTATTCATCCTTTTTTTTGCCATGGAATGCTGTCTATGGTGTTGGTTATAGATTGTAAATTACATAGCTGCCCAACAGCAGGGCCATTGCTCGGGTGGGTGGAGATATTCGATAAAGGCTATTAAAATTAATGGGATTATTTAGATTTGTTATCAGTCCAAAAACAGCTAATCCGTTTTCTCTTCCAATCTGATTTTGGACGACATACCGGGTTGGTTGTCTGATACAGATACAGCGCACATGGGCATACGAGCATTAACACTCAGGATTTCCTTGACTACCGATGTAAACCGACACCCGATATGATAACTGGACATGCAATACATCCAAATTGTTTTCATTTGAATAAAGTCAACATAATACCTTTTCATTTGGTTATCAGTTCAATCCAACGTTGGTTTATACCAAGCTAACACAGTGAAATCCTGTTATCAAATAATTCATTTTTAAAAAGGCAGGCCTTTGTTTGAACCGATGCTGTTTATCTGCAAATATTGTATGGATGCGAGTTAGTCGGATTGAACTGAAACACCTGAAATTACTACAATTAAACCCAAACTGGTTGTATAGCCAGGCAAGGGAACCACTACACTAGCATTGATCTTTGAAATTCTGATTTGTTTTGTTCTATAACAGCGTATGTTTGTAGTTTTTACGTTCACACCGTATTCTGGTATATTTTATCATGAGTGAAATGCATTTGGTCATTTTTCACTTGATGAAAATGTACTGTTTATGTACGTTTGGTGTTTTGTTGTTATTTGCGTGGCGATTTTGTAGTTTCCGTTTGAAGTGGAGAAAAAAAATGTCATGTTAAAATTGTATTTGGGCTGACATTTTTTTCCACTGGAGGTTATGATTAATCCATCAAATGTGTGCATACCCCTTCTACATGGACATGTATTATTTATACAGTACACAGATGCACCCACCACTGTGTGTGGGCGCACCCGTCAGAAGTCACAGACCTAGTGTGGAGATGTTGTGGTCTCTCTCATTCCCCTTCTCTCTCTCTCTTTCTCTCTTTTTTTTCGCTCTCTCATGCACAGATCTGTGCACATTCAAAATTCTGTTAACATGGCTTTAGAAAAGATTAGCTGGGATTAGATTGGATCGGTTGCAGGACTGAATAGGAGATGAGAAAATATATTCAAGTCTGATAAATTGCAATCCTAAAATCTCATTAGTCATAATGTATCAAAGTATTCAATTATGGGGTTTTTTTTCTTCCTTTTTTTCTCTTGCTTGATTCAGCTGAAGTTGTTCACAGAATTTGGATTTAGGAATACTGGCCATTTTGCCAAGTACAGCAAAGGACGGGGGTTCAAATAAAGGTTGCGTGTCATCACAGTAGGTGCCCGAGAGAGTTGACTGGATTCGTTAGGTGCGGCTTTTTATCGCTAAAGAATTAGCTTACTGGCTGCCTGCCATTAATGACCCGTAATGTCTGATCCATTTTGACTGGGAGTTATTTTTCATTTCTTTTCACTCATTGGCTGCCATTGATGGCAATAGTTTTCTAATCCACTTGAACTGGAGGGCTGGTGGCTGCCGACCTTCCCAGTTCAAATAGATTGCATGTCTAATAATATCAGACTAATTGGAAGTGAAAAGGGCCACATGTTCATCGGCAATGATACTGAAAGAGTTGAAAAATGATCTGGTATTAATCTCTTAAGAGTAGATATCATGACATCTGTGCAAACATATTAATAGTAGTGTGATATTTTTGCATCAAAATATTTTATTTTCAAAAGTGTCCCTCTTTTACATGAATCTGAACCAAGAAGTATTTTCAAAAATGTCCAATTTTCCCAGCAACGCCGTGTACAAAATGGCAACAGTTCTGATTAAAGAGTAAAAAGCAGCACAATTCGTATTAATGGCCCATGAAGTCATTTATTTTCCAGAAGTGTGGTTATAACAGCTTCTTTTTTTTATTTTACATCAATCAGAAGCTAGTAGTAGTTTCAAAAAGATCACCGAGCCCTGCCGTGTGTCCTATTTTCCAAGCGGCGCCATGTACAAAATGGCATCCCATTTTCAGAGTTGCAGAATTCCCAAAGCTTGTTCAGTGGCCTGTGGTTGATGTGACACATCCTCAGGCCCTGTCGCCATGCCACGAGGTGGGCTTCACTCACACCCACACACTCCCCCACGGGCGGACACAAAGATGGTGCACATAGCTTGAATCGGGCTCGCTGACCCTCAGATGATGAGTGGAAGGTAACCCCGATTGCTGTCCGTCTTCCTTTGAGTGGGTACAACCTTGCAAGGAATTTCAATTTCTTTCTACCTTTTTTCCAAGTCGGGAAAAAATGGAACAATTGCCCTTTCCGATGCGCACGAGTTATGCCATAGCGTATCAGGCAAGTCATCACGTGGGACATATGTTGCCTATATATTGACCCAAAAACAAATCGGTTTCAGACATATTTAGCAAACCCTATTTAGCAGGAACCATTCAAACTATTCACGTGGCGTGTTCGTCTGTCGCCGTCAATGGCAGCGAATAAGTTATAGTTTGGGCAGTTGTGCCGTATTTTCACACATTGGTTTAATGTCTCCATTCCTGATGCCATCCATCTTACCGCCCGTGATTCTTTTTTTCTATTGGCCCCCCCTGCCGCGCCAGATTAAAGTCTCTACTGGCGAAAGCTCTGCCAGCCTCCAGCCTGTTGATGGGCTTGGAAGCGGGTCACAGGGCTTTATGGTGTCCAAGAAAGTTCCCTTTGAAGCAAGCTGGGATGCGTGCACTCACACACATTGTAAGCCGCACTTCAGAAGAGCTCCACCTACTTCCATTCAAACACGTTTTCATATTCATGAGGTTGGCCTAATACTCACTGGCATCATGCGTCGTAGAATAGAGTCAAAGGGGGCATCCATCCTATAAATATCATCGCTCCATACTATATATTTATGTTACATAAGTGAAACAAACATTGCAGAACATTGAGAAAATGTCCCGGGCCGATGTTAGTCAGGAAAACCCCAATCAAGTTCAGTTGCATTAAAATACTGTATTTTGCTCAAATATATATACAGTGCTTGTTATACTATATTTTTATATTTACACTATGGAAACTAATTTTGCAGAACACAGATAGAATAAAAGTCAAGAAAATCCCAATCAAAAGAGCTGGAGTTTTCATATTGGACTATTTTTTATATGTTTATTTATGGCAAGCAAATATTACAACCAAATTTTTTTCGTCCTCTTATTTTGTGCTGCAGAACTGTTTTGAGTCTGTTTTTGTGTTTTCGCTAATAACCCTCTTATCTCGCGTTAAATTGGAACGCTTTATTCAAATTGGGGGAGGAAAGGACAGCTGGTTGTGCTATTTTTTTCCGTCTAAATACATTTCGGCGCTATCGAGGCACTGTATTAGCAGATGCACAAATCAGGTGACTATTTGTAGCCCTTAGTTGGTCATACTGCTGATATTATATTGTGGCTATTTTTCGTAATATTGTATTCTCTGCTCGGCTCGAATCTGGAATTCCAACATGTTCATGTCTTTGTTCCTCCGATTTCAATGGAATTTCCTTGAGAAGTTTCCACGGTCGTCGCCAACGCAACGTTGTCCACCGATTAATAATAGCGCCGTGTGGGACACTTTGAAAAGGGAGGGCTGCCCTTTAAAATTCATGAGGAATCATCCGCTTCCAAAAGTCCCCTCTGGTGTCAAAGTGACAAAATGCTGCCGATGTTTAATTGCAGATGGATGGCTCCTTTCCGGCGAGTACTCGGTGCGAAAAAATGTCCAGGCGACTTCCAGCAGTAGCATTTGGACATCCGGGTTGAAGGATTTGCAATCTGGATGCTGTTGTTTCCCCTCAGGGGTAAACTAGAGTCAAGATGCCACTGGCTGGACACAATCTTGCCCCGTTGATAATCATTTCATTAAACGCTTGGGCCAACATATATTTATTCATATATCTTGCAATATGTAGCTTCAGAAGCAGGTTGAGGTATCCTCAAAGGACTGAAGTGGAAATATCCGGCTGGAAATGCATTTTGGAGGATCCAAACAAGAACTACCTGGCAACTTTGTAGTGGAAAGTTGGGATAATGCACCCCTAGACCACAGATGTCCATCATAACGGAAAGCAAAAAAGTCTATAGGGAGCATTTTGTTGCAAAATGTTTTTGTAAACTTCCAGTTCTTGCGTTTTGATGAAGTCTACTGTGATGAGCATCTCCAGGCAATTTCTCCAGAAAGTATTTTTTCCGTGTTTAATCTTATGAATTAACGAAGGGATTACCAAAAAAAACAAGTGGTTGTACTCTGTTTATGGCATCTTGACATTCTCCACTGTTCACTATGTGATTCCCTCATTTGCACTTGCACCAAAAACACCTCTCACGGCTAATAAGATTCACAATTCAGGTTTGTTGTACTTGCTTGGTGATATTTAGGAATCGGAGCTGCATGCTGATGAGCTAGTTGAACTTTCCGTCTGATGCTTAATCTGTTGTCAGTGCTCAAAGGACTTACTTAGAGCAGCGCGTAGGGACTTAAAGATGGTCATTGGGAAAATGTCACAAACACACAAGGAATTCATTTCTCACTTTCCACTCGCCCAAGGAACATTAAAAAAAAGGGACGCATATATCCTTCCCGGTTCATATTGTTTCAGCGTTTATCGCCATCAATGGCAGCCAATGAGTTCATGTTTTTTAGATGAATAGTAAGCCTTAAGGTTGCATATTTTTTACATTTTAAAAACACTATTCTTTTTTTACACCCTTTTCTGATGGGCCTCCATTTACAATCCCTTAATCTGATTGGAGGATTTGAATGCATCCCTGTTTGGTACTAAGTTTTTTTCATTTCAGTAATGAGCACATCCGAAATGTCTTTTTTTTTTTAGGAGTGAAGCTTGTATGTTTGCAAAGTCACATCTACCATGGGCCACATTTCATCCTTTATTTATCATTTGTTGAATTTCAATATTTCCCAACGCCATTAGTTACCTGACTCACTCGTAGCCCTTTGAATCACGCTGTGTGTCTTGGGGGAGACACTTATCGCGGTCCTACGTTGTTGTTGTTGTGCTGTTGGTGATTAAGGTTAGAACCGTCCATCATATCTTTATTGACATTAATCCTCAAACAGTGTTCTCAGTGTGCGGAAGCGGTGGCTGCAAATTAAATATTGATGTTGCCTGGCCCTGTCTGTGATAATGTGTGAGGACAAGTCTGTTGTTGCCTCCAAAAACACAGCAACGGTTCACTTTAGGGCCGGTGCGCTCCGCTGATTAGATTGTCTTTCTTCAGTCAGGAAAGCAAAAAGCACAAAGATCATTACTAGAAAAACATCACAGCTGCAGGGAAGTAACCGCATTTGGGGATAAAATGGGGACGAGGCCCAAAGGGGGATTGAAAAGTGTGAGATATATCTTTTTTTTTTCCATAGTCCACTATATTGTGAATTGTGATAAAAATAGAGTGGAGGTCCATTTATGGATGATGTCATAATGTGAAATTGGATGATACTGGCAACTTGTGAATAGTGATGAATCAATGCATGGTGGGTTATTTCTACTTTTAATCCAATTATGCAGTACTTTATCATTCCCCGAAAAATATTTTGAAAAAAAAGCATTGTGAAGATACATCACATCTACTGACAACCTAGACTGCATATAACGCACCCCTATATATACTAAGATTGTATCTCAGTGAAGATCATTCCGGTAAAGTACCTTTAGCCAACTAACCTTTTTCGGTTTCAGCTTTTTTGTGGGTTGGTAGATTTTGAAAAAAACATCATCAAAAAAGTCAGTAAGTCTAATCCATTTGAACCAAGACACCTAGCAGCAGACAAACATTAATTCATAGTCATTCAACCCCACCATTCAAATAAATTGGATGTCTAATGCTGTCAATGGCAGCCAACACATTAAAAAGAAATGCATATCTTCCAAGAGTCATCTGACATGTTTCTCATAAACAGCGGTGCCATTTTAAGGATGTATCAGCTTTAACATTAACAAGAAGACACCTTGTTATTTATCCTTTATTTGATGTATGGCACTGGCTCATTACACTTGAGGCAAATTCTCCCGCGGGAGCAATAAATGTTCCCCTCCCGCCGAGTCTTCATTTTGCTCTGAATCCATATTTAATAACCATCTAGTATATCACACTTGGCTTATAACTGGTGCCCCCGCCTCCCCGTCTTCGTAACCCTCCACTCGCGGGCCTATGGAGAAAATATCTGTGGCTCAGCAGTAGTCAAAAACAGCGACACTTTCTCAGCACGGCCGACAATGTCACGGTTTCCTGCGCCCGCTGCTGAGGACGGCGCCCGGCGCGGTCGGCGGCGCCATAAATGTCACTCAGACTTTGATGGGCCCTTCCTGTGGATCGATGCCAATATGTAGCCCAGCTCCCCGCGGCTTGGCCCCCCCGCCCTGACCTACGCCTTCGCCTCAGCGTTCCTTCTCGTCGACATCTATCCCGTTTTTTTTTCATCGCTTTGCCCCCAACTCCCCCCTCTTCAGCCATCTTTGTCCATTTATACTATTTATTGAATGCCCCGCCCACTCTGTCTCATACACACACTTTCAATATCTGATGGTGCGTTTGTTTTGGTGCATGAATCTGAACTTTGAGGCTAATTTCAACAAAAAATAGCATACTTAAGTGTCTATTTTTTGGTCATTAATAAGACAAGTTGAAAATGAACTACTATATTCCGACTCCCTCGACTGGCTAAATCATAATCCTCAGGCAACAATAAGTCTGCAAATAATGAATCTAACTAACAAGGTCTGATACACAAAAAATAAATAATCTGGACCTAATGGCATATTTAGCTCAATGCCTTTGACTAATAAAGATGTCTAATCCATTTGATTGGCTATCGATGCTCACCTTTCATCCCCCCCTCCAGTCAAAATGAATTGCACAGCTAATGAGATAAACAAATGCCATATAACGGACTAACCATCATCACAACCCACATTAAAATACAACAGCGTGGAGGAATTATATTCATCAGCAAAAGAGATAATTTTTTTCCTGAACTCATTCACTGCCATTGACAGTCACCGATGTCCAATCCATTTAGAGTGTGCGTGTCAGTTACTGCCCCCATTCGTGACTCGTGGGTCACCGAAACCCGCCAGTTAATGAGCGGTCACGGATGATGTGACATGTCCGCATTTGGTTTCTTTTTGCTTACAAAGCAGAAAGAGGGGAGAACAAGAAGAAGGTGCACAGGAACGAGCCCACCAATGGCACAAAATCAATGGCACCTAGCACCCAGTGAAACTAATCACAAGCATGTGATGAGTCAAGTCTTGAGGCACCAAAGTGTGTGTGTGTGTGTGTGTGGGTGGAGGGACTTTAACTGTCCCGCAAAGTTAATTACGCCTGAGCAGCTCGTTCTCATTCCGGGTCGTCAAAAGCTGACACTTTGTCCTGACCTAGAACGCGGGAAGAAGCTCGTGTCCGACGCAGTGGGACATTAATGAACTGCATAACCATTAAAGCCACCCGTGTCAGGAGGAGAGGTCAAGGCGGATGCTCTGTCGTACTAAAAGTGTAAATTTTACCCTAACAAGTGATATGTAATTGGTGTCACTGACTATATACGGGCGTAATTACTTGAGTGGTATATTTCGTATTAGTTTTGAAGCAGTGTGCGACTCCCACTTGTGACTTTTGTATCGACGAGGCCCTTGAAACAAGGTTGCACGGAATATGAAGCATCAGAATTTTGAATGCATGTACCGTATTTTGCGGACTGTGAGTCGCACATTTTAATAATGACTTGTGTTTTTATTTTTTCCTCTTTTACTACTGACAGGCTGGTTTTTTTAGGCTTTTGTTATCTCAAAAACTGTTCTGTTAACAGATGCTTATTTAGACTGTTGTTCTTCATTTGACTATTGTTACTTTAAATTTCCCTCCAAAATGTGACTTGTATTTTTTTTTCCTTTTCATTGTATATTCTTTGGTTGGTGCGACATAGTAGTCTGAAAAATATGGCAATTGCCTCCTAGGAGTAGTTATAGTAGTAGTAGTTTAAGTTATGTGGACTGCATTTTCAGATTTGCCCTTGAAATGGAAAACTAAGCACATTAATGCCTTGTTTGATGTGGGGTTTTTTTCCCCATGATTTACGCCCATAGTCAGCCCTACTAAGTTACAAAAACTCATTTCAGGGTGATGTTTATTTATTATGGCCTCTATTTTTGGAGGATACTTCTTTAGCTCAAATTCCGGTTGTTGTGAGGTGAGTGAGTTTCACTCATCATTTCGTGCCCTCATCGCAAACATTTGGACTCAACTCAAAGCAAATATAATTGGGTTTTCCAGTTATGTTTTTTAAGTCAACTATAAAGTCTTTAATAATAGTTTGAGCCAGAATGAAAGAAATTGTTTTGCTCTACTTCGTAGGATGATGAGTCAAGTTTGTTTTTGCTGTTGACGCTTGAAATGATTGCCTGCTGTCTGCTTGGAAGGCAAGAAAAATGTCATCCAGGTCTGTAAAGGACAAAACTTTAGCTGTCATGTTCATAAATTTTCTGTGAGATGCAGAAGTGGGTCATGTGTGCGACATTTATCTTCTTCTTCCTTGGTGGCCATCTCTCTTTCTGTCACCTACTGTGTCCGCTTCCTGCCAGTTTATTTTTAGTATCGACCTAGTCCAAAACGACCCCAACTGTCTCCCAAAAAGGCATCATTGATCGAATCCACTAGATTAGATGTGGTCACATTCAAAGGCGCTTTGCCTTATTTTAAACCAAAGCCCGCCCTGGTGTGTTACAATCTTGTTGTTACTGATAAATTGATCGGCTGAAAATAGGTCAGTGAAGCTTCACCATCGTTCACGGTGGGCAATTGGGCCTCTGGCCAGCAGTTTGAGTAAACCTCATTTTTCCCCAGCACCCTCAGGGACGTGCTGGGGAGTCTGGAACGCCCGCCTTGGCGAGCGTTGCGGTCATCCGTTTGAGTCCAGCGCTGGACCGTCCTGACAAGCGTTCAGGTTCAGGATCAATACGACTTCAGTTTCAATTACGCTTGCGGCTACCTTAGAGCTGCCCTGAAATTGTACAATTTCAGATTGAAACGATTATTGGAGATCAAACTGCCGCCATAAGCGCTGTCATTGTACGGAGTGTAACTGCATTTTGCCTTTTGTTCCTTTGGATTTTTACCTCTTTAAGGATATGAAGTAACCAATTTCTGGTAGTGCCCAAGTCTTTTGGGGATTATCTCTAATCTCTAATAGTCCTGTTAAAGTTTAATTTTGCAAAGTTGCGACTAGGGATGTCTTGGCGCTGACTTTTCGAGTTTGGATCCGATTTTTCTAAAGATCTGTTTTCCCGATTCCGAACCAATGCCTTTATTTTTAGACCAGTGAAAATAATGCAATCATGTAAGCTGTAATGGGGTTAAAAAAGATGAAAAATCACTTTGTATTGAAGACAAGAAATGCTTTGTTTACAATATTACTTCATCTGTTACTTCCATTATCTTACAAAGAGATGTAGCCTCACTTAGCGGACATGTTTGCCTAGTGGTTTGAAAAGCAGCATTGTAGTAAACACACTTACTGGATCCGATCTGATCTTGTGACCAAATCCAATACTCCAAAAATAGTCGTATCGCAGTATTTGGACATCAGTATCCACGATGTGGCCACTATTTCTGATCATGTTGACTTCATCTATTAGTGGAGATTGATTACACTATGTTCATCGGTTATGCTATACGACTGCTGTAAATATAGTTGTTGAATCATGTTAATAAAACATGACATTGCATTGATTTGGAAGGAAACGTCAAACAATCGTGGCAGCAACACCGAGACTTTGCCGTTCGTGCAGCAATCAATGGTATCTGGCTCTTCTATAAAAGCCGCCAATATTGGCTCTAGCGATGGCTGACTGTTGGGGCGAGATAAGGCCAAAGTCATTCGAGGTGTTGTGCACCAACATGCGTACTTGATGTTGTGTTGATTATCGGCCCTGTCTCTATTCATATTAAAGCCTACTCAACCTTGAAACTGATGGGGACACTTTGTCTCTCCTGACTGCTGTGTCCTGATCAATCTTTTGTCCTATTATTCCTCCCGCCTTTTGCGCTGGACTCAATCACTGGGAGGTCCTAATTCACGTGTGTGTGCGCGCAGATACACACTGGAAGTAGCGGTGATGATGGTCAGATGTGTGAGTGCGAGGAGGTCATGCTGACTGCTGATTGCCCAGATGGCGCATTCGCCATGGGTTGGTCGCCGCTCACAAATGCCAAATCCATCATGGCTCATCTGTCAAAAACATCCCCGGACCATGCGCTCCCCCTCGGGGTATGCCTTTTGATTTTGGCTCCGTGCATGCCGACCAAAAGGAACGCGGCTCGGTCCGTGCTGGTTGCTCTCCTGATAGCATGAAATATAAATGTAGAGCTCATTAAGTCATCCTCCTGATGTAATTAGTCACGGCGTGGACTGCATATACAGTCGCTCATCTGTTTTAACATCTCATCTCGCGGATCAGTAATGGGGGATATAGAAAATCTGAACACGGATGTTATGTAAAGTGGCTGAAGCTACCCAAGTATGCTTAGCATCACATTCACAGGCGTGACATTGAAATGCAACTAATTGCTTTTTGCATGGCTTTCATATTTGTTTCATTAGCTACAGTCGTCAGGGTATCGGAAATATTTTTCCCACATCCGTCATCAGATGAAGGTGATGAGATGTCAGGGCAATGTTACTGGTAAGGCAAGATAATGAACTGAGTGGTCACTGTAAGCACTCAAATGGATCGGACATCAGTTGGGGTCAATGCTTTAGTTTTATATTTGGCTTTTAAAACATGGAATGAAAACTCTTGAAGTGAGTTTGATGACTGACTGTTCGATCGCTGCCATGCACCTAAACGTCTCTCACCCTCAAAGGCAGTGATTACTCAATGGCAGCCTACCCAGTTGAAACGTATTTAATCTCTATGGCAGTGAATGAGATAAGGGCTACCAGCAACAAAATAATCCTCAATTCTAAGGACGTGGTAATATATATTACCCCTTTTGAATTTAAAACTAAATAAATGAATCACAAGTTAACTGTAGGATCCCTGCGATTAATCGCGATTAAAAAATAATCTCTTGACAGCACTGATATATCTATATTTTCTTTGCAGAACAAAACAACAAATGTCCATCAACCAGAAAAATAGTCAAGGAAATTACAAGTCAAGCACAGTTTAACAGATATGATATTTTTTTATATACATTTATATGTGTAAAACAAAATACTGAAATTCTACAGTTACCTGCTGAGAAATACAACATAATGTAGATTGAATTTAAGCATCTTGTGTGAGCCATATTCAATATTTTCATAATTTGCTGCGGGCCAATAATAACTATGTAACGGGCCATAGTTTGGACATGTAAACAAGCAAATATAAACCAACTGACTTAGCAGAGAGAATCTACTTATGTAGCTATGTATGTAAATGGAAATTAAAAACAAGACTCCATATAATCGAGGAGAAAAAGATTTAACCCACTTTTTCACCACCATAGAGTCGTCAGCGTATTTACATGAATGCACATAATCCATCTGGGCGAAGGGGGGGGTGGTCCCTTTTGATGTAAGAGTCTGCTTAACAAGCATAGCATTGCATATTAGCCTTGTGTTAAAGCACATCGCACCATGTGTTTGCATGAGCGATGTAATGGCTTGTTGAAGATTGAAGACGTACAGGCGTGTATATTTAGCCAGCCAATCATGTGACAAGGTCGCGTACGGCGCGGCGGCGCAGCGGCTCGGCAAGCGACTTTTACAATCCAGCGCCGGATGATCCACTCGCAGCTGCTGCGAGGCCGTTGGGCCCAGATGGCAGCGAAAGGTTGGGATTAAAGCATTTCACTTCCCCACGAAATGTTACCAAATTGCGTTTATGAGAATGTGTCTTCCTCACTCTGAATTTCAAAGTCAGCCCATCTGTGATTGCTTTCACGAGAAAACCATAACAAAAAGACTCCTGATTTTCAAATCCAAAGGCACGTCAGGACAATAATACGTTTGTCTTTTTGTTTTTTGTATTTTCCACTGCATAGAGCAATTTCCAGAAAGATTCTCCAATTACTGAACTGCTTTTTTACATCCGGTAGTTTAGTTTAAATCTGGGAAGACTACCATTTTGGAGGCAGGTGTTCTCCCGAGTGTCAGATTACAACCCGAACAATGTAGCCAAAGACTGAGACAAAATATTGTATTATAGTTCTTTACACAATAATTACCAGCACTATTTTTAATGTCATTTTCATGTGTTTTTTTAAGAATTAAATGTGTAGGGTCTAAAATATTGATTTATTCAGAAATCTGAACAATTTGGCTTCGAAACATTCCGCTACGGATCCTAGTTGGAGATTTTAAACGTGCACGCTACCAAGATGAGCGATAAACTCTTAACCGTGCTTTGTAAAATGCACCACAGAAAAATATCAGTCAACACTTAACGAAAAGAATAAGAGCTTGAATTATGTCAGATATGGAAAGTTAGTGCCATCCAACTTTTCACATTTTCAAACACTGCAAGTAATTGTTTTTCATTATAGTCGTATACAGTAATTCCTTGGAGACTCCAAGTCACCAAGTTCCCCTGCACCTGAACTTGATTGCAGCTATCTCATTTCCTGTTACAAAAATACATCCTGTATGAGTCACTCGGTTAACACAACAATATGACTGCCTTCGTGTGCGGTCGATTGGTCGCCGGTCTTTTGGTCGCCGGTCTTTTGGTCGCGGTCTTTTGGTCGCCCCGACCGCGACAACGGGCGACCAAAAGACCGACGACCAAAAGACCGACGACAAAACAAGGTAAAACAACACGGTCTACGCATCAATAAAAGCCAACACTGGCCATGAGCAGTTTCACTTAGCCGACGTGTGAGTGTAGAAGAGTTTGTATGTACATGCGTTGTCCCTTTAAGAAGCTACTTCAGTCAGGGTCTTAACAAGTTCCCCAACAAAAAACAAAAGTCCGGGAAATTTGGAGCTTTTCTTTAGCCTAATAATTAATAGGGCATTAAGTATGACTAAATAGTAATTCGCAGTTTGTATTTAGGGAATTTGAGCAACGATTTAAATGGTAATTATCACTTACCTTCGGGGTGACCAAAAGACCGGCGACCAAAAGATCGGCGACCAATCGACCGTGTACCGACTGCCTTAGAACGATTAATAAATTTGACTTTTTTGCTGCCATAGAGTCATGCCTAATCCCAGCTCCAGATCTGAATGATCACCCGCGTTATGTGCAAACAGCACAGTAATGCGAGCAATGCCGGCATGAGTATCCATCATATGTATTGCTGTAGCCGAACGGTGTTTTCTTTTTCAGAGCTCGTTCATTAGTATGCCTAGAGAGGCAGTGAAAAGAAAAGAGCGAGTGAGACGCACCTCTTGTCTTTGTGTCGGTGATGTTGTTGCCTTCTGACTTTGAGGACCTGGACCCCCAAGAAAAACAAGCATGTTTGATTGTTAGCCGCTGTGTCGAGCGGGAGCTGGCAGTTAAGACCAGCCTGGCATCAGCGATTGTCATTGGTGGTGCTTCACAATCGCTTTTTTGATGGATTGACGCAAAAGCCGCCGTGTAAACACATGCCTCTCACCCAACACTTTGCATTTCAAAGCCCCCGTGGTTACGCAGCCCTCACCTCCCACCACCGACATCCGTCCCAATAGTCTCGGTGGTTTTCTCTGCGCTCACCGTTGATTTGTGGTCATGTTGTTCTCGCTGGCCCGTCACCAGGAAGCTGCTGGAATGACTGATTGAACTTTAGGGAGACAAATGTTCCCGTCCTTCGCAAAGGGAGGCTTAAATGGAATCTTGTCAGCGAGTATTCAAAAAATAAGACTGACACAGATCCATAACTATTGAATTTGTGGTTTAGAAATCATTTTGGAACGGTTCCTGTCTGGAATTCAGACTTTACTCAGAGATCTGGTTGAATTAGAAGGTTTAATTATCAGGTCACCTAAACATCAAACCTTGGTATGACATAATTTTCCGTTCATAAGCCTAGCTTCTTTTAAAAGATCTGTTTTGAACCAGGACATTCCTAGATTTTGTTCCGTTCCCATCTATCTGTCAGTGGAGTCTGCTAAAGTGCAGTTGAGAGCGCAAATGTCATAGAGTAATATGCTGAGAATTGACAATTTGCCATCTTTATTTGGATTAGTTGTGAAGGCAAAAATTGGGTCGTATTTCTCCAGAGAACCACGTTTCGATATCCATGTTGTTTTCTCCCGGATATTTTAATATTGGCTAGGGAAAAAGTCTTCCTGTATGGTTGGTGATTTTTCCCACCTTCCATTAGGGAGTAGACTCAAGTTAATATTTTCATTTGAACATTAAATTACCAAGTCGTTTCTGTTTCCATTACGTGGAAGAAAGTCCCTCCCGTCCCCATCTCTCCTTGTCATTTATCAGGCAGCACCATAGGCCTGTTTGGCTTAATAAGTCTGTTTGTCTTTGCACTCGCAAGGTTGGCTCCCCACAGCAATCCTCCACAGCAGAGGCAGGAAAAGAAGACCTTGGGGGTCGTCGCTTTAATTAGAACCCACCACGGTAGGCGAGCGGGTGGAGGGAGACGGTAATGCCGGCACCGCACATTTGATTGCGTGCTGAGATTTTTCCAGCAGTTTTGGAAAAGTCATTTGATGAACATCCCCCTTAGTCTTGTATCTTTTCACCCTCAATTGGTTGATGTCAGACTTTGCCGGCGCCATATTTCAGAGGCTGGCTCTTTTTTAATGATGGCGGCGGTCGGAAACTTTAGCATTAGTAGTACGGAGAAACACCGAGAGCTTCGCTCACGTTTTCCGGCACCTTTAAAACTGGCAAGGAATTTTAGAAAGAGAAATCCCATGAGATGAAGTTTTGGATAAATACGGCTCTAAAATCCGAGGTAACTTGGAAAGAGTAATACCTCACCACTTTGCAGATCAACTATCGCCGATTCATCACATTGTGCCAAATATACGTCTATGTGAAGTTTATAGTGTCAGAACTTTAACTACAAACTTTAAATTGGTGGTAAAAGGGAAGTCACAATTGGAGATTGTTTCACTGGCCACTAGGGGCAATCTTAAAAAAAAATCATAATCCATAACACACATAAAAGGCAGCTCTTGGAACCTATTAACCTCGATAAATGAGGTTTTACTGTCTGCCTTTTTTAAACTTTTAAAGTGCCATAGCCAAAAATAGACGTCCAATCCCGTGTCTCTTAAATATTACATTCAAACTATTTAAATGAGTTTATTGCAGGTAGACTTCCATTTGGTAGGTTCATTCGCTTTCAATGCTCCCAGTTCAAATGGATTGGTCGTCCATTACTATGAATGCAGTCGGTGAGCCCATGTTTGCTATGGAAACACATTCTAACATCCGTGATTATTAATCCGTACAAGATCATAGAAACAAACAAAACAAAGCAAGAAGCAAACCGACAAGGTCTGTTATCTCGGGGAGATAGTTCTCTGGAAATTCCACTCCGATTGAGGCAAACCCTGCGGCAGCTAATCTTTGATTTGGACAAAAGGACAGATCTCCGACATCTGCCCCGAGGAGGTTACGCTCCTCGTATCTGTTCGTCCCGTCTTTCTTTTTTTCCAGACGTGATGAAATCTGGCGTGTTGCACGCTCCATCTAAATAAAGCGTTGTTTTCATTTAATGGGAAGATATGAAGACAATGACAGAGCGAGGCAAATCCAAAGAGTTGACTTGCGATTTAAATAGCAAATTTCAGCTAAAGTTGCCAAATTTAAGGGCATTAGTTGCACCAAAAACATCTGCTCAAGTCAAAGGCAGTCGGACAGCTTCTCAGCAGGCGAGTTGCTCAAGTACAAGAGGACACGCTTCTTGCATTGCTATTTAAACCTGCTAAATTGGCTTCTGTCTCATCACCCTTGGACATATTTGGCATGCCGACTTATCTTCAGTGCTCTTCACTTCGTGGCTTCAGTGGAAAGTAACTCATGAATTAACATACAAGCCTTATTATCTCAAAGGTTGTTTAAAATCAGCACTCAACTCCAGGATGAATAGCCTGTGACTTATTCACAGGATTTTTTTATATATTTTTTACAGCGTAACTCATTCCTTTTATACAATCCATCTTCAAATAGGCTGAGTTGCCTTGAAGGCTTTGTGAATATAATAAGATGACGTACATATATGTACGTCTTTCAATTATACTCTGTTTCTATGTCAGTCAAACATAAATGACTACTTAACTTATTGCCTGCCATTGGCAATGATAGATATCCTTCTTCCTTTTTATTTTTATTTTTTTGTGCTAAAGATACAAACCGGTTGATTGTTTCTGGTTGGGTAACTTAAATCAGATTTTGGTTGTCGCTGGATAGTTTTAGGTTGGAGCAACAATTGATCAGTTTTTACATTTGTGGTAGGTCCATTTAATTTCACTTCAAAAACAAATTGAAGCGCTATCATGTTGGTTTTAAGTTAATAATTAAAAATCTATCATTTTGTGGCATATGGCGATAGATTTTTTTCCATATCGCACAGCACAATCATGGATTATTTTTGCAATTTGTTTAATAATCTCATCGAATGTAGGTGACATTCATTAAATCTGTTGTTTTTGGCATTGGAAACCTGAGAGTAGAAAGTTTATATTTTTCAGATGCACTTATAAAAATTGGAAGTGATAAAGCCCAGGGCGTTATTTTGTCTCTTTGAAAAAGTCTGAGATCAATATAATATTTATATTGTTATTTTCCCAAAAACTGGAATGGTCAGTGACCGAGTTTTTGTTGTTGTTATTGTTTCTGTTTTTATGTACAAAAGCCATTCTCACATTGTGTTGTTCTGTTTATTCCACCCACGAGTGTTAAACTCATCGGCATTGCAAGTTTTGAGCATCAATCAATCAGCCGCATTGATTGGGCAGAGTTTCCCACTGTCAAGTTGGATTAATAAGGATTTGTGATCGTGTGTGTGCGGGCACCGTTGGCGGCGTGCACGTTGGCTCAGCGTGCACGCCAACTTAAAACGAGGGCTTTAATAGGCATTTTGTGCTTCCCAATATAGTCTGCTTTGATGTTTTGGGGGGGATTTATTCTTTTTTTTTATATCCGGATTTGCAGTCGCAATTTAGCGCTGGTGGTGCCGCTGTGTGGCATGCATGATAAATGTAATTAATCAGTCACAGATAACTTACTCAACATGGCAGCGTGCCGCTCCCTCGTTCGTCCTGATTGCCGGAGTGAAGAGAGCCTGTGTTCTTCACACCATGTTCCACGTTTGATTCATATTCTTTTATTATTTCTTAATATGAATACGTCTTGACTATGAGATCCTGGCATGAAACCCCCGACTTGTTTGTAATATATTCAGTCAGTATTTTTTGGAGTCAACTACGATATATATTTGACATTTTAATGTTATTGTTGTCTTCGTGTTTGAGCGAACTGCCATTTGTTTTATATGGGAAAATGTTTACGGATTTGTTTAAACTATAGCTTGAGGTGTTGTATATCATATTCATAACAAGGACATTATATTGTGCAGGTGTGAGGGCGTGCAATCTAAACGCTCAATAACATTTGGATGTTCATCTTTATTGAAACTGCCTCGATAAATAGCTTTTATCATCATATCAAGTAAACATACAGGGGGGGAAGTCGTGTAAAATATCCATGTTAAGTAATTGCTACTGTAATAAATGTCCCCAGCCCCTGAATTCCATGTTACGCTGTATAATTATTCCACGTTTAATAGGCATTTCCTCGTTATCATAGAGGAACAAGGTGATATACACCCCTGCGTGGGTGATTTTTTTTTTTTATTTCCTGTTTGTGCATGGCTGAGAGCACGCACTGGTACACGGTCGATTGGTCGCCGGTCTTTTGGTCGCCGTCTTTTGGTCGCCGGTCTTTTGGTCGCCGTCTTTTGGTCGCAGTCTTTTGGTCGCCCCGACAGCGACAACGGGCGACCAAAAGACCGGCGACCAAAAGACCAACGACCAAAAGACCGCCGACAAAACAAGGTAAAACAACACGGTCTACGCATCAATAAAAGCCAACAATGGCCATGAGCAGTTTCACTGAGCCGACGTGTGAGTGTAGAAGAGTTTTTATGTACATGTGTTGTCCCTTTAAGAAGCGACGTCAGTCACGGTCTTAACAAGTTCTCCAACAAAAAACAATAAAAGTCTGGGAAATTTGGAGCTTTTCTTTAGCCTAATAATTACTAAGGCATTATGTATGACTAAATAGTAATTCACAGTTTGTATTTAGGGAATTTGAGCAACGATTTAAATGGTAATTATCACTTGCCTTCCGGGCGACCAAAAGACCGGCGACCAATCGACCGTGTACCATCGCTACGTCCTATGTGAAAAACTCGTAAGTCAGGGCAATCGTTTCTCAGAGTATTGGTTTTTTGTTTTTTTCATTTTGCATCAGTAAGACCTTGGAAGAAGAGTATGACAGGCTGAAGGGAGGTGATGGTGTTTGGGGAGGCGGCTCTTGAGTGGCAAATTGAATTAGAGCGGGATGCTGAGTGCTGGCTGAGTGGCATGTGTACAGCAGCGTTCTGGCGACTTGACGGGCGGCGCCGTTGACAGACGCCTTCCCTTCTGTCCGGCGGGCGGCGGCACGTTGAGAATTGCACCTTGTGACGGGAAAATGAATGGACGCTCAAATAAAGCGGGGCACGCTGTCGGCGCTATCGGCTTTCTGGTACGGCGGCACTCGATTTTAAGAGCGCAGTTAAAGCTGCCGCCAGCGATGGACTCGTACCCCCATGATGACCAATCACCTCTGCCCATGTTTGGATGACATAAACTGGAAAAATTAGGCAATTTAGCTTCCCCCCTCAGTCTAGCGGACGATTTTGTACTTTTGTACTTTGCCTTTATGCAACAAATTGGACACAAAGTTGGAAGTTAGTCCCAGAAATAAATGTTTTTATTTGCATAATTCTGTCAGACTCTAATGGATGACAAAACAAAGTGGGAAGGAAAGTGAGGACATTAAAATGAGGCTTTTCGGATATTGATTAAAATCCTGCATGTACCTTTTTACAGTTGACGTTGATAGACGGCCAATCGTTAAGCTGCTTTCTCCTGTGAATGGAATGTTCAGTTTGAATTACGCGTTTTGGAACTGTGTGAAAAATTGTTGGAATCTTATCTTATTAAGCGGTAATCAGCATGTATGTAGTCTTAAAATGTTCCAATTTCTCGCATGTCAACAGCCCATGCTAATTTGTTACACATCCGTCACGCGAGTCGATCTTTGCTGGAATCTGAGCAACGGCCATATTGTACGAAGTGGGTTCGACTTGTCTGGGGAATTCTCAACATCCGCATACTAGAAGCCTGTAGCGTTTATCTTTGGCACTGAGCATATGCTCAGATTTTTTTTTTCTCCTCTGTGATGCAGTATGAGGGCCACATCTGGTACCGGAGTCTTCTTGACAGTAATTTGCCTTGCAATCTGGTCTTCAAGGGTTCGGAAGATCAAGGACGTTTGCGTTATCAGGATACTTGTTGGCATTCTCTTTGTTCGCAGGGTCTATTTTTGTGTTTGATCGGCAAGTTGAAATAAAATGTATTGTGTCGATTTCGTTAAAAGGGCGGAGAATTCTGGCTTAAAAATATCCAATTTTGGTTCGCATTTGTTGTCTTGAAAAAAATCTGTAAAAATGTGATCAGTTACTCAATAATTTGAGTTGAAATGTGGATTTTATTATGATTAAATGATCTCGTGGCATTTATTCTTGCAAGAAATGCTGCAGTTAGGTTTGGCCTTCGTAGTGATTAGAGATCATATCCTAACCGTAATCCTCGACGTTGATCTTTGCTTTTCTTTCCAAGTCAGATGTTTAAAGAGATTGAGTGGCAGCCATTTTTAACAATGTCCGTCCACTAACCCAGTGGAACTTCTCTCAACTTACTACATCAAATGGCAAACGCCCACCGGGAATGTGATGACATTTCTATGTGACGATAGGGCGCCTTTGTTGCTCTGCCAATAAACCGGCAGCAGAGGTGGTCGCGGAGCAGCCGACAACCTCCGAAAAAGGATGAGTCAAGGCCATGTCGCGTCATGCGGCTCGAACGCCGCACGCACCGCCGATCTAACGCCGGGCCGTCGTCACACCGGCTTCCCTTGAGTCAACTAAACAAGTTCTGGGGGAGAGCAGCTAGTTTACAGGCACCGCAGAACATCTGAAGGAATCCCACTCGGGATTGACACATCTGCTCTTTATAGATACTCAAATAAAACATTTACACTCACGTTAACCGTTATGAACCATTTCGGGTCGTTGGTCAACTGACATAAAGTTTTGTAGGTCTTCTTAGCGGCGGAGATTCTAATCCAGACATTTAGACGGCTCCTTTGTTAGTTGGTTGAATTAGATATGCGTTTTTCAGAAAGTTGTTTTGTACGTCGATTGGTCATTTGTCGCTTCCATCACTATATTTCTCGTAGATCAATTTGTAGAGCACGAGTTATAAACAAAACAAAAAAAACATTTTATTGACTAAATGACGTCGGCTCGTGTAAGGAAATTGTGAGTTTGGTTTTGGATTGCCAGCTTTCCAATTGGGAGTAATGGGCAAACATGGACAAAATAAAAACCATGTGATCTGTACCCAGCTTTGGAAATATACTATTTAGCAATCTAGATGCAATCCCTAGGTGGCCAATGACCCATAGGCCACATGTTGCCCACCCCTAGTTGAGCCCAAAGTGACTGGTAAAGATTCAATCGGAAGGGGGGGCTTCCAATTGCCTCGTCTCAAGATACCAGATGTCAGATAATGCCCTGGAAGTCCAAATGAATAATGTATGAGTCATTGGTGAAGTGATGGAGAATAGTGTCATTAAATCATTACACATTTGAAGACCTGATCTGCAACATGGCCACCCAAGAACACCCTTTCTTTAGTCATGGACTCCTGTCAATTGTTTGTTTTTAATCCTCTTGATGTGCAGCTGGTTCTGACAGTCCTGCTGGTCATTGGACACATCTACGCCTCTTGCCCCTCCCCTGTGTTGGTCATCTGCCGCAGGGTTGCGTTGGAGAAAATAGACAGGAAGCAGATTCAAAAATACACTCAAATTGCCTCATTATTTATTTAAGCGAAAGAGAGAGAAAAAAATAGCCCACAGCTTTCCTTCTAAATGCGTGCTGGTTTTGTGCCTACCGTTGCTGTTTTCTACTGGGTCTACTCAAGACCCATCCTAGGGGTTTGCAGCATTGCAGGGAGTCTCACAGAAAATTAAAGCCTTGGTCCATGGTCATCTACGTTTACTGTATTTTTAAACCTCTCAAATGATGCTGTCACTAATAATTGACTAAATGGTCTTTTGAAGAGAAAAGAGCCACACATATCGTTTTAGCATTATTCTTGCATCATCAGGATTGCACTTGGCTATGAAAACAAGTTGGATCTTAAAGATACTGCTTCGGAATTCCCTGTGTGAATGAATTAAACCTTTAGAATTGTGAATGGCATAAGTTAACTCTTTCAATGGTATTGATGATGATGGGCATCCTTTTGCTGTGAAGGTAAATTATTTTGTCACGAGTTGAACAAAATGTTCATTCGCTGTCACTTCTCCCGGTTCAAATGAATCGGACATTTATAAACGTCTATCACATAAAAAACACCCGCATAAATTACCTTGAGATACAAGCATGTACCTCAAAGCGCCCATACCTGAAATCATCTCACTTGAATTAGATGAAAATGCTCTCACACCATTCCCACACCACCCAAAAAATGACAAAAAGTTTTTTATCAAACAATAAATAACACTACATAATTTGGTACTTTCGAAAAACATCATTAAAAACGTAAAAAAACATTTTTATCCTGCGATTCAATTAACTATACTGCTTCTCCCAGTGTTCCCAAATTGGGAAGACTTAATTTAATCATGCAACCATTAACAAAGAATACTGTAGAATCACATAGTGTGTCTCAAGGCGCCGTTGTAATATCTTACTTTAAGGTCAAAAACCTTTCCCCACTTTCATCCGATTGTTGTTGTTCATCTACTCCGCGGAAGATTCGCTGAGCTTAAGTTTTAAATGGGTCTGAGATAGTCTGAAAAGTTGATTCGCCGTTAGCCCTCAAACATCTTCGGGAATGGGAGTCTTATTGATGCATGTAAAGTCCTCGGGATGGTGGGGGTGTTGCTCAAAGGACATTTGGGGTCTTTCATCCCTGACATGAAGGTGGATGGAAACGTTATTGAGGCTCCACAACATGATAGAGCTTTCCTTTTTTTTCCTCTCCCTCTACCCGCTTGAAAGGGAAGAGTCATCTTTCCCCGCCCTTTGAGAGAGGAGCCTCATACTGTAATTGACTGAAATAGCTACTCCTTTCTTCATGCCTGCTTTTGGAGGTAATTGCTATTTATGAAGAATTTATGGTCCATCATCTGCTGCTGTCAGCGCATCACACTTTGGAATATAAGGCACTGTTTTTTTGTTGTTTTTTTGTTTTTTGACATGCATATCTCTTGTTGTGCCCGATTGAGATATTCATAAATTCCACTGTCCTGCACCGGTGCACTTATATAACAGAATAAACAGGACCTGCGGGGGCGGTTGGGGGAGGTGGGACTCGTATTATGGTGTCTCAACCACCGGGCTTGTTGTCTGAGACGTCTTTGATGGAAATTTAAGAGATGCTGATGCTGCAGTTGCTAATTGAGAAATGGTCGAATGCTGTTAAAGCGTATGGTCAATAAAAGTAAATTGGATGGTGTTTATAGATTCCTTGAACAAGGGAAAGGGAAGGAATGGACAGTGGTATTTTGTCATCACTGGGAATTGCGTTCTTCAAGCTCCAGGTTTATTTTGTTTCGGGATTTGAGTCTATTTTGTTACACGCTGGTTACACGCTGACTTTAATGTACCACAGAAGTCAATGTATGTTAGAGTACTGGAAATTCAAGAGCTGCCAGGACTATCGGTCCTGTCAAGTCACCAGAAACGGGCAGGAAAAATGTTCTTGGACTAGATACAAGTCATTAAAAAGTAATTTGTTGTATTTGAATATTACGCTCCCTGAATGATTCATCGTAAAGGGTATTTTGGTCATGCTCTGTTCTCAGAGAGTCAAAGCACTTTGACACTCATTTACATACTGATAATGCAGAATCAGGAGCAACGCGGAGTTCGCTATCTTCCTCAAAGATACTTAGACAAGGTCACCGAGGCAGGGAATCGAACCTAAAACTTCTGGGTTGGAGAATGATTCCCAATCTTGATTCTTCTGTCATAGGAAAGCAAATGACACATAAATTGGAAACATTTGTTCTTTCTCGCTCCACCTCTAATGTCTAACAAACGGAATCGTCCGCCAGCGTCAATGTCAAACTTATTGCGGGAAGCGAATAATGGACGCACGCTCGCTGTTATTCCCGCCGTTGGGTTCCATAGCGGTCAGGCTTTATCTTTCCCGCTGCGCTTATCCTACTGGACGGGTTTATGTCCACATTGTGAGCCACTGAGCTAATTGTTCCTGCTCATGCATTTCTCTGCAGATTCAATTACACGCCACTCTGGGCAGCATGAAAAAAAATGAGGGTGGGAAACCAGGGCCCCTCATTCTGTGTGGGAGAATGGAAGAAGAATAAAAAGGTGGACGGCTAAAAGGGGATCATTAGAGAGAGGAATAAGAGCAATCCTGCCAGTTATATATTTATGTAAGGTTCCAGCATTAATACCCCGCCTCTATTCTCTGTATAATCAACGGTGCTGGCCTCTTAGAGATTGGCTAGTGCCTGAGCCTGCTCAGATATAATGTATACGTACTTAGCCCAGCTGACGTAGCAAAAAAAATAGGCTGCACAATGATAACCGAACCTGTTTGTAGGATGTCCGAATCCCTTTTTTTTTAACGTGTTCGAGTCCAAGTCACCTGATCTGCCAATACCGACTCCCTTCAGTGATAGGAAACACGTCTTTTTTCCTCCAAATTTGAATAGTGCTATTGCAACATTATAATAAAAAAGGGTGATTACAATTACGTTTAAAAAATCTTTTTTTTCTTTTTTTTCTTTTAAATCGGTTGGACTGCACCAAAAAAGCTTGCCAGCCAATTACGTTGAAACATTGTTTTTTTAGATGAATAAACTTATAAAGTTGGTGACCAAATGTGATGAACTGAGCTATTTTAGTTTTTCTGCAAGGTTTGTTTAAGTGGCGTCAATATAAATATAGAAATATCATAAAACATGCACTATATACATCTTTCTTTTTGGCGATACTTATGGGTCATTTTGCTACTTGTTATCTTAACTCATCCACTGCTGTAGAAAGGGATAATTAGTTTACTGCTATTGACTTAAGACTTAAAAATAAATCTAACTTTTTTTACCCTTTAAAGATTCTCTGAAAATGACGTGATCAGGCCTAGGCCTGACAGCCGATAGATTCCGATCCGATTTGCGATAGGGAACATGCCTACTCGTTTGTCCGCGTCGCCATTGTGTCGAATCGGACTTGCGTTACGGCGTATCTGCGGCAAATCGCCACACCCATGCGGACTTCGAGAATATACTAGCGGGGGCCGGCGATAGTGTGGAAAATGAAGTGCTGCCGACTGTAACGTGTTGCGGTAATTTATTTCCTCCTGCTTACATTGAGTCTGTTACTCAGAAGTGCGCACGGCAAAAGTGGCCTCTTGTTATTGTAGCTCTTGATCAGGCGGTGATAGGTCAAGACGACTGCTCCGAGGAAGGAATATTGCCAACACCGCGTCTTATGTCTTGACTGTAGAGCACGCTCTCCTTTTGTGCAGCAGGATTAAAGCATCCATCTTGCCTGCCCGCCTCTCCCCGCTAATGGTATTAGGAAAAAGGTGGGTAGGTTTCAGGGGTTCTGTTAAGGAACATCTGATACCAGCAGCGGCTCATTCAATTAAGTAAAGAGCAAGCCTGGAAGGGAGGGAGTCCATTGCCAGAGCCCTCAGAGTGAATCATTTTCATCTGGAAAGCAAAAACAAACTTAAAAAAATGCTCCCATTAAGAAAGGGCTTTAAAAAGCCTTCACAAAGGCTGCCTTGTTGCTGTAACAATTGACATTTATTTTGTCCAATAATAGTGAGATCTTTGTTCGTTCCCCAACCCAAAGTTTGCGGGTCCGATGCCCCACTCTGGTGACCTCGTACACTTATCGTTGAGCAAGATACTGACCCCCACGTTGCTCTTGGCGGTGGGTCATCAGTAGGTGAATGACGATATAGTCTAGAAAGGCGCTATACACGTAAATGACAATTTTTCAATGGAATGAATGGATGGAAAATTAGTATACAGTTTAATCTAATATAATTTTCCATCCGTTCATTCCGTTCAAAAATAGTGTCAGAAGAGCTTTCAACTAGGAATGCAAGTATTAATTGATCATTTGTCAGAAGGAATTTTACCTAAGTCATGTTTGCACGTTTTTTTTGCACTGTCAATTTAAAATAAAGCGCGCTATTCACTTTTAGATGGCAGCCAATGAGTTACGAGTTGATTCAAATAATGATTATTTACAACCCTACTTCAAACAGGTTTTGTTGATAGTTCACAATTTGCAAGTCGGGCTGAAATGTAAGCAAAATTGACATTTGTATTATTAGCCGTTCCAATGTCAAGAGCAGTTTAACACCAAAAATGGACTTCCACTACCCTCAAGCAATCTGAGATCTTTCTTCTCCCAATGTGACCTTCCCTCGCCAAGTATCTTTCCTCCAACCTCCAAGGTCACTTGTTTTACAGGCACGACCGGCTTGTGTTGATAGATGCATCTTAAATTGGAGGCAATTCAAAGTATTGAAACCCCTGAAGAGATACGGCTTCACATGAATGCCCCTCCGCTAGATTTCTCATGCATTAGGACTTTCATAGTGTGAACCCCAAATCAGTTTCTCCACTTCCTCGCCACTCTGGCACAGTCGAGTGGGCCGCCTATCGTGCCACTCTTTGGTGTCTCTTCGCACCGCCAGGTCCCAACGCTGTCTGGAGCCATTGGGTTTCCATTACCACAAATCCATTCTACTCATTTAAAATTGATGGTTGTGGACCTTCGCGTGACCTCCTGAGATAAGGGGGCCCCGAATCTTTTCCCTTTTTAAAACACCTCAAGGATTAGACTCAAAGCCCCCACACTCTGCTTATCAGTGGTCATATTTGAGTAGATGAAAAATCTGCTCTTTATTCATTTCCGGTATAATTTACTCGTGGGTAACTTTTATTAGTTGGTGATTGGATTACAGTCGCCGTATTTAGCGCAGTCTATCCCTTTTCAAATTCCTGATTATGGAGCATTATTATGACCCGCTTTCCCTTTCTAAGGATGCTACATTTTCAAATACGGGTGATTTGAAAATGTAGCATCCTTAGAAGGAAACTAGCATGAAAATTAGGTCTACGGCACAATTTGTTTTGGACAATCTGAGTCTATTCCAACTCTTTCAACAAGTGTCATCAAAACGGAAGCACTGTTGTGCTCTTTTCATTATATACGCTTTGCGAAGAACGTTTCAGGACATTTGGACTAATGGTTTTTAATGAACCGCAGCTTATGAGCGCCATCATTTGCGAAACCGCGAGTGTACACTGTCCGACAGATGGGACTGTAAACAAGCCGGGGCATGGAAAAATGTAAGCAATAAGAAGCAGCTTGATGCGTAAAGTTTAACTGTCACTCGCGGAGCTTTAGTGTGTTGACATGTTTTGCCGGGTGGTTTTATCTGGCGCCGTCGAGGCGAGCAGGCTTGTTTGAAGTGGCTGTTGGTCGAGGGAGGCTACAAAGAGGGGTTCTCTGCCTTATCGGCAAGACAGACCCCGGCGTTCTAATCGTCGTGTCCCAGAGACGGCCAGAGGTAAAATGGCGCGTGGATGGCTGAGCAGCGTCCAGGGAGTGGGTCGGATGCAAGAAGGGAGAGGTTGCAACGGAGAGTTTGGGGATAAGCTATCTTTATACCTCTTAGGTTACATCGAGTGACAGCCGCATTACAGCTTGGGTTCATAACACACCTGAAATCCTTTTGTTGAGACTACAGTGGTCCCCATCACATATTTTTGCACCCGGGTTGGAGTCACCGGATTTTGAGGATCTGCCGGTACCGATCCGATACCTCTGCAGTTTATTTTATTTATATTTGACTATTTTGTCGTGTCCGGGCCCGATTTCCGATCACGTGATTGGATCAGAGGCTTTCCCAGTTGGTCTACCTGAGCATTATTTTTGTTGCTTATTTGCTGCCACCGACTGCAATAGCCACTGAATTAATTTGAACTGGGAAGGCCAGGATTGAACGAGCATGTTTCATTCCCATTGGCGGCGATTGATGTCTCATCCAATTTGACTGGGGCTCTGGCAGCGATTGACGTCGATGGCAGCCAATGAGATAACTACATTTTAATTGCCTGATTTTTTTCTACACGATCTTGATCTCTTAAAAATGGCAAGACTGGGTCCGATTTCTAATCACACAATTGGATCGGGAACATCCCGAATTGAGAGAGACTAGTCCTGCAATCATGTTTGGAAGCGTTCTTCACAAGTGCTTGAAACAAATGAAATCGTAAACCTCGTCTCGTGTCCAAACATGTCGCTCTTTTGTGAATTTCCATCAGTGTGACATTAGTAGACGTCCGATCCATTTGAACTGGGAGTCGAACCTCATTTATTTGCGGGTATTGCCGTCCACGCCATCAAACGATTGGACCGGCGAGGGCTTGCTAAGCCCAAGAATGTACACGCCGCTTGTTTCCTTTGGAGCAAGACGTGTGACGCTCTCGCTCAGTAATGAAATGACATTATGATAATGTGTGGAAGCCAGCAGAATACAGGTAGGGTTGTTAACCCAGAGCTGATTGTGCGACACTGTGTTCCATTCTCCACACTTGATTTACCGCCGTGGCTGGTTTAAGGGAAAGACAATTGGATCGGTGCTATTGATAATTAGTTTTTAATGTGCCACACTCATCATGTCCAATTTCATGCCCCTTAGGCAGCTGATCGCAGATTTAATCAACACATTATTGCTTGCTATACTTAAACTCGGGATTGGGCGGGGGGTCACGTGTTGATTGTGTTTGGGGTAGGGACGCCGTTTGATTTTTGCGAGTGGACTAAATGTCATTTCTTGTTGAGCTTGGTGTGTGATAAAATGAGATTAAAAAAACGACAAGTAGATGTTGCACTTTTTAGCCTTGTTTTCCAAGAGGGCGTTCCTGTCTCGTGCACATAAGTCATTTTTATTGAGAGTTCCCGAAGCAGCGTACTCTATTCATGTCAACTTTGGTGCGGTGGCAGTTTTTTGTTTCCGCTTCTCTGACTCCATTCCTGTTGTCGGAAAGCTGCAATAATGCGAATGTTCACTTTGGATTTACAAGCAAGTCTTTTATGAGCCTTTTTTTTTATTTCCGCTTACATTCAAAGGTCAACGACCGCCCGTCACTCTAATAAGCTTTTTAATGATGAACCAATTGCTTTTTCAATGGTGAAACAGCATGAAAGCGGCTCCTTCCCTCTTGTGTTTAGTTTTATTTATGTTAGCAGCATGAGCCTCTGTGCAAATGACTTTAAATCTCTGAATGCTAACCTCCCCTTTGTTTTTCTTGTTTCCTCTCCTTTCTTCTCCCCCCATCCTACCAATGCAGGACCTGCCCAGATTCCAGGTAGGCTCACTCTTTATTAGTGTATAAAATATGGATGTATTTATTGAGTGTCGTCTTTTGCTCTAAACTCCTTCAACTGTTCTTTCTGATTATAGCATGGGTTTTATTATGGAGAGTGTTTTCTTGAAAATGTATTTTTAACCCTGCGTTGTAATGCTACCAATGAAGACACTGTGTTTCTTGTCACGGACTGAAAAGTCCATCGCCCTTTTTTGTCCATAACCTGTTAAAACAGGATTCACGTAAAGCCCGCTGCATGCATTTCAGTTCCAATATGGCAAATGACTGATGAAAATAAATGAAAATATGTATTTCCTCAGGCAGTAAATCAAGTCACGCGGCCCCTCTAGGTCGGCTCCCCCCCTCTCCGCCGAGTTTTTTAATCTAATTAGCTGCGTCGGTGACAGTTATTTATATGTGCATGAATTCGGCCTGAAAAGCTAGCGATCTTCTACGTGACCTAACGACCGTGCTTTCCACCCCCCTTTGGGCTGATTGGGCGCAAACCAGCCCTCCGCGGACCTGTTCTCGGTCACCTGAATGCCTACAGGTATTCCGAGACAACGACATCGTGAACTGCGGCTCGATTCCGACTTTATTTTGGGATATGTATTTTCACATGATTCAGTCCTAGCCAATGTTGCTTGTTTAAATATATCCTACCAACTGGAATAACTAAATGAGCATCAACACTGGAAGTGAACAACATTGGAACAGTAATTTCCTCTATTTTCACCGTTCACTTTTCATAGATTTTTTTTTTTTAGTTTACATATTTAAAAATGACTGCCAGGTGGCCAAGCCATATATTCCACCAGAAATCTGAAAACAACAACAAGCAGACTACCAAGAAAGATTATTAATATATTTCATGCAGCCAGGTGGCATACAAATGGAAAAAAAGCACTGCCATGAGCCATGTGTGTATATATACATATATATATATATATATATATATATATATATATATATATATATATATATATATATATATATATATATCATTTTTAATTTTTTGGGCTTGTTAAAACAACACAGCAAGACATTTACTCAGCACTCCCCGAGTTTTTCCTGTCACTGCAGACAACTGCAGCCTTGTTTGATGTGTATGATGATCAATACAAGGCAGGACGGCAGGTGGAGAGGGGATTATCCATGTGTGCACAGAGTACCTCTATAAACACATGCACGCTCGGACACCCATTCGGGGATCCATCAATCATGTGTGCAAACACTGCTCCTTGTAACGCCATCTTTGGGAGCTTTTGCAAAAAGAGTCCTTTTCTTTATCGTTGCAGCAATTGAAGTAGTTTTGGGGGGAAGATAAGTTGCACCAGCCAAAGAATACACAACGAACCGGGAAATTTTGTATATAAGTCGCACTGAAATTTAAGTTGCTTTTTTCGGGATCGTATTTCTTTAAATCAGAAGAGCAGATATATGTTAAAATAACAATAGTGAGATGGAAAACAACAGACTAAATGGGCGCCTACCACCCTCGACGCCATTAAAAAGTGAGCCTCAATGTCTGGTAATGGCAATCAATGAGTTGCGCTTGACAAAAAATCTCAGTCTTTGCACGTTTCCATCTCTTATCCTTGAATCTCGCAAATGTACGTTCCAAAAACGGTTGAAATTCTCCGCTTATCCGCCCAATGCTGAGCCCCTCGCCACACTTTTTACCTGATTAACAAAGCATAGCCAGGTTGCCCCGAGTAAGCCAAGAGAGCGCCTACAGGAAAACAAAAGCGAAGCACCTGGGCGGTGTTGCGATATTGTATTTTTGCACTCTGCGTGTACAAGTTTGAAAGGATTCTCCGCTGCTAATCGATAGAGGTGTGTGAACGAGTCAGATTCACTAACACGCTATGACTAAAGCCACTTCCCAAAGCTCGACTGAAGCTCCCCACCACCTCCTCCTCCAAAAAAGGAAGCTGCGGCTCTACGGAATCACTTTTGCTCGCATTGACAGCTTGTCCAATACGGTTACACGAACGGCAAAGCCCCTTTTTTTTTTTGACCGTTATTCCCCAGCAGGCCTGTGGCGCTCCTCCCAATTTGACCAAAATACACTTGCTGCATTTTCCCGGGGTGCCGTCTCCCGCAGGAACGCTGACAGCATCTAGGGGCAAAATGATGTTGACCGTTAATTAGCGCCAAGCCCCGCTGCGTCCACATACCACCTCCGCCTTGTCACCGTTGTTTATTTCGCCCGTTGCGAGCATCTCGATGTGCTTAAAAACACAAGGTAGCAGATGCCCCGCAGCAGCTCGCCTCCGCCTGTAACCTTCAGTTGGACGCCTTGAAAAGCATTTTGTAGTTTATTAGCGTATTATCATAAGCAGATGCCCGCCCCCGCCGCCCACCTCCTATGAAAGTGACATCCAGGCCGGAATATTAAAGGCGGCCTGGCTCGTTAACGGAGCACCGCCGGGGACGGTGATTTGAATCTTGTTTGTTAAGCTGTCTATTTTTATCTGTCAGCATGACAGGTTGCAGCTTCTCCCCTTCTGTTCTCTTCCTCGCCGTCTTGGAAATGGGAGGGATTTGTTTTCGCTGTTTCCAGGGTTGCGTTTTTTTATTTTTTTTATTTGGTTGGCACTGAAGATAAACTGGTCATTTGCACAAGACCTTAGAGGAAGACTCTTTTGAAAGAAAAATCACCAGCAACATCAAACTCAAGCTCAAATACTGTTTTCTACATGATAAGATCCATTCATTTATTTTCCTTACGACTTGTCAGAGTCTCTGGGGTGCTGGAGTCCGTCCCAGTTTACTTCAGGGAGGGGAAGGTGGACTACAAAGGTTGTGAAAATTTCTTGGAACTACGATAACAGAGAAAATGCTTGAATACCAATCATGATTTTGAAGGATAAAGGTGAAACTATTTTCCCTAATTCCTGGAAATAATGAAATTCTCTTTTGCTTTCGTTGTTGTTTTGTTTTGCAACCCAAATTTTCCCCTAGACCAAAATTGTCCTAAATAGTTTCTGTCAACTCATTGGTTGCCTCTTATGGAGCTGGATGTCTGATTCATTTTGCTTGGGATGAACAATTGCCCCTCAAAATGAACGTCTCGTGCCATTTCATTCAAAGCCAGTCCTCCCATTTTAAATGACTTGGACGTCTAGCACCATCAAGAACAAGAATGTTGCTGAAGTGTTGCACAGTAATGTATTATTATACGATTTCTGTATAGTCGAATATTATAGTTTGTTTTCCTGACCCATATATCGACAATTGTTCTATCGCCATATTTTCAGATAATCGTTATCGGGGGCTTGTATGACCAATTGCATCGGGATGTACCCAAAAGTTCCCGCCTCTAACTTATTTGCGTGATTTAACTCCCATCTTTGTGACCGGACGTTTGGTCGACCGAACGTTTGGTCCCCAGACGTTTGGTCGACCGGACGTTTGGTCGACCGGACGTTTGGTCGACCGGACGTTTGGTCGACCGGACGTTTGGTCGACCGGACGTTTGGTCGAACGGACGTTTGGTCGAACGGACGTTTGGTCGAACGGACGTTTGGTCGCCGGGTTCGCTCGCTGTCAAATTATGACAGAGTTTACTGTTGATATTTTGATATTAGATATTTAGATATTGAACTCACTCTCTCTCTCTCATGATTATACTTTTGAGAGCTGGTTTCAACAGTAACAACCCGGCGACCAAACGTCCATTCTACCAAACGTCCGGTCGACCAAACGTCTGGGGACCAAACGTCCGGGGACCAAACGTCCGGTCGACCAAACGTCTTTCGACGAAACGTCCGAGTACCCCTATCTTAAACTCACAGTCAAGCTACAAATGTACATTTTTTCTTTAGAATACAGAAAACAGTAGAATAAATATGCCAGTAAAGAAACGGTATTGTCTAAACAGATTAATGAGAAACCAGTCAAGATCGTTTTAGCGGTGGGCGGGCGGGCACCTTCTCTTGGCCGCGCTCGATTCCCGTCACATGCCCGACGCACGTGTTGACACCGCACGCCTCCGAGCCGGTGGGCCTGGTGTTTTAAACGTGTCAAAGAAGGCGCTGGCGTCATCGTTCATCGGAGCGAAGTCGGGTTGTTGGTTCGCAGATAAACAAAAGTACGGTGACTGCGGCGGAAAAACGATGGTGGGGGGGCCGGTCGTTGGAGGACACTGCAGCATCTCGTCCTCGTCCCTCTTATCATATCCGAGCGCCACGGGGCGTCTCTCCTTGAGGCGCGTCTTCACTTTGCGGGGCCTGATGAATAAAGCAATACACGTTTTAGTGGAATATGAAGAGTCTGTAGTGCCAGCCGGTGTTTCCGTCACACTTGTGGAAAGACTGGACGTATCTTTGAGGTGGAACCTTTACACGTTTTTACAAGGGAAATTGACAGAAGCCAGTGATTGACTGCGAGGAATTCATTCATACTTTTCAGGATGAAATTAAATTGGATCTATCGGACGTTTACTGTAGAGAAAGGGTATCAAAGTCATTTTTGTCGTGGAATATCGTGTAGTTTTTATTCGGAGCAGCGAGGCTGCCATAATTAATTGACCCTTCAATTGAGAGCATTTTTTGTAGTCGATAGGTCATTTACAAATGTTAAAAAATGGCAAATATTCTCTCATATTTTTCATTTTTTTGTAAATTTATTAAATTTCTAATATATAGATAATAATAGATCAAATTCCTTTATTGTCTTTGCATCATTATTTTCATTTAAAAAAGGAAAGACCCTAAATACATTTTAAGAAATATATTTTATTTTGATTTATATATAAAAAAGCAGAAAAGAGGAAATATTCTGTTGTATGTATTTATTTTGATTTGTCAAATGCTTTGTTGGGGTGGAAAAAAAAACATACACAAACACATAATCCGTAATTGGAAGGAAAAAGCAAATGGTAAATGGGCGTTGGCAAATAAAGAATGTGAGAAGTCTCGTATCGGCAGGCAATTAAAGGCACTTGTGGCTCTAATTAGTGGAAAAATGTTCTCGGCCAAGCAGAAAAATGGAATACCTTCCAAAATGAAAGAACCTGCACATAGTTGTTTTTCGAGAACGTAACGATAGATCTAGCTCGGACGACTTTGGCCATTATGCTGGTGTACAATAGCCTCCCTCAGCAAATCCTTCTTCATTGATTTATGTCCGACTTTCTCTCATAATTCAACATAGCAACACTGTAGAAAGTCAGAAGTGGATTCCGTCGACACTTGGAATATGAGATTATTTAAAAGCTTGCACGGCAACATCCAAGGTGCGGCTTAGTTATTGAGTAAAGTTTAATTATTTAGACCCAAGACCTGGCATTTTCTATTGCTGTTAGCTGTGAAGGATTTGATAAAATGCACCATCCCAACCAAATTGGAAAATGGCACAAATTTTGCACCATTTGGCTTCACCAACCTTGCAGAAAAGAGTTAAATACATGTTTTTTAGCAGAAAAAAAAGCAATATGTAGGATTTTTACGTGCAAGAAATTGTGCAAATGGATCGGTCATTTAAAAAATGTGTACCTGTTCATGATTTTTGTTTGAATAGCAAAAAAAAACATACTGTATCTTGTAGTGCTCCTACTTGCATGTGCACACACCATCATTATCATGTCATGCCGATTCAATTGAAAAGATGACTTTAGGAAATCTTTGCCAAATAACAGGGCACCACCTTGTGTTGAGCAAGTGCATATTTTTAAATGTGATTACCACAAAATGAATAGTTAAGGCCCCCAATACTGTCATAACCGCCTGAGGTTGTTTGTCTAGATGATGAGAGTCCATGAATAACCTTCATAATTAAGTTAGATACCAAACTTGTCTATAGTAAACTTTAAAAAGGGAAGTATTGAAAAGACCAGAAAAACGCTCACTCCAAAATATTCTTCATAAGTTACGTGTCATTACTTATATATATATATTAGTTTGTGTCTTTCTAATCTTATTCCTCCCCCAGAAAACACTCACTTCACTCCTTAAAGGACATTGACTAGATGTCCAATCAATTTTGACTGAGAGAGCAAGTGAATATATACTCTAGTCTTCTTAGTTATAATGCATTGGACATGTATTGCTTTCAATGGGAGGCAATGAATTAAATATAGTAAATGAAAGACGTGCAGGCCATACTTGCGTACAAAATATTTTAATGGCCTACAGCAGTGGTCTACGAGCCACCTGGTGCTGGTCCATCAGAGAAATAAATATTAATGTTTTCAATCTCGCCCTCCTACTTGAAATGACAAAAGTTGTAATGATAATAATAAATAAATGCTATTATGCTTGGGACTTGTTGTCCGTGCACCATGTGGCTGCCTCCCACCCACTTCAAATGGTTTGGGGGTCTACTCTTGAAAAAAACAATTGGTGGGACAAATGTTATTGTTATTTTTTTTGCCTCATTAGCTGCCTTTTGAATACTGATGTCATTTTAGCGGCATAACAGTAGCAATACTAAAATCGGCTGGCAGTCGTTTACTGCCACTCTCCCACTTCAAACAGATTGGACGTCTACTATTGATAAACTGATTTAAAAATTACAGCAGACTAATTTTTGATGATTGGGTATGTATCATCGTCATCTTTTGCGCTATTTTTTTTTTTAATGGCTGGCGGACATCTTGAATGGGGCGACCAAATAGCTGGGAACTTCATCTTGAAAAATTGCATAGCATTGGCACCTTATTCTTTAGCACTCTCCAATACTGATGATGTCATTTTAGCGCCATAACAGTAGCGATACTAAAATCTGTAACTGAAAAAATGGTACACGGTCGATTGGTCGCCGGTCTTTTGATCGCCGATCTTTTGGTCGCCGGTCTTTAGGTCGCCCGGAAGGTAAGTGACAATTACCATTTAAATCGTTGCTCAAATTCCCTAAATACAAACTGCGAATTACTATTTATTCATACTTAATGCCCTAGTAATTATTAGGCTAAAGAAAAGCTCAAAATGTCCCGGACTTTGATTGTTTTTTGTTGGAGAACTTGTTAAGACCCTGACTGATGTAGCTTCTTAAAGGGACAATGCATCTACATACAAACTCTTATACACTCACATGTCGGCTCAGTACAACTGCTCATGGCCATTGTTGGCTTTTATTGATGCGTAGACTGTGTTGTTTTACCTTGTTTTGTCGCCGGTCTTTTGGTCGCCCGTTGTTGCGGTCCGGGCGACCAAAAGACCGGCGACCAAAAGTCCGGCGACCAAAAGACCGGCGACCAAAAGACCGGCAACATATCGACCGCACACGATGTACATCGTCATCTTTTGAGCTCTTTTTTTAATGGCTGGCGACCAAATAATTGGGAACTTGATATTGAAATATTGCATAGCATCGGCACCTTATTTTTTAGTACTCTCCAATACTGATAATGTCATTTTAGCGCCATAACAGTAGCGATACTAAAATCGGTAACAGAAAAAATAACCCATTTCAATAAACGGACCTCAAGAAATCATAAGTGTGGCTCTTTACTACCTGGATACCGAGCCATGATTTTAACGGTGGTGGTTATTAATATTTATGAGATAGCGTGTCAACTTAGCCTTGTTTATTTATCTATTTATTTATTTTTTATTAAAAAAAATATCACGCCCTGACTGAAGCTGCAAGTAGAAACTGCGTGCCCTTATAAGAGTTCATCCGATGTTCCTTCCCACTGACATTTGAGTGTTTTTGTGGAGAAAAGGCCAGTAGATATTTGACCCGTGGCGCTGAAGAGGGTCAAAGACGTCAGCCGCTGGCCGCCCGTGTCAAAAAGTCACAGCGTGCCAAAACAAAATGAAAGTTGTCAGGCGAGGCGGCAGGCGGCGACGCTTCGCCCGCGGCTCCGACTTAATAAGATTTTGCCACGCCGTGTTCCATAACAGCTGTATGGCGGTCGTCTCCCGCGCGCATATTCAATTAGGCCACCCAGATGGTCGCCATGACAGCGAGGAAGATACTCGTTAGGAAATTAACGCTGCCGCATTAGTGGCCTCAGACTGTTTTTGGCATGTCATCATCTCGCCGTTTTGACAAGCGGACGCCGCGTTTTCTTTGTGTTTTAAACGTGAAAGGGTCGGTGAAAATAAGATGATAATCCTTATGTCAATGCGTCAGTTTCTTTTTATTTCCACTTTCCATTTCTATTCATTTTGCCAGCGGGCTGTTGGGAGATCGCCAATGGGAGAGCAGCTCTACTTTGCCAATTTTCAAAATAAAATGAAGGGTGCTTCAAGTGTTTTACATATATTTAGCATTTCCTAACTTGAAGGTCTTTTGTATCCAGAGACAAATTTTGTAGAAACATTCGTAAGTAGAATTGTGATAGGTTTATTAATAGGTATATTTTAATATAATATAAACAATACAAGGTGGGCATCGGGTACATCTCTGCCGTTAAACAAGTGAGAATCGTCCTGGCTCGTCCTCGCCACCGTGACATTCTGAAGAAATGGCATCCTCTGTCCATTTAGTTGTGCATAATCAAAACACTTAAGGTAATCTGATTCAAACAATTGCATAAGCTAACCGAAATACACCATTTAGGTCAAAAAACAACTGCCACAACAATTGCATATCAGGTCGGAAACCAAAAACAACTGCGTAAGAATTTGCACAAGTAAGCATAATAATTTCATATAAGGTAAACCGAGCGACAGTATTTTTAAACAATATGCGAGTATTTTCGGAAGTTGATTCGATTATCGCCACCTGCCGGAATCCAAGTCAAAGCAATTTAAGAGTCCTTCACAGATCTTCATTGTGAACTCAGATCAACAGTCCTCGGCCCGGAACATGGTGACCTGTCCGGTCAATAGTCCTGAAAACAATTAAATGTCCTCGAAGCCAGCTGCTTTGTAGAGTAACCACGAGCTTGCTCGGTCCCTAAAGACTAAAGAAGCTCATATACATATTAATGATTAATGCACATATAATAACATCCCAGAATAACCTCAACAAATCGCAACTGTTGTTTTGAGTTGTGTCTTCAGGTACGGATTCTCTCTGCATTTTTTTACGTAGCCTAGCGACAGTAAAAACGTTGCAGGGCTGCCGAAAAAATTAACAGGCGACGGCCAGGTCCCCTGCAAATTGGGTTTCTCTATGAGCCCGCTGACAGTTGTACGCTACATACAAATTAAATGAAGAGGAAAAAAAAACAAAAGCCCACCCCACCGGTCTTCACTGAGAGGCTCTTTGAAGAGCATGGCCGCTACAAGGTTCTTGACCTTTTCCCCGAGCTGTCAGTCAACACAAGCGCCCAGACCGAAGGCATGTTTTCCATATTTCCTTATTTTATTTATTTATTTTTTCATGTGGGTATTGCAAGTTCCCTTCAAACACTGCAGATCTCCCTTTCTTCACATGCACTTTGTTTGGGGTGACCTGGAATCCAGGTGGATTCCTAAATTCATCCATCTATTTATTAGTTTGACCAATTACCCGAGAGTGCTATCCGAGGTGTGCGATAATGAGCTCATCAAAAATTCTGTCTTTGCAAAAATAAGTAGAGTTTAGACCTCCACCATGCTTGTGCAAAGTAATTGGGAATAGTCCAAATTCCCTATTAACTTTAATGGGACAGGACTTCTGATATTATTAGTCAGAGTGTATATCTAAATCTGATGAGCATGCAGATTTTTAAAATATATATTTTAGTGGCAGTGTTGTTTGATTTAAGTTGAACCGAAGTAGGTCAAGTGACCATCTTTGGTAATTAAATTAAGTGTGACTTATAGTCCGGAAAATACGGTATCTATGCATTCGCTTTCCGTTTGTTTTTAATTCCAGAATAATTGATCAACATCTGGTTAATAAATATCTAAATTGGTAGAAAACACAATTTGTTTGGCACAAATCAGGGATTTTTTAACCACTAAAAACGCCAAACTCGGTATTCACTCTTGACTTTTTCGTGACTTCATTTTTTGGAGGATTGGAAAAAAAAATGGTAAAAATCTAACTGGTTCAAAGATCAGTCGTTTTTATTCCTCAAAGCTTGGATCCCGTTTCTCTGGTGACTTAATTCCACGAGCAATTTTTGGCCTCTGAGATGAAAGGCGCAGCTTTCATGCAAAAAGAGCCCAATGTAATTATCTACAATGAATACTACTGGGATGGTTGACTATAGAATTGGGAATTTAAAGCTTCCACTATCAGAGGAATCGAGTGTTTTACTGTTTGTGGCAAATTATCAAAGTGGAGAAGTTTTCGTTATTTATTTGAACCAGAAACCAAGCAAGGCAAAATCTATAGTTTGTTTCAATCTGCATCAGTTTGAAATAAACTAAGATGACACTAAACCTCAAATTTGGACATTTTAATTCCAGTAACAACAACAAATTGAACTTGCCATGGGCACGCCAAAACCGTCCAATCCATTTTGACAAGGGGGGTTGGCAGTGATCATTCATATTTTATATGTATCATATATGATTCTATTTATAACTTATTTTATTTGAGAAACAGCTTCAATAAAAAGAGATAAGTGGAATAAGTGGGCAATATATTATAGTATAAATATTCTATATAATATATAGTCATGTAGGCCACCTTTTTAATTATTTGGATGCAAGATCTCAATTATAATTAATAGTTTTTTTAATTTGTCAAAGTAAATGGAATTTATCACAGATAAAATGGTGAATTTTCCCCTATTTTAGCAAAATATTTAAAAAAATGAAAAACATTTAAAATTATTCTTGTTTAAATCATTTGAAAAAATGAAAAACATTTAAAATAAGAATAATTTAAATTGTTTTTATTTTTTTAAATTATTCTGCTAAAATAGGGGAAAATCTACCATTTTCTCTGGGATAAATTCTATTTACTTTACTTTTTTTTTTTAATTATAATTGAGACCTTGGATCCAAATAATTAAAAATGTGGCCTACATGACTAGATATTATATAGACTATATATACTATAATATATTGCCCACTTATACGAATGCCAGATCTGTATTAGGTGTTTTTTAGTGACCAAAAATAATTACTTGGCCACCGTATCAAAAGGATGAAATGAATGTGGTTGACTTAACATCTTCCCTGAAACACAAACACTGTGTGCACTTGAGGAACAGTGTGTTCCTAACACATCATGCAACAACACCAGGACGAACAGAAGGTCTTCATGCCACCGCAGCGCATAATGAGCACCGACCAAACAATACAGTGTAATGTTTAATGAGGGAGGATTTTTTTCCCATGGTTATGTTGCAAGCTTGTTTACGTTAGCATCTCCGATTCATTCATTTTTAATAAGGTATCAATCCGTTATCTTCTTTTTTATCGTCGTTTGCTGTTTGATCTGCATTTGGCTTGACCAACCGTTGGTCAGCAGATACTTGCGTGTGGTGCAAACAAACGGCAATGGCGCAGTTTGTGGTTGTTAGAAATGCTTTTAGTTGAAATGTAAAAAGTAAATGAGGCTTTGGAGATCCGTTGAGGAATGATCATTCAGGAGTGTGTAACAGCTACAATTATTTTCACTGCAGACAGCCATCATCGCTGTGAATTTTAATTTAGGAATGTTTGACGTATTGAATCTACTTGGCGGTGAAATATAATGGATTTAAAAATGTTCTGTTCTAGATGTATTCAATTTATCTAACAAAAAAAGGATCATGGTGTCTGGTTATTTTTGTTAAATGACAACAAGCCTCAATTTTGCTTTGACATGCCTCCATTTGCACTTTTTAAAAAGAAGTTCAAATTACACTGGAACAGCATAGCTTACTTTGAGTGGTTTCACAGCGGGCGTAATCGTGAAAAGAGCTGCTGAAAGCGATCCCCGAGGTCCTGTCGGTGTTGGGTGGGGAGGGTTAGGTTTTTTTTTTTACTCTATTGCTAGATGATATTGTTAATTCTGACCGTGAAAGTGGTAGCAATCTTAGTTTTCGTAGCCAACAGAACTGGCAACCAGGACGAACACAAAAAAACTGATCCCATAATTGGCTGATTGGTGGACTGCGGGGCATCTCTTGAATTGAAACAATAGCTAAAATGGGCTAAATTTTGGGTGGGAATGGGAAAATCTCGGCTTCACCATCAATAGCCGTGTTGGAAATATTTCCATAAACATGTTTCTTTAATGTCTATTCCATTACTAGGGCCGTTTAATGAATAATTCAAGTGCAATTCTGATAATTTCTCCCATTAGAAGATTGCCCTGGAGGAGTTAAAAAAGAGTCATAATTTGTTCACCAAAGAGTTAAAAAAAGTTATAATTTGTTCAAGAAAGAGTTAAAAAAAGAGTCAATTGTTCACGAAAGAGTTTAAAAAAAGAGTCAATTGTTCACGAAAGAGTTAAAAAAAGAGTCAATTGTTCACGAAAGAGTTAAAAAAAAAGTCATAATTTGTTCACGAAAGAGTTTTAAAAAGTCATTTGTTCACGAATGTGTTAAAATGGTGCGTAATATTTGAAAGCACCTGCAAAACATTTAATCTGTGTGCAGATACAATCCAATGCAGCAAGTAATTCTCTTCTGACAAAAAAAGGAGTTTAGTTGATAAGGGGGGGTTAGTCTTTCTATCATATCATTCTGGCATGACCAATCAGCTCCAATTTGAAGTTGTATTTCCCTTCCAGATGTAATTAATTGGAACTAAAAGCTGAATCGTGTCTCCCATTCATTGTGCGATGTTAAACACTAATATTTTCAGTCTCCAGTGAAAAGAAAAGAATTGGCCTCAGCGTCCCACGACATTTGGTTTCGGAAAGGACCGCAGCTCCCCTCTGGCAATCCAGTGAATTATGCAAACCTCAAATGACTCCGCAAAAAATTAATACCCACTTCATGAATCTATTTTCTTTTGGGCCTCTGATGCCTGAAATTGAACTGCGCAAACGGTGTTCAGCCATTCTCCCACAATGTCTGTAATTCACGCCGCATAACCGCCGGTTTTAATGACCCGGACAGACTGTGTGGAAGGCTGTCATCATGAATGAGACCAAATTTAAACGACTCTTACAGGGAACAAGGTGATCCAGCTTTAAAATTTAGTCTGTCGGTCGAGACATTTTGGTTTTTTTGCAGGTCTTCCATTGTAAGTTTGTTTACCGATAAGTACGGCAACATTGCGTGCACATCAGTGGGTATCCTGTGGGATTTTTTTATTCGTATTTGATTGAAGTCAGATATCATATATGGATGTTAATAGTTGTCAGACTGGTGGTGAATGAGTTAATGATGCGATAAACTTGCCTATATTGGAAAAATAATGTTACTTCAAGTCATAAAAATCCAGTTTGGGAAATAAGATTTTAGTCAACATCCCAACTCAAAAATGTTTAAATTTCACATGGCTACATTTTATACAATGATTTCTTGACTCACACTATAAAATGTTGGTTGTTGATAGAACCCAGACTACAAAATTAACACTTTTACAAAAATGTCTAGGTGCATAAGTGAACATACCCGTATGCAAAGTTGCCATATTTAGCATTTTGCATGACGTCCATGACTTTGAAAGACCTCAGCAAGGCATTGAATGAACACATTTCTGAAATTTTACAACAGCTATCTCCTTCAAAAATTTTGCATTGAGAGCCACACTCCACTTGTCAATTCAAAATTCCCCACCGGTGTGCTCAATTGGGTTCGGATTAGGAGACATGCTGTTCTTAAGAAATGCTTCTGTTGTCATGGAGTGATGGCAGCATCTTCTCTTTTAAAATACAACATTTTTTACCCTTTTCCAGTCAGCTGTCACCTGTGTAATGAGTATTTGGAGAAAAAAATCTGTCGGGGAAAATGTCTGCCTTTCCCAAATGTTTTTTTTAGCAGTGTTTTTATTTCTGTCCCATCATTCTTAGAAAATGTGCAAATGAACTTCATGTAAAAATTGTTTGCACTGTGTCTCTTGTCCAGTGGTGAGTCAGAACCTGGTGACGGACAACGTGTCAGTGGTGGAGGGCGAGATGGCCATCATCAGTTGTCGGGTGAAGGACAACGACGACTCCGTCATCCAGCTGCTCAACCCTAACAGACAGACCATTTACTTCAGAGACGTGAGACGTAAGTGACACCCTGACTTCCATGATTTGTTGTTGTTTTTTTTCCTCCACTTTTGTTTGTCTATTTTTGTTTTGGCTGGCAGACCGCCGACAAACATTTCTGAACTTTTCTCATCTAAAGCTGTCACCGCAGTGGCCAATTTGGATTTTTAATTACACTGCAAAAATACAATTTGCTGACAGAGTTCAGCGTGAAACAAAACAAACTTCAGGCATCTGATTAGACCCTTGTTGTGTTTGCTTCCCCATTAGCTATTCTGATTAGAAGCCACCGTTTGCTCTCGTAAACGATATGGACAGGGAACTTTTAGGAAGTTACAATTGCGCTAATGAGGCTCGTCATGCTGGGATAGCCGTGAGCCGATAATCAGTTTGAAGGTAATCTTAGGTTTAAAAAAAAAAGTCAAGGTATCAGACTTTAACTCAGACTTTCATTCAAATGAAGTCATTCAGTTTTGACATTGATTGTTGTCATTATAATGTAATGAGGTAAGATATTGATTTTATTTTTTAGAGTCTAGTGAATTTCTGTTTTGAATCATTTTAATTATATTTAGTTTATTAAAATGGTATTTATTTATATTTTTTTCAGAAAAGATTTCAAATAATACAGGAGAAATATGACTGAATTTGGAATTGTATCATTTTGTTTTGAATTGACCTATGATTTACAATCACATTTTGATTCACAAATGTTAATATCTTGGCCTATATCAACCATTTTTTTGCAGAGCTAAGTACTTACTTATTTTAATGTGCACTCAAGGTAGTGCAAGAGCAGCCGTTGAATTGTAGTGGTTTTAATTAATATGCTCTCATGTTACTTTCACTTCCAACAAGCTACATTAAGTTTGACCCACATGTCTACAGCAGATTAATTTGGGAGTGAGGTTAATGCGATCCGCCAAACAAGTTTTCGCCTGCAACTTTGGCCATTTAAAAAAAAAATAGGCTCATATCCCTAAACATTTAACGACCTGTTCTGTTTATTCTTATCCCAGCCAATTACGCTGTCACCACTCTTATTAGCGCTGATCAGCTCAGTGCGCAGGGCTTGCTCGCTTTTGCCTAGCTTCCTTTTAATTGATTCTTTTTTTTCACCCAGCATTCACAGGTGTCTTACTAAATAATTGCAAAACAGGACTGCTACTAGGCATAGATTTTTTTTTGTAATAACTAGTGTAGCACCTACAACAATTTGTGCGTCCTGATACCTAGACCTGGCTATGTGTTATTCCCGATACAGTGCCGATACCATATTTTGGGGTGGAGGGTGGCTTTTTTTTACTGTATACTCACTTGAATGTCACGTAATTGCTGTCATTGTTATGTCAGCCACTGCTTAGCTAACCTGTGACGGTACTCGGACGTTTGGTCACCGGATGTTTGGTCGCCGGACGTTTGGTCGCCGGACGTTTGGTTGCCCGGACGTTTGGTCGCCCGTACGTTTGGTCGCCCCGGACGTTTGGTCGCCGGACGTTTGACAACATGACAGAGTTTACTGTTGAAGCCAGCTCTCAAAATTATATTCATGAGAGAAAGAGTTTAATATCTAAATATCTACTGTTGAAACCAGCTCTCAAAATTATATTCACCCTGGCGACCAAACATCCGGGCGACCAAACGTCCGGGCGACCAAACGTCCGGTCACGCCTGTGACAGTGTTAGATATCCTATCCATTTCAAGTAGGAAGGGTGAAAATCAAATGGTTTGGACTTTTACTATTGAGAAACTCATTTCAAATCATGCAAAAAAAAATTATTGGAAGCCTATCATTATCTTGGGAAGGCCCACAAGTCCTCTCAGTAGAACAGCACAATATTTCTTCATATTCCCTAATAGATGACATTATTTTAGCGCCTTATCTGCACCAATATTAGTATTGGTGTCAACACTACTATTAAGATAAGCCCACTGGCGGAAGACGGTTACTTTAAAATTCAAGAAGTGGTCCTTTCTTCACCGTATGAAGAGGCAAGAAGCACCTCAAAAAGAGCGAAAACAACATTTAACGGTCGACAGGAGTAGCTGCTCAGGGCTTGACGGTAAGAAGGTAATTAGAGGGAGCGGCCGCGCCCGCACTCGCCCTCTCTTGACAGCCCGTAATAAAACTCTGATGCGCTCCTCTCAAAAAGTAGTGGCAGCCACTAATCACAATTGATTGCGGCCACTTAGACGCCTCTCGGCCCATAGCCCAGCGAACGCTCGCCGCCTGAAATGCGGCGTGACGGGACGTGGGAGGAGAATACAAGTTTGATGGCGGGCCCTCGACAGAAAGAGGCGAATCGATCCAAATGAAGTGCTATATTTTTTGAATGAGTTCTTTTCCCCTCCCCTTTGTGATTCGACCGTTACTGTCAGCCGCATTTCAGGCCACGGGACGATAACTGACCTATTTTGGGAAGCGGCGCGACAGCTCCTCCACCTTTTGCTGTGATTAAGTGTGTTTGCGGGAAATGAGAGCACTCCGTCATCCGCTTAGATGAGCAATCAATTTCCTATTTACAATAGTGCTGACGTGCAATGTGCCGTGTGCAGTCGCAGGGCAGGAAATTGCCTTATTTCTGTTTCCAAAATGGAATATTCACGACTTGCTTGCCAAATGCTAGAAAGCCTAACTTTGAAAAGTAGTAGTTTAGTGGTAAATTGACTTCAATCTCTATCGCCATTGATGGATTACAGTGTTGGATGCATTGGGAGCTGATGGTGCCGATGATTGGTAGGCGGGTGGCGAGAAGTCTCTATCGCTGATGATCGGATAGAGGTTTGGAAGACAGATAGATTGCTTGACACCAGTCATCATTTATTCGCTTTTAAGTCGGCTACACTTTCATATGACATCAATTGTAATATGCTGGCGCCATTGTTTGATATTGATCCAAAAGCGCCATTGAGCGAACCCCTGTTTGCAGAAATTGTGCTGCTATAATTGGTTAGATAGATGCTTTATTTTAAGTTGGCTTACCATCTTCTGACTGTTTTTTTAATTAAATTTCTTTCTCACCACTGTTTTTTTTTTTTTTACAAAAGCCATCGGATTTTGCATTTATTTTGAATGAATTTGAACACTTGGCTCCCATCAAAACAGTCAACGGGGTGTCTGCGGTGTCCCTCTTAATAAAAGCCAAGGATGAGGAGGGCGAAAAATAGCACGGGGACTAAAGGTCGCCCTATTTTTTTTTCTTTTGCTGCCAAATCCACCAAAGGAGTGATGCGTGATGCACTGTGTACTGACACATCCGTAATAGAAATGTCCGCCGCGTTGCCTGGCGCTCACCTTCCATGTCACGCCGCGTTGTCCCCTCAAAGCCCGCTGCGACGCCGTCGCCGTGTCCTTGGATACCGTTGACTTGTCCTCCCAATCCTTACCCTTTCTGACTGAGTGTGTCACTGCTGTCCAGATGAGAGCGCTTTTATATATCGGACCTCAATGCTTCATTTAGAAGTGCGGATTAGCCTGAAAGCCGGCTGCGTGAGGGTTTTACAAACCAACTAAAATGAGTTTTATTTGTGGCGCGCTCCACTGAAAAACGCCGTAACCTTGAATCTTTTGTTTAGGAACGCTCTACGTCGCGTCTCCGGGGGCGGTAAAGACTTGCTGGGTGGCGTGCTTGCACCGCAGTCCCCACTTTGTGTGGATTTGGCAACATGTTTAATTGAATTAAAGCATTCAGATTAGAAACTAATGAATGCTAACAAGCCGTTTGAATGAGAGGCGCTTGTCAAGGCCGCGTTGCAGTCGCCATGTGAAAAGTCATTATGTTGACACCCGGTTGCGTAAACGCCGTTATTAACCCTTGGGTGGCACTCATTTAACTCATTGGCTGCCATTCGTGTCCAATTCACCGAAAGAAGAGTTAGTATTCACAGCAAGTCCTCCGTCTTTTGAATAAATTGTTTATCTTGCTTTGTTAATGTTAGATGAAAAGTTCAATGCTATGAAGTTTGTGAAAAGAAAATATTCACTTTAGAGGAATAAATTGCTGCAGTGTTATTTCAGTTTGGATTCATTTTAATATAGTTTTTGGGGTGCAGTCGTGGTTTATAGATTTTATTTATCTATAGAAAATTACAATCATCTTTGTTTCATAAACCACAATAAAAGCTGCAGGTTTCCACACAGCATTTTTTTACACCAAAAGACATGCAGTTCTTTTAACAGTAACAACCAATGAATGTTACACACGAGGGGATAAAATGAGCAGTTTATAGTCCGGTGTTTCAGTAAATATTTTAATGCAGATTTGCCATTCTAGGACCAAACTTTGAAGGATTATTCATAATATATAAAATGCTTATCTTGGCTTTTTCATCGCTATTGACAATTCTAGGCATCTAACCATATGGCAATTTTTATTTTACTCCTGTGAATCCCAAGTTAACTTTGCTCCGTTTTTTTTAATCTACCTCTTTCTTTTGAACGTTGTGGTCTCAACTCTCTCTTCAAGCCCCCCATTAAGAATGCATACGGCGTTCTCATTTAATGATGCACCAAATCAATTGCAGTAATTAATATTCCAACATCCCCTTGTTTACCGCCAGCCTTTTTCTTTAAGGCGGATAAAGTTGAATAGCAATAGCTCTTTGATCTCATGTGGGAATTTTGGGGGGTGTATTATTACTTCTATCTGGGTAACTTTTACAATTTTTCTCTGAATCTTTGGCTTTCTCTATTGATTTGGGAATTCTGTTGACTCCAAGTTAATCACTCCAGGAATAATCGATAGCCGTTTTGGAAACAATCCAGCTCTTTTTTAAGTGACCACAGTTGTTGTTTATATTTTTTTTTGGCAGTTCCTCATATGTTGGTGTTATATGTATATTAAAGATGATCTTTCTGCTAAACTCCAACATGAATATTCCTGTTTAGATTTGATGACTTATTTGTTCTGCCCACTCGCTTCTTGCACATTCTCTGCATTAATCCATATTAAGCAGTGTTAAATGCCAGGAATTAAAAAATCATGAGTCTTGGGAAGTTGCGTGAAAGCCACGAATAGAGACTTAAAGTATGAAAACAAAAGTCGAAACTCTGCAAATCACTTTCCATTAGTCGTCACCCTAAAAGAAGTTATTATCTCCGGGTCAGCTAAGGATATCATATTATTTGAATTTATATTAAATTTAAAAAAAAAAGGGAATACGAGTTATTTTACAGAGCTGGCGGCACGGCCGAGTCTACTTAAGTCATTAAGTGAAAAGCATGCGACACCAGCATATTAAAGTGATGACTGTAGTAGAGCTTATCTGTGTAATTAAGTCAAAGTGAGAGATCCTATTACCAACAAAAAAAAAGAAATAATGGCTAATCTTCCAGTGCGAAGGATTATTGAACAGTTATTGAACTCAAAAGGATTCTGGTTAAATAGTACACGTTATTCAGTTGGACCGAGACTTTAAAGACAAAAGCCGTTGTTTACCCAAACTCAAAACTCGATTAACATGTCTATCAAATCAATTTTCCGTTATTGAAATGATTAGATGGCATTAATCAGCCCACCCTATTTTTGAAATGTAAAAAAAAAAAGTTCCAAACTATAAATTGCACTTTTTTTATATAGTTTTGCTGGGCATGATCGTTTAAGGTGATGTTTTGCTGTCTTTTCTTCCTCAGCGCTCAAAGACGCTCGCTTCCAGCTGGTCAACTTTTCCGACAGCGAACTGCGAGTGTCGCTTTACAACGTATCCCTGTCAGACGAGGGCCGCTACGTTTGCCAGCTGTACACTGACCCGCCGCAGGAGGCCTACGCCGACATCACCGTGCTGGGTAGGACCGCCCACGCCGCGTGCTCGTTTGCATTCTCGCTAATTGACAGCTCCATTTGGCGCCGTTTGCCACATCTGGGAAGTTTTTATTTTTGCACTCGCAAGGTGCAAAAACCTCCAATCCAAGCAGGATTGAGATGAAAACCCTCCATATTCCATTTTATTTCAATCTTTATTCAGGCATGTGATGATCTTTTCCCGGTAGACGAATCCTACTGATGACAAAAGATAGTTCCTAAGTTTGGATCTGTTGTCTTATTTCATTTATTTTTGTGCTGTGATGTATGTAGTACCTCCCGGTAACCCCATCATCGAGGCTCGCGACGAGGTGCTGAGCGAAGGAAACGAAACGGAGATGACTTGTACCGCCATGAGCAGTAAACCCGCCGCCGCCATCCGATGGCTGAAGGGTGATAAAGAGCTCCCAGGTTGGTGTCTTTTATAGTTCTGCTACTAGTGTGAAAAGATCTTAGTATTTGACCACGTTACACGTTGCCTTGTAAAAATCAAGGTTAAAAATAAATATTAAACAAAGTGTTTGAGAGTCGAGAGCTTTGCTCTGACTTTTTTTTACCCGTTGTCTCTTCAACTAGGCCTTTACAAACAATCCTCGTTTGCAAAGTGAATAAATGCACCGTGACCCCATCTGTACTCGCTGTTGTGAGGACTGCAATGTCTTTGACAACAATCGGCGGTAATTGGCCAAATTACCACTTCTCACTTCAACAGAATACTAGCTGTACTTAGCAGACATGCACTCTGCTACCATATTGTTCTTTACGGCTGGCGTGGGCCTGAAGGCGTTTTCACGAGCCGGAACATAACAAAGCAAACTCAAATGAATGATTTTGTTGTTTTGTTTTCTGTCAAATCCAAGTTCATTGAACTGAATCAACTTAATAGATGTTAGTCAAAAATCCTGCCTAGCATTCGAGCAATTAAAAATAACATTTGAACTCGGGATGTCCCGACGGCTTCTTTTTGCATGCCAGTCGAGCCCGAGTCACCTGATTTTTGTGGATCCGCCCATACCGAGTCCAGATCCAATACCTTAGAAATGGAGGTTGGGCCTAGCAGGCTTGTTTCCCCCAATTTGAATAAAAAGCTATCGTACTTCTCCATCAAACTGGGCAGCCAATGAGTTATTACAACAACAACAAAAAATCTAAACACCCAATTTTACCCAATTCCGAGCCTCTGAAAATGATCAGATCTGGGACATATCAAATTTTACCTATCCTATCTAGCCCCGTCTAAAAAAAATCCTCAAGCTTTATACAAATGCGTAAATTCAACCTCAGAACGCGAACGGATCAATCCAAGTGTAAAGTTTTCTCTACGTTACGAGGCAGAGGACAAAGATGGCTACGCTGATTTAACAGCTCATCGACAAAAATCCAAGCGTCTCTCTGGATATGCGTCATTATCTCCCCTCACCTTTCCTATTCCTCTTATCCGACTTGTTTAGCGATTTATTAACATGTGCTCGCCTCTGATATCAGCGTCTCTCCTAAGCTGACATTGCACACCAGCACCAGATCAAACAACACAGACCATTATTTTTTTCTTCTGTTCTCGCAGGAAGGGAGCAAAAGAGGGACCGAGTCACAAAAAGAAGTGCTCTCGTCAAGTGACGGGGACAAGGGCGGCCATTATTTTTTAGTCTACGATGACCCAAAGCTAGCTTTTCTTCGTTGCCTCTAACGCAGCATGAAAGAACATTTGGGTGGAAAAAAAATCTATATTTTATTCAAGCCTTTTATACATTCACAAGACTGCCTTAATGGTTCAAAGTGAACTTTGGAAAGGGGTGCAAAATCGCAGGGCTTACTTCAGAAGTTGCGAACAAAATAGGACTGTAGAGTTTTAGTTTTAGTCGCCTCTTTCAGTGCTGAACTTCTGGGGGTGATGAATGAACTCCTGCTTCGTAACATTTTATTCACTTCAAAAGAGTCCTAGTCAGCTACACCAAATTAAAAATCCGAATTTTATGGATACTATCTCTATAATCCAATCCCTTAGTTATTGTTGCTAAATCTCTTCCTCTTTGATCACGAGTCTCTTATACAATCTTATTTTGAAAAAAATGACAGATTAATTAAACAGAAGAAAATGCAATACGCCTCGTTAAGTTACAGGCGGTATTTTAAAGTATCATGGTGACGCACGGTTTCATTGGAAAAGTTCATCAGAGTAGTTCGAGGGATAGTCAGAAAGAATGCACTGCATTTCAAGGCCAAACCGTTTGTCGTCCCTTTCATTGCCGACCAAACAATCCATTTAGAACAGATTTGCTCCTACAAAGTACACAGTGCACGGAAAATATCTGCACCTTTCCTAGCATGAGAGTATACTGCCTGCAATCCATTCAAAATTTGACACTCCTAATATTAAAAGAGTACTCAAAGAGCTGTATAAGCCTTCCCTGCCGGACAACTTTTCAAATTCTGGACACAATAATGAAAAAGAAAAATAACAAAGTTACCAGGGTGAATAGGGCTACTTCAATCAACTATTTGCAACTAAGGGTGCCATGATATACTATGAAGAAAGCCCGTGCCTCCTTTCCAAGCTACTTTCAAAGACGTTCTGAGTTTCCGGCAGTCACCTTCAGGTCTCCATGTCAGGTGGCTACACGTCTGCGAATCCTCCAGACGCGGCGTATTCATTATAAACTCTCCCTTTACACCCGGCACATCACACGGGTTTGCTTTCCTGGCATCCACAGAGGCAGCTGTCACCTCCTTGACGGCGGTTGAGCCGCGGGAGGGAAGGTGCGAGCAGCGAGTGTGTTGCTGCAGTCTTCACGAAAAAATCCACTGCTGGCTGCAGCTGTTCATATTAAGATCTGGCAGCAAACTCTTTGCTTCCGACGTTTTAAACGACTACTCCTGTTCGCGTTCTCGTGACGAGTCGGTGGCGATTGCGGCAAATCTAAAAACTCATTTCCCCGCAGGAAAGCCTAAAGTGGAGCTGACTTACGACAGGATGTACACGGTCACCAGCCGCCTCACGTTTACCGTCAACAAGGAGGACGACGGCGTTCCCGTGCTTTGCATTGTGGACCACCCGGCGGTCAAAGACTTTCAAGCGCAGAAATACTTGGAAGTGCAGTGTAAGTCGTTTTCCATCTATTCGCAGGAATGGCCGCCAATAGACAATCCAGCAATCGTCTCCAACTTTATCCGAGGTCAGGTCGCGGGTGATGTCGGGCGGCGCCCGAATTAAGCTTTAGAGCCATCAGCTTGCGACCATTGTTGATTAAAAAGGACAAACTGAGGAAAGTCTTCTGACAGAAATTTCCGAGATTGTCTCGTCAGGACATTTTAACCTGAACATCACTTTTTTATACGATTTTATGAGCCATATAAACTTCCAAAATGTTCCTTACTGGTATCCAGACAAGGTGATTTGCATTTGAATGGGCTGCCACGTGAGCAAACAGAGTGTGTTTTGCGCAGTGTGTAGTACCCAAAGCTAAGAAATCTCATTGTACGGGGACGGCGTCAAGCCCGTAATGGCTCTTCGTTCGTGGAAGCGAATCAGAGCCGTTTGGCTCGGCTGCCTGCTTGTTTTCTCCCTTAAGGTCAGCCGGCCGTGCCAAGATGGATAGCGGCCGTCTCGAGCGCCTGTGCACAATAAGGCAAATAATTCAGTTGGCATAATGATAACAGCCCCCTTGCATACAACAAGCGCTATTTCACCCCTCCCCTCCAAGTGCGCTGCTCTGCAGTGCATATTTCTCCATCAAGAGCAGACACCGAATGCGGCCATAACTGCCGTCGGCTATTGAAGTAAACCCAAGGACGGCGGCGGGGAAAAAAACAAGGTCACGTGGCCGTCCTCGTAGTCGAAACGGATCCCGGCAGTCTGTTGTCTCGGCTAGGCTTTGGCTTTCCGCCCTGTCGACCGTCCATCACCGCGACTGACAGGATGTGATTTAGACAGATGGACGGCCAGACAACGTTGTTTGTTGCCAACAAGGTCGGAACGGCGGCGTTGGACTGAACGGCTCACCTCTGGGAAGCCGATCCCGTCCCGTCGTGGTCGGGAATATTGCGTTAAAAATTATTCTTTGACGTTAGCACTGATTTTGTCAACGTCCTCAATCAATCTCACGCTAAAAAAACAAATTCAGTTCAGTTCAGGTCAAACGCTGGATTTATCTCATGGGTTTGTTCAGTCTTGGTGAGACCTTTCCTTTGTGTAGCTTGTAAGAATCTCTTCACTGTGTCATTGTCAACCGACACAAAGGTTTTAGATTTTATTTTTTGTAGTTCTTATTCAGAGGCAATTCTGTTCTGAACATTCGTTTGTGTTGTACTCCGCTAACGGCAAAGCTCAACGCATCGCCCCCGACGAAGGAAGGATCCAATAGAATGGAACGGGAGAATAAAAGCTCGGCACAGAAAGGGCGCATTTATTTGGATTGACAGAAACATACGCATTCAACAGTACACTTGAAATTCTATCAAACCGAAGCGCATCATGCGAAACAAGCTGAAAAATACGGCAGCGTTTTGGATAATGCGCCCTTGTGAAATGATTACAGGGAGACGTTTAAAGGAAGATAATTTCTCCGTGATATGGGCTCACTTTTTCTCATTTTTCTCTTCCGCTCTATCTTTCTTTTTCCTTTCAGACAAGCCCGAGGTTAAGATCATGGTCGAGTTTCCTCAGGGTCTCACAAGAGAAGGCGAGAACCTGGAATTGACGTGTCACGCCAAAGGCAAACCTCAGTAAGACGCACACATACAAATGAACACATGCATATTAAATATCGCTTCCCTGACCAGAATATAAATAAATGAGCTAAAAATCGAGCAGTGTGAAAATACAACATTTCCCATTTGATTTAGGAGAATTCTTTAGCCTGACTTGAACTCTTTGAGGGCCAATGACAATCGATAGACGTTCAATCTTGTAGATAGTCTGTCACTAGTAGACATGTGATCAATTTAATCTGGGAGGGGTGCCCATTGGTTCTGGAACGGTCTTGTGTCTTCTACCTCCAAGGCAACTCCCATTGGACATCCCAGAAACAATCAGGTGGCATTATTTTCAAAATACTCCAGTGGGGAGAGAGAGCAGTAAGACCCAAGGCATAAGCTTAGACATTTATCCATTTATTATCATCCACTTATCCTGCGCACAAAGGTCCAGAACAACAAAGCGTTCCCAGTCCACCCGTGAGATTCAGTGAGGAATGTTTTTACCTAGTGGAGTCCCAGTTTGGGTCCTGGTCACCTGATTTCGGCCAATACCTCCAATGAATTCATTACAAAACATACATTTGTGCTTCTGTTGACGTTACCATTGTCCATCTTGCTTATTTTGTTAAAAAAATTGACAAGACAATCTATTGCCACCAGATTTTGATCTTCAAAAAAGGTTCCATCATAAGAAAAAAACATACTTTTATCGTTTCTTTTTCTTTGTTTCTCCCTAAATAGAAAAAAAAATTGTAAAAGCCGAATTGATATGACCTGATTCCGATTTTCTAAAAAAAATTTCCTCGGACCTGATTCCAATCATGTGATCAGATCAGAGACATCCCTTTTTTTTACTCAATTACTGTTGCCTTCCCTCATTCACTTCTATTTCAATGGGAAAAGCTTCCATTCATTGATCATGTTTAACGTCAATCACTGTTAATGGCAGCCAATGAATTCATACTTAACAAAAATACTTTTTTTTTTAAATGTACGTTAAAAAATTGGCGTGATCTGGACCGTTTTCCGATCACGACCGGATCGGGAACATCCCTACTTCCACCCAAAGGTGGAATCCCCCCAATTTATTCCAAATAGTGCACATAGTTAGCAACGACAAGGCGGCTCTTCCCTATCGTTCTAAAAGCTGTAACGCTAATTAACGCCCATTGAGTGATGATTCTGCGTATGTCATCTTTTAATAAAGTTGTCATTTGTTTATATGGCGTGGGTGTTTGCATTTTCAAACATCGTGAAGTACAAATAAAGCCATTAGTGCCAGAAGGCGGAGTAGGGGGACCTGACAAACTCTTCCAACATGAAGACAGCTGCCGCGTCTGGTGTCTGTCACCGCAGTTTGTTGACAAGGCAGTTCAAATTTAAACTGGAACAAAGTCGTCATCAGGAGACGCCAATGTGGCAGTAATGTGGCAACAGTGACAAGACAATTCCCTGGGAAGTCTCCTAGACCTTCAAAAAAGTGGAATTCTGTCAAATGTCAATCAAAAACCCCAATAAACGCAATTTGTTGTTGCCTTTATTACGCAGGTTGGTCATATGTCCCCCCAATCTTTCATTTCTTCGGGATTGGTGGGACTAAATGACTCAGAAATCAATGGTGTATGATGCTCTCCATCCAAAATGTATTCACATCTCAGCCTTCCAAGTATTAAGTGACCATGCCGTGTTTCAGACAAAAGCTGAAATCCCACACCTATTTGCACGTAATAGGTGTCGGTAGCTACAGGCATTATGGGAAATCATCGTTGTTTGGTTAGAATCGTGTTGGCTAACACGAGTCGGGGATCGATGGAGCGATGAGGAGACGGAATGTCTCCTGTTTTACACATTAAACCGAAATCATCATTACACTCATATTCACAATTTTTTTGTCTTTTTGGACTTGTCAAAGTGAGGCCTGTCTTAATTGTACAACACAAATTGTAACATGAACTCATCCGCTGCCATTGACGGAATGAACGGCGACCAACTCATTTAAATTCACAGCAAAAGGATGAAAACCTCATGATTGGATGTAAACTAGAAATATACCCCCTTAAAAAATCCCATATTTAGTTTCACAAGGGACATTTTGTCACCCTTAATCCATATTTAATGAAATTATCGAAATAGTGCCCTCCAGTGGCATTTTGCTTTCAAGCAACATATAAAGTGAAGCCTCTAATAAGCCAACCAAATTTTTCTTACTTTCTCCCAATTTATATAACTGACTGTTTTGTCTCTGGATTCAGGCATCTTATGAAAATCACAGGAAAAAGACACATCTCTCTCTCTCTCTCCCGCAGCAGTTAAATACACTTGTGATTTGTTTATTAGTTTCTTTCCGCCCACGTATTTTCTTTTCCCGGAGTCTTCACCTTGTTTGCTTCTCCCAGCCCGCTCCTTCCATGCCATATGTTTTCAAACATTTTTTTTTTTTAATGTGATGTTAGAATAGAGAGCCCATCATCGCTCGGTCGGGGGAAATAACAGGCGGCGGGCGCGGGGGTGACAAACAGCGTTTTGTCCTTCCCCCCCACCCCATTCGCCTGCACCCTGTGTGCTCATTGTCATAAAACTGGAATATGTCATGCCGCCATAAACCTGGGTTTTGGCAGAGGCAGAGAAATAAACGCCGGCCCACCTCCATAGAAGCACAAGCAATTTGCAAACAAATTCTTGCCACGGCGTAAATGTGTCTCGCTTTTTTTACGAGGAAGCGCAAAGACCATAATGTCATTATAATATATCTTGTTTACGCATAAGCAGCCTTTGATTAGCCTCCTTTGTTTCCCAAATGCCCACGAGAGGCCGTTGATGAAGCCAAATCGGCGGCGAAATGTGCTTTCGGGCAAGACGATCATCGTCGGAGAGCACGTGGCAGCGTCGTCGCGCATCGGATACGTTTGTTCAATTAGCGCCATTAGCCAGGTAGTCATTTGCTCGTCATTCTGAGGGAGATTATTGAAAGAACACTTAATTATGTATACGGGCACAGTTCGATGAGTTATGTCAAAGACACGTTCGCTCATTACCTGCCGTTCACGGCCGTGGATTTCCATATTTAGACGGGTGTTCTCGTTAAAAGCGCCGGGAAGGGTTCAAGTTTTTTTTCATTATTGTTTTTTTTTTTCAGGCCGCAGCGGGTGAACTGGGTGAAAGTGGACGACGACGTTCCGTCCCATGCCGTCATCACCGGTGCTGACCTTTACATCGAAAACCTCAATAAGTCCTACAACGGAACGTATCGCTGCGTGGCGGCCAACTCTTTGGGAGAGGCTTTTGACGACTATGTCCTCTACGTATATGGTACGCCCATCAAAGATTTAATTCATAAGTATTTCGTTTTTGTGTGTGTAAGAGAATTTCAAGATGCGGTCCAATATTTCTGATGAAATTCAGTTTCATCCCATTTGGGAAGCATTTCAGTTTTTCATATTCAATCACAATTAGGAGCAATTTCTTATCATACACATTATAGATGATCACATAGATCACATATGTCAAAGTGGCGGGCCGGGGGCCAAATCTGGCCATTTTGTGTGGCCCGGGAAAGTAAATCATGAGTGCCGACTGTTGGAATAATGATTCAAACCTTTTAAATCATTAGGATCAAATTAAAATGAAGAGTATAGATCTATATTAAATTTCCTGATGTTCCCCCTTTTAAATCAATAATTGTAATTTTTAAATCCATTTTTTCTGTGTTTTTAGTTCAAAAATCATTTTGTAAAATCTAAAAATACATTTAAAAAAGCTAATATAAACATTGTTTTAGATCTATAAAAAACTGAATATTCAGGGATTTTAATCCAGTTCTTTTTATCCATTTATATAAAAAATATATCTAAATATTATATCTAAAATGGTCCGGCCCACATGAAATTTCCCCCTTTTAAATCAATAATTGTAATTTTTTAATCTATTTTTTCTGTGTTTTTAGTTCAAAAATAATTTTGTAAAATCTAAAATATATATATTTTAAAAAGCTAAAATAAACATTGTTTTAGATCTATAAAAAACTGAATATTCAGGGCTTTTAATCCAGTTCTTTTAATCCATTTTTATTTTAAAAAAAATCTAAATATTATATCTAAAATGGTCTGGCCCACGTGAAATCAAGTTGACGTTAAAGCGGCCCGCGAACCACCCTTGACATAGATTATTTACGTGTAATATTTCCTGTCTATTGGCATCTGTATTCAAGTTTATCTGCACGTTTAAATAGATTGGACCCTTATCACCGTCAATAGCGGTGAATAATAACCAATGATGAACTCCATCTTTTGCCACCGTGATCATCAAGGGTTTCGTCCAATCCGAGTTGATTTCCCCTGTATTTCAGTTAAATGAAAGGTCGCCTCCGCAGACCAGTCAGATGTACTTTTGCGCTAATCTCAAGACCAAACGATGTCAACCCCACAATAACCTTCCATTACTCGATATCTTCCTGTTGTTCTTCTCTGTGCAGTTGACTCATTGCCACATGATCATCGCTCATTTCGCACTGTTAGAAGCAATAACATCAAGACCCCTCGCCACCCGCCCTCCTCTCTTCGAGCATTACGCTCAAATGCGTTCACTCTTCCGTGCCAAATGACTTCAATTTCACCTTCCATAGATAATTTGCCATCTATTGTCCTGGAGAATTGGACGAGTGAAAAGCTTTTTATTTTCCTGTTTCTCTAACGCCGACGTCTCTTGACGGACGCCGACGGAGTAGCTTTTGTTTACAACGCGGCAAGTCGTGTTAATGAGGAGCTCGCTGCAACGACATCAAGACGGCGTTGTCTGTATAGTAGCGTCGTTTTTCCATACCACTGTGTGCATTTAAATCCACGTGAAGGGAAATTAATGTGATTGACAGCAATGTGACGCCTCAATTTTAGTAAACATGCCGTTATTTAATTGAATCCCATATGTGGTTTGGTAATTTAAGGGTATTGCGTAGTGAGTGGAGTGTGTAGTAGTTGTCCAAATCTGAGGTAAACGCAAATCGCTTCAATACATTTACACTTTAAATGGCCTGAATGCTACCGTTGTGTTTATTTACTCTCGCTAAATCATCTACGGATTGTGGCCAATCATAGCACAATTGGAGTAAATCAGCTTATAGTAATACATTTAGTTGTATAATGTCCCTGTGGGCTTTATACTAGACATTAGTTGACAAATAATTGATCATCAAAGCAAATACTGTTTTGCTGTTTAATATATCCGGGTATATTCTTTGATTTTTGATTTTTGAGCCTCCCCTTTGTGCGCCATTTAATATACCCCCGCCGACGACCCGGGTATATTAAACGGCAACTCAGCTTTTTAAACTATAGATACTTAAGTTCATTAAAATTCCAAGTCAGACTTTATTCAGCAGTAAGTAGTTTTAACCTGAGCAGTAAGTAATTTTAGTCTGCAAAACGTTGATGCACCCCCGTCAAAGCATAAAGAGTGCGTACCTTCCCTTTTGCGCGCCATTTAATATACCCCTGCCGTTTAATATACCCCTGCCGTTTAATATACCCGGGTATATTAAATGGGGGTATATTAAACAGCAAAATACGGTACTTTGTTGATAACCCACTCATTTTCTATTTTTATTGGCCGTAACCCTCCAAGATTCAGTGCCATCAATAATGATAGACTTCAATCTCGTGGCTAGTTTGTCTCTATTGGACGTCCAATTCATTTGAACCTCTCTTTTCAAATGACGTCTATCATCGTCAATGGCAGCCAACGAGTTCAGACCAAAAAAAATATCATTCAAAATAAGCCTCTTACTCTAAATGTTTCACCCAAAATTCATCGCAAAGTACTTGACGTAAACAAGTGCACAACCAGAACAGATGTGTGGATGTAAACCCGCTTTTTTAATACGTTTTACACCCAGCACATTTATATTTTGGGGAAAAAAATCAAACGAAACCTGTGTGTCGCACTCCTTTTTACGAGCAACATTTTCCGCGGGCTACACAAACTGGCCTGGCGTTTGCTTTTTATATCCTCTGCACCGCATTTGTTTCATAGCAGGCCACAATATCATCACAACAGTGCGTATTGTGGAGCCAGTAACCCAATGATAAAGCGTGCCCGCCGCCGCCGCCTGCGTCCCAGACAAAACAAATGCGGTCGCCCCCAGCTTCCCCGTCTAATACGTCCAATCCCAGCCTATTGTGACCCCCGCGTGATGGAGGGGAGCGAAAGAGCGGCTGACACTAACAGCGTTAGCGGGCGGACAGAATGTGTTGTGGGGGTCTCGGCAAATGGCCCTAACTTCGCAGGGGTGAGAAAACACAACCATTAGGCTTTTCCCTCATGCGAGCGGCAGGCAAAAGCTCTCGCCTTGTTTACAGGCGGCCAATAACCCAATTTTCATCCCTTGGGGTCCGGCTGGAGAGTCTTACTTATTCCAGCGCTTTACATTAGTGCGCCATTTCCAAACTCTCCCAAGCTGTGCCCTAATGTCGTCGAATCGGCGGTCGGAAAATATCATTAGGGACGTAATTATGGGAGAAATGATTTTAGCATTAGTTGTGAGTTCACACGCCGCACAGTTTTGCCATTTGGGCGTTCTGGGTTCGAATCTCGGGGCGGAGTTCACTGGCAGTCTGCATCACTGCCAGTTCAGTTACATTTCTATAGGCCAAGTGTCTATTTGGGGTCATTTTCAGAAAAATGGAACCCAAATAGACACAAAATGACTCAAAATGTGGGGTCAAAATATGTCGGCGATTTGCCAGGGCCCAGTTAAAATCATTCGTTCATTTTCCATACTGCTTCTCCTCACAAGGGTCGTGGCCCGTGGGGGGTGCTGGAGCCTATCCCAGCCAACTATGGGCACCAGACGGGGGACACCCTGAGTTGGTGGCCAGCCAATCGCAGGGCACTATGAGACAAACAACCAATCATTCATAGCTTGGGGCAATTTAGTGTTCAACCAGCCTACCTGGAATAGCCATTCTTTTCTTTTTTTTTTGCCAAAATGTTATATTAGTTTCATATGATCCCAAGCGCACAATCTACTTGTTTTTTGATTGTTTTGTTTTCTGAATTTACCGGTGAAGATGAATGCAAAACGAGAAGAAGAGGCAACTGATAATGATGATGCCCAACTGTCTTTCATGCTTTGTGTGCCAGCCCCCGCAACATATTTTTGTTTTGTCAAGGTTGGCTTTAAAAGATGCAGCCGACGTTTAATTAGAATCATGTCACACGCCAGCTCACCCGAAGGCCTTGAATCGCCCTCGCGGCTCCGTCGGCTCTTTGAACGACGCCGTTTACTCGTAGCTTGAGCGCCTGCCGTTAAAGTCGTACAACTGTTCAGATTTGCTTTTACGCTTTCCCTGAACCGTGTCGGCCTCGAGGCAAACAAGCCACTTTCGTATGAAAAACAAGCTCGGAACACTCGTCCGAGACATTTTCCCACGGCGCTATGACCTTTGGTATTAACTTTCGTACCACCTTCACCAAACTTTTGGGAGGTCATTATTTTCAATTTGCCTCAGAACCATCCAAATAACCGTGTTGGAAACCAATGAGGATTATTGATTGTGGCTAATCGAGTAATTCATGTTGCAGTCCTCCCAAATGAGTCACAAATATTGTAAATGGTTTTAACATGAAACCAAATATACTATAAAATTCAGTCTATTGTTGACCAAGTGATGGTTAATTAAAGCCTTTTAGGGTGCAAGCCAATTCATTTTGAGGAGCAAATGCGGATTTCTTGACAAGCCGCTGCTTGTGTTTTTGTGCGTAATGATGTGCTTTTTTGCCTTTGGCCCGCTTGGAATGCAAAGCCGCCCATTTCGCCCTCATCAAACGTTCTCCTTGCCCATTCCTCTTCACCTCCAACGTTCATTCCTTCTCTTCCTGCTGATCATCTGGTATGCGCGGGCACATTTGCTTGTCAAGACGGCAGCACACGTTGCTCATTAAGACGTTTAATCACTGCTAACAAGCGGGGTCTTGCTGCGCCAGTCGGCAAAAACGCAAGCTGCGTGGCGGCCTCGTACGCACACGCGCGCTTGTCGGAGAAAACTTGCATGGTGAATCATCACTTCTGTTTTATTTTATTTTATAATTTTCCCCAGGCACTCATTTGTGGCCGCCCCTTGTGAGTTTGTCATGTATTTGTCTTCTCACTCAGATGCTCTCACCACCACCCCCACACCCACCAATGCCTCCACCTTCATCAACTCCTCCTCTCTCCACCCTGAAGCCAGTCAAGGTACCGTATCGCCCTCATGAAGCTTGCTTGCCACCTTTTATTATTGTGTGAAGTGCAAAATGGAAAGCTGTGCCCAACTAAAATACTTTAATATACAGAATTTGCAAGCACAATTGTCATCGAGGTGTCGGATCAATTAGAGCAGGGGTGTCCAAGCAACGGCGCACTTCATTGGCCCGGAACAAATTATGAAAATGTCACTTGAATACGTCCCGTACAAAAAACTTGAGTTCAACCTGTTGCACATTTTAGCTTCAACACTTGGGGGAGGTAGTCAGCTGAACAGTGCATCTCCATTAACTGGCCTCAAAAGGTAATATATGTATATGTATATTTATATGTATATATACATGTATATGTATATCTACATATACATGTATATATACTATATATATATACACATATATACATATATACGTATATACATATATACATATATACATACATATATACATAAATACATACATATATACATATATACATACATATATACATGTATACATATTTACATATATACATGTATACATATGGATATATACATGTATATGTAGTATATATACATGTATATGTAGTATGTATACATGTATATGTAGAATGTATACATGTATATGTAGTATATATACATGTATATGTAGTATATATACATGTATATGTATATGTAGTATGTATACATGTATATGTAGTATGTATACATGTATATGTAGTATGTATACATGTATATGTAGTATGTATACATGTATATGTAGTATGTATACATGTATATGTAGTATGTATACATGTATATGTATATGTAGTATGTATATATGTATATGTAGTATGTATACATGTATATGTAGTATGTATACATGTATATGTATATGTAGTATGTATACATGTATATGTATATGTAGTATGTATACATGTATATGTATATGTAGTATGTATACATGTATCTGTAGTATATGTACATGTATACAAATCCTCCCCGTTCAAATGTATTGGACGTCTAATAGTGACAAAAAGCATGAAAGGTAGCACAGGATTGGACGTCTATCATCATCAACGGCACTATGGAAAAAAAGAAAAAGAAAAACATGTTCAGCAAAAACCTACGTTTAAAACAATAACTTGTATGACTACAGATGGGATTTGAAACACGCCTGTAAAGTAAATAAAGGGGCGAGACAGCGAGCGTTTTATCAATTTGTTTTTATTATATCCTACGGGGGTGAAAATGATGCCAAATCTGAACAATTTCATTGGAAATTGAACGCCGGGGCCGTTATGAGCGTGAGGCTCAAAATGAAAAAAATAATGTATATATATAGTATATAGCCACTTTTTTCATCAGCCCGAGCAAAGCGCACAATCAAAAGCCTCGCTTGCAGCTCGCTCGATTGGAACAAATCTCTGGAGGCCGGAGGGAATCGCAGCCATTGTGCTTGATTATGCCGTTCGATTGGATTAAAAGAAATGCCTATCTGTGCCAAGGGCATTGATTGTACCTGAGTGCGAGGCGTCGAGGCAGAGTCGCTCCCACTTTCTGCTTCGTAGCGACCGACTGATTGACTTGTGTCTTTCATAAATCATTTCGCTCGCGCACCTAATAAGCTCATTGGGAAGAAAATAGCTATAAAATAGAAAGCAATATGTTTGGTTTTTCTGAAATAACAGCCACTGAAGTCGCCTTAGGCGGTCGTAAATCATTTTTTTTCTTGTGGATGATTTTAAAAATCATCATTTGAAGTTTTTTTGGGGGGGGTTGCCTTCAATTGCAGCCAACATGTACCTTACATAGGGTTAAGTTATATATTTATTTCTCTTTAGTTATTTGGAAAATGCTTACATTTATTTGTGCAGATTGCTATAGACTGACTGCTTTACTATTTCTACCAATACAGAGCATTTTTTTCCCTCATGTATTGATTTTGAATCATGCTTTGACCCAATTTGACATCCGTTCTTACTCACTTTCCATTTTATCAGTTAAAAATGTGTTAGCATAGCTGTTCCACCATAGATTTTGCTTTTTGCAAAATTGATCAGTGTAATTAAGCACAATACGGCGGCGCATTATTGGCGCAATGGTCAATGACTAGTAATCGCATCAACTCATGCTGACTTTATGCTTTATATCTTCATTAAAACATTCAAGCGATTGCAAGAGAGAAGCCTGGATGCTTTTCTTTCCACGAATGCAGAGGTCAGAATTACCTGAATTTATCACGTTAACTTGACAAAACGGATCATCACATTGTTGTGTCAAATTCATTGCATAATGCCATTCACAATCTTTTGAGGAATAGGCCTTTGGTCAGAATCTATTCTGTACATACGTAGTAGTGGTCCAAATAAAAGGAGAAAAGGAAGCTTCATAAATCTATCCGTCTGTCTTGGAAGCCTTCTTCCAATCAACACTCACTTGGACGAATTCTCTACTTGTCGCACTGGAATTGGACCAAAATGGCTGCTTCTAGCCAAAATGAACCACTTACTGTTCCATTCCAGGCTGAGTTCTTGAGGCTTTTCCAAGTGCGCTGTTATGATAGACTTGTCAAATGTGAATTTAGTCGTAGGAGTTCAATCCCCGGATTTTCGGTGACATAGCCTTGTTAAAACAACATGGATGACCCGCTACTTAACACAGGCCATGCATCCATTGAGGTCTTTTGGTGCCACTAAGTCAAATTGGGAAACTAATGGTCATTTTAATAGCTTTGAAGCAGGTGTTGCTGCCTAAAATTTTGGAGAGGTTATAATTTATATATACAACACGTATATTGGTCAGTTTTAGGCAAAATGAAATGACAAATAAAAATAGAAATTATGGACTCCGATAGCATGATAATGTATTTTTTTCCTCAATTCCTCTCATTGACTATGACCGACATTGATCTAGTCAACTGGGAGAACTGGCTGCGAACGCCCCACCCAGTCCAAATGCATTGGACTTTCGTTGCCGTCAATGGTAGCCGGTACTCGGTCGTTTGGTCACCGGTCTTTTGGTCGCCCGGAAGGTTAATGATAATTACCATTTAAATCGTTGCTCAAATTCCCTAAATACAAACTGCGAATTATTATTTAGTCATACTTAATGCCATATTAATTATGAGGCTAAAGAAAAGCTCCAAATTTCCCGGACTTTGATTGTTTTCTGTTGGAGAACTTGTTAAGACCCTGACTGACGTCGCTTCTTAAAGGGTTAATGCATGTACATACAAACTCTTCTACACTCACACGTCCATTCAGTGAAACTGCTCATGGCCATTGTTGGCATTTATTGATGCGTAGACCCTGTTGTTTTACCTTGTTTTGTCGCCGGTCTTTTGGTCGCCCGTTGTTTGGGTCCGGGCGACCAAAAGTCCGGCGACCAAAAGACTGGCGACCAAACGACCGCACACCATGGTAGCCAATGATTCCAAGGATTGCCTTATATTTCTAGGCACCGCTGTACATTTTTTTGCCCCACCTGGGATAAAAAGAAATCCTCAGGACACGGCAGGCCGAAACTGCAAAAAAAGAAAGGCCAATTTAGGACTGTGCGTGCACAGCACCCGATCGAACCCGAGCTGACGACTGCGAAGCGCCAATGTTTTTAGTAGGAAGCCAAACCCATTTACGCTTTCTGCCAGATGTCCTCCTCTTACGTGCTCCTACCAGGGGGATTCTGTTTTTATTACTGTGCGTATGGATTGAAGGCAACAGCGAGCTCATATGGCTATAATACTCTCTGCCAGTTGATTTCATTTAGCCTCAGTGGGACTTCACAAATCAGAGACTGCCAAATGAATCTATCAGAGTGCTATTGAGGTTTTTTTTTTTTTTTTTCATCACGTTCCTATTAGACAGAAAAATTGAGCACTTTAAAAATCTATACCAGCCCAACACATGGCCTCTAAATGCGATCTTGTGCGTGCGGATTGTGGTGGTAGTGTTAGGTTGAAGTAAAAACATTGGGAAATGTCAGAATGATTTTTCTCATACATCTTTTATAGATGTGGCCATACTGGCAGCAATTAGGCCCTGAAAGTGATTTCCATTTGACATTTCAATGACACGTAGGCTTTCTCTGCAATGGATGATGGTTAGTCCAACTTTCAAGTTTCTGTTTATGTCGGACTGAACATTTTTACATAAGTGGACTGAAATTGTAAAAGGTAGAGGCCGGTAGAGGGATTTTCAAAGGGCAACATTGGTTAAAAAATAACAGTCATTTAAATGACGTCTGTTGGTTGTTGGAATCTTTACCCGCGGCCCAAAAAATATTATCTCTGTGCACCACTTGTTGCTAAGCAGTCAACCAATATTAAAAGCGCCCCCAAGTTTTGAACTTAAGTCATTGCGACTAGCCTACAACTTAATACCCCCGAGCCTCCAACCCCATAAAACGCTCGAAAAACAAAACTTGGGACCTCCTCGAGGAAAAGCCAGACTCTCCACCAGCAGAGCTCGGCAGGAGGCGGAAATCACTTGTGGAGATGGAAGGAAATTGCCAGGCAAACGCCCAGTTAGAAAAGGCAGGTCTGTCGAAAAACCATCAGACGTTAAAAGGTAATCTCGTCTGCCAGCGGGGACACTCGGCAGCTTGTTGGCATTCCGGGTAACGCCGGGTGCCACCTCGTGCGTTCGCTTCGATAAAATGATGATTGGCAAGGAGTTATCGGCACGTGTCATGTTAGTAGAGGGCTCTTGAGAAATGGGGAAACTGGGATAATCTGGCAACCCACTTGACAGAGTGGAAACATACTGTTGGGTCCCCGCGTAGTCCACTCCAATGACCGTGCTGCTTCCTGGCGACAGATGCTTTATATGTTGCATTTTGATTGCATTCATTTTTGCATCTTCATTTTAAGGGATGTGCATTCTTAACAATGAGTCCAGAAAAACAAAGTGTGCAACTTGAATGAAATTTGTCGTATAAAGAACATTATAGCGGCTATACCATTGTATTTCATATTTCATGGTTTGAAGTCTATAAGGGCACAACTTTAATTTATTATGTACAGTATAAAGAAGTCTACACACTGTATGTACTACGAGTACCGTTGAACCTGAGTATTAGTCGCACTAGCCAATGAAAAGAGAAAAAATTATATTGCATTTTTAGAGGGGCAGTGTTTTTATTTATAAAAAACAAGAACAAACATTAAAGTAGGTAATAGTAAAATGGGGAATAATAGAGAAAATATGCACTTGTTAATGTCACATAGCAGTTTTTTATAACTATATCTTAAAAACGCAATATAAGTTGGCGGTCAGTGTGAAAAAAAGAAGAAGAAAATGCTCATATATAAGTCGCAGGCCCAGCCAAACTATAAACAACATGTGACTTATAGTCTGGAAAATACAGCATTACTAAAAAGACTTTTTCTTATTTACTGTATTAGAAGCTCGTTGGAGTGTGGTCCCTTTTTAACAGAACAAACTGTTCACACTAATCATTAACACAATAACGATAAACAATTCTTGGTGTTCAGGCACAACAACGTGTACCTGCTTTGTGTATGTTTATCACAGCACAGCCTTCTGGTTGTCCTTGATTTCCCTTTAGCCTGTTGTCTTTTTGTCGTACAGTGTTCACAATGCTTGCTTATGGGTGTTATTTGTTTTCTTCCCTCCCCTTCTCCCCCATTTCTCCTTTTTTTGCATGCATGTTTCTCCTCTTCTGCACCTCCCTCTTCCTCCTGCTCCTCCATGTCCTCTCCTTGTGTGCTCGTTCGCGCAGACACTGCGCCCAGCACTGAACCTGCAGCTCATGGTTGGTATCTCTACTTTATTATTATGATTTTTAATTTTTTTGTGGCTGATTTTAGTTCCCTCCTGCGTTTGAAGCATGTTTTATGAACTCACACTAATGATTGGACCCCTGTCTCCTCCTCAACCTGCCCCCGTTTTGTTTTTTGGGGTGATCCAAATTGTGTCGCTAATGTTTTGTCACAGTTCACAATAGTTTGAAAGTGTCTTGGCAACATGATGATGGCTATAAATGGCTATTATTTTAACGCGTGACCAGAACTTTCGTCGAAAGACGTTTGGTCCCCAGACGTTTGGTCGACCGGACCTTTGGTCGACCGGACGTTTGGCAGAACGGACGTTTGGCAGAACGGACGTTTGGTAGAACGGGTTCGCATGCAATTGATAGATTTTAACATTGGGTGAATAGGGATTTAATGACTATTATTTAACATTGAGTGAATAGGGTTAGGGTTAAACAAATGAAAGTCTCGTGACTCAAACTTCGGGACTCGCGAACCCGGCAACCAAACGTCCCGGGACCAAACGTCCGGGGACCAAATGTCTTTCGACGAAACGTCCGAGTACCATTTTAACGATTACACCATGTAAACAACAAAGTGACTTATTTTTAATCATGCAATCAAAGCCAAGCCCCATAAAGACCTGGTGTCCATATACGTAGACATAAACGGGTCATGTTGGCCCCAAAAAATATATATATATATACGTCATTGCTTTTCATGTATTTTTAATGACTAAATCAAATTGGATATTTATAAAATGTTAATGTTACACTGATGATTGGTACTTGGTCGGATCTGTGCTGACTGATGAGCCTCAGGAACTATTGTTTCCATGGCGATGCCCAGTTTGTTGTCATTTCAGGAGCCAGGGGGGTGATACTTGTTCGTGGTTGAGATTTCCAGTCTTAAATTGCTACCTGAACTGTTGCAAAACAAAAGAAAAATTTAATTTAGCAGAAAAATATAGACAGAAAGATGCAGTATAAACTGTTTATGGAGGATAATGACACTAATATTCACTTTTGTAGCCGGGTAGCCTTGAAACTTCTCAGAAAAATAAGATCCATGATTCTCGTCTTCCTTCTGGTGGAAAATAAAGGGCATGTTAAGTTAAAGATGTCAGCTCTAACTGAGCCTCATTTCCTGTCGGTTGAGGTGAGAGCATCTGGAAGCTTGGAATGGGTGGGGGTCTGCACAGCGGTCGACATGGCTGTCAGTAAGCGGGAGAAAGGAGACGGGATAATTGAACGTCGGCCGCTACGATATAACAAAACGGGAGAGAGCATGGCTTAATGGCTGGACTCGTGCGATTACATTCAGAAATTTATTCAGTAAAATACTGACAGCTCAGGCTAAAACATAGTCCTTTATAGATGGGAATTTTAAAGGTAGACTGTTTTTTTTTAAATAAAAAAATCACGTTGAAATCTTGTTACATTTGAATTGACATTCAACCAATGTGGATCGAGGTGACATCATGCTCATACCTTTTTTCCACAAACGGTATATATCTTTGATTTAACTTCAATCTAGTATGAATTTTACCGAGAGAAAAAAAAACATCCAGACTTTCCTTCACATTCGTTTCTCAGCATGCGGCACTATGTAAAGAAGTTTTTCCTTCCGTAACTTTGCCATGAACTCGCACAAAGGAGGCAAAGTTTGCGGCCCTTTAAAGAACCCTTTTAAAAAAATGATAATAATAAAAATAAATGTGAGCGCCATGTGATGCATCTTTGTCACTTTGTGCAAGTTTTTGCATGGCAGCCTCCGTCGGAGGGCTCGCATTCCCCCCTTTTCAGATACGTAGACGTAGCTTTTTTTATCCCGTCCCCCCACATTAATGACTTTGGATGACAGCTGACAAAGCGGCTGAATTTCCCTTCTTTTTGATAAGGCTATTATCAAGTGTTAAAAGAAATGAACCAATCAAGCTATATTGAAAAGAACATTTCGATTGACAAAGTTTAATTACAGCTGTTATTTAAAACCTTTTTTCAGAATTCCTCCATGACTGAAATTGCACGAACACCCCAGCCCGGAAAAAAAAAATCCCATTTATTATGACACTCGCTTTTTTTAAGCGCTGCATAATTTTTTTTCCTCCACTTTTTATCATTTTAGCGAGCAGATGTTCACGGGTTTCTCGCTGCTGTCAATCACACCCATCTGTCGCCCCGCTTCTGTTACCTGCAGTAAATGAGACACCTGCGGGCGATCCCGCCAACTGTTAGCGCACCAACAACAGTCTTTAAAAAAAAAGTTGCCAAAAAATGTCCTGATATGCCATTATTCACGGAAGCATGCTGTCACGCACGAAAGAAAAAAAGTTCAAATCAAAATTTGATAGAATTCAGGGTTCTCAACTGTGACACCTTCAGCACATTTGTCACGTTTTTCAAGTCATTTTCATGGCTCGCCCCACCCCTTTGCCTTTCTCATGCCCCCAAAAATATAATTTTCTTCATCTTAATGAATATAATAAACGATGACACATACTAGACACCAGTGGCGGGCCGTCAGGGCCTTCAAGGCCTTCTCTGCTGGCCTAAGAAATATCTGAATCATATATTATATTTTGTCCATCAATACTTATTAAATAATTCCAAATTGTCTGTTAGCTTCCTTTCCCCCTGGTTGCACTGCTTCCAGATGTGTGTTTTCATATTGAAGCATTTAACCAATCACATTTCAGCCATTATTTGTTGCCAGGGTCAGAAATCTGCCTCAAAGCCTTCACAATCAGTTCTGCGGGCTCTGCCGCTTTAAACAAGCATCGATAAGACTGTTGCTTTAACCAATCAGATTTCAAGTTGGCAACACCACAATGTATTGTCGCGGGCGTAGGGATACGTCATTGCCTTGTTGCAGGCGGAGGGATACGTCATCGCTTTCACCAACTATGAGGCTAGTCATTAGCCAGAGCTAATGTTTCACATATTTTAATGGTATTGAGTTCCATGGATGTGAGAAGCTACTTTGGCTGAATGCATTCTTTTTGAAGGGAACTACACAGTCACCTCTAGAGCCAGCCTTTCTTGATGTGTTGGAATTTTTTGGTACAAAAGCTTGTAGTGAAAAAGGTGCTTTGTGTTGGAAGAATTTGAAAACTAAGGAGGCATCTGCATATTTAACAGTATTGTCCCAGTTCAGGCGTTTGTGTTTTTTTTTAATATCTGACAGTGGTGGTGCATTTCTGGCTTTCTGTGCAATACTTTCAGAGCTCGTTTATAAATGGTTTCAATTGGTTTTAGTGTTGTTTTGCCGATCGATGACCAACTTGTTAGGCAGTAAGTCATGTGTGATATGATCATTGTGTTAAAATATAGTTTTGCTGACAGTATTCTTTAATTGAACGTAAAATGCCCACTGAGTGACGGCACCTGTCGCCCGTGCCTATTTTTTAGTACAAAACGAGTAAAAGAGAAAAAAATCCTCTTTTTACGAATCGTATCTGTGTCAATATAGGCCTGTCCTTTTTTTAAACATGGCCCACTTTTCCGTTCAATAACTACCTCAGCGACGCAGTGATTAAATATACTATCTGACAACGTATTGCACGAACGCAATCGTGTTGTTATGCGTCAATAATCAAGCCATGCCTCTTTGGCCCCGTAGGCACTGACGCATTGAGACGCTAATAATAGACCTCCTCCCTTAATTCTGCCTTGTTTACACCGACTTCCCAAAAGTCTAATTTCTGAGGCATTACGCGCCTCTTTCCTCTCAGGTGGCGCGTAATGCTCCAGTAGGCCTTATTACCGCGGAAATTACTTGGAGCCGCTGTCCTGTGCGCGAATAAAGGAGCTCATTTATCATCGGATCTGCGTCCCGGTTGCCATTCGGCCGCGGAAGGAGGGACGGCGGGTGGAGGAAGCGCGTGAATGCGTTCGGCGCTTGGCGCCGGCTGCCAGATGTTTTCCTTCCTTGTTATTGGTGACGTAGAAAAATTCAGCTTCAAAACAAGGGGACATCGGAAGACCGAGACAGGAGAAGCTGATTTTGAAAGACAATGCTTCAACTCATTGGTTGCCATTGACGGATGCCAGGATCGCTCGATGCCCAAGAAAAACGTTGACGGAGCCTTAAAGTGCCAGCGTAATGCGCTAGCTTTCCCGAAATGAAACCGCTCAGCTCACTTCAACCCCCATTAGTTCCAACGGTAGCAAAACTCTGCATTCCATTTTCTCACCAGCTATTTTGGCGACTCGGGAACGGAGGCCCAAAAGGCGAGGTTACCTTTTAGCGTGGGTTGATAATCATCGGCGAAGAAAGCCATGGAAAACGCCATTAACAGGACTGATGTGCGGCATCGCAACGCGCCGCAAACTCATTTGGCCTCGGGAGCCTCAATGCCTCGGAATAAGTCACTCCCGAGACCACTAAAAGCCATTATTAGAAGGTGTTTATCCAGCTCGCCATGGCCTAGATACAGCGCAATATCCAGAGAACGCTTATAGCCTATAATTATATTACATTTTGGATGAAGACCGGCCCTGATTAGATAAATGATGAATGACACCATTAGGGAAAAGATACACGTTTTCTCGAGAGTTAATGGACCGTCGGTTTATTCCTGGAATGACTTTGAATGTTTGCTTTGCTCGTCATCGCCGAAGATGGCGGAAACGCGGATGTTTATGTTATGGGTATCCAGTGTTTATGCATAATTGCTGCATAATGTTAATCAATAAATTCCAGGTGTCTCCAGCGCATGGTGGTGAAATGACTTTTTTTGGGATCTGAACAAAACTCACCTAGTTTTGGAGCCTATTTTTTTTGGGCATACGTACTTTAAACACAGACATTTTGTCTGACTACTTTTGGCCATTTAGAAAAAACCTAACATTTGATATTATTGATTAATATTGTATTCTTATTCCAACTGATATTGGGTCACTTCCTTATTTTATTTAATCATAACAATTTATTTTGAAAAAAATATCTTAAAAAACTATTTATTGCCACTCCCAATTGAAATTTCCCCAGTCTTGTAAATCGGAAATACAGTAGTAACATTTTACTTGCCATAGACAAGACGTCCAATGTTGCGACTATTTGTATTCTGCTGTAAATTTAAATGAGTTTGTCACGTCTAATCCATGTCAGCTGGGAAGGCTGGCAGCAAATGTCATGTCAAGCACCGCCAACGGCAACCATTAAGTGGCGAAATGGGATCGATCGGGGCATAAAAAGTCTCCGAGATCATGACTGGAGTCAGAATGTTATCCAATCTCCATCCTCCTCCCTCGCCAATGTTTTAATACCATTGTCTTTTTTTCATAATTAAAGCACTTTCTGACGACGTGAGAGTCGCATGGCGCGATACCTGTCAAGGAGAAGCTCGAGGTGACATTTTCAAATAGGTTCAATGAAAAGGTTGCTTGAGACTTTAATTACATTTACTCTTTAGGCGAGAGCTTGGCGGGCGAACGCGAGTGGATCTTGACAAGCCAACGTGCTCTTATGACACCCCGCCTACTCGCCGCTGATTGCCCCTCTATCTGGCGACGGCGGCGCTGGCGCACCAGCCAAAACGCCGCTGCTTAATTAACAGATTAGCAGATCCAATTAGGAGATCTCCTGTGTCTCAAATCAAGGCCCCTGTCAACGCGTCCCATGAAAAATGAAACGCTCTGGCTCTGAATAGGGAACGAACCCGTTTGGCATTTTTTTGGAGACGGCAAAAATGTCAAAGTCCAGCAAAACTTGGATTTACAGATAGCTATTACACTTACGTATGCCGGTTTTCCATCAAAACCTCTAAATTGTAAGTCAATTGAGTGGATGTTAACTGAGCAGATCTTAGAATTTGGATTGAGCAGAAACAAGTGAATTAATATGATATATATACTCATTTAAAGGTATTAAGAGGAAGTCAATGGCTAAATTAGGACAACTTATAAATCATGTTCTGTTTTGAGTTCTCCGAAATGTAGTTTTCTCCCGAAACTTGATAGTTCAAGTTAGCTTAACTTATTTTATCAAGTTAACACCACTTGATCTAAGATACAATAGATCACCGTTAAAATATGTTACTGATGAAAAATAGGAGTTAAAAATCTGTTTACTTCAAATGTTGAAACAAAGTATGCCTTCCGATAGCTGCAATAGTGTAAGTTTTCTTCTTCTAAGGTCGTCTTACACACTTTTCAAGGATGATATCTAATTTTTATATATTTTTAAGCCGTTTGGAATTACAGGGCTCCACCAAACAGCTGCTTCTTAACCCATTACCTACCATTGACAACAATACATTTCCAATTAATTTAAACTCGGCTGACTGGCTAAGAATGTTCATGTTTAATCGCCATTGACGTCGCTAGAAGTCCATTCAATGGCAAGCAGTGCCTATACAGAGTTAAAGGCAATTGGTACTCCTACATTGGCCTATCCAAATACAATACAACAATCTGTCTATAAAACTCGAAGGCGAGGTTGCACCTTTTTGTTTTTTCGTTTTTATACACCTACTGTATGCTGTCTGAATGGCACTGTGGGGAAATCGAGTCAAATTTTCTTCCGGCTCTGCACCTTCAATTGTGGTTAATGGAAACTGTTTAGAATGATAGCCTCCTGTCATTCCGCCCCAGAAAAATAAACAAACAAGGAGAGACATCCTAGGAACAGCAGTAACTAGTACATTTCCCAATACGCCCTCGCCAGTCCAGAATGGCGGAATATGTACTATCTTCTAGCGGGTGACAGTAATTGCACATAAGTGATGCTCACTGATATGAAATGCAAATTGTGTTATATGCTTTCGGGAGGGGGAGCGCTTTCAGGAAATGACAGCAGATGTTTTCCAGCTGCCGGCCAGATAGTTATTAAACAGAGCTCTTTAAATATGACATTCAGACAAACTTTATTTTTACAGCCTTGAAATAATCGGACAATCTAGCATCAAATAACACGTAAATGTGCCGCCATATGTTCGAAACTGTAGCAAGGCTAGTCAATATTTGCTAGCATTTAGAATTCTTTACAGAATGTAAATATTAATGAAGAAATGTACACTTTTTAATGCCAATGACGATACGAGACTCCAATTTTGCTTTTCTGTGCTTCTGCCATTTGAACTGGAAATAAACATCACTGCCGACCTTCCCAGTGCAAATAGATTGCACATCTATTCCCGTCAAGGTTCTTTTATATTGTTGGGCAACATTGAATTGCAAATTTCTGAATTTGGTGCTCTCACGTGATATTACAATTGAAATATTGTAATTTCACTTGAGATATTACTGTTAGAAAGTAAAAATCCAAGAACCGGCAAGCTATCTTAAGCACTTTTTGAAGCAGGGCAGAGTGTAAACGCTGACTTTTATGTGTTAGCATAAACCATTTATTACCTATACTAAAACATCGAGTCTTACAAAAAAGACTTAGAATTTGAACAAAGAAAGGAAAATACAATTCATGCCTGGCTTACACTAAACCTTTGGGCGAAGAAACCCCGATATAGGAACATATTTAACTTAAGTTGCAGGGACGAGACCCAAGGTAATAAACGAAGCAGTCGACCTCGGAGAAAGTGCAATAGTGGTCTTTCTTACATCTTTATGTTTCCTTAATCACAGCGCGAGTATGTGCTCCTCCTACGGGACCAGGGGCCACATTACCATCGTAATGGGAAACAATGTTAACGTGGAGATGTCACAGGCAGCCCGAAAGCAATTGGATGTCAGACGGATTTCTGCTCACTTTAATTGAAGCTGCTGCCCTGCAATAAAAGCCAAATCCGCAGTCTAAATAACCCCTTTGGATTAATCAGGGGAACAATTTTCTCGAGGGTGCCTGGCACTTCTCCTTCATTGTGGCTCCATCTTGGCTGATTGTTGGCCATCATTTTACTCTCCACCGTGGCTGCATTCATCAGTAAAATATTGCCTTATCCTTGTACTTCCTGGATCCCGCTCAACAAATCCCTCGGCGCGAGTATGGGGGAGAGTGAGGGGGGCGATTTTGCAAACTACTACAGCTAAATGGATGATGGGCCACTCCACGTGAACTGGTTGCTAAGATGCGTGATGTGCTTTTCTTTTTTGCTCGCTCTTTAATTTGACTGCAAAGTAATACTTTTAGTTAAAAAAAAATGTCAAAGCCAAGGAAATGGTGCTTATGTGAAACTGTTTCCTAATAGATTTGTTGTTTTTTTGAAATGTGGTCTGAGATTGACTGTGATTTCCATTAGTTTACCATGGTACCGTTATCACAAGCAATTTTTATAGTGAACTAAATACTGATTTTTAATTTTTTTTTATTTATTTTGCATGAATTGGGGAGCATTTTGAGTAGAATTTGGATGACCACTAATGCCAAAGTTCATAAATAAAATAACATTAGTAACCAATAACTTTTTTAAATCCTTTTTTTTAATATATTAAAATGATTAATCGTTTTATATAGAGAATATTTGCTGTTTTATTTCTTGGAATTCAAACTATTTTTAAAAATAAAATAGGAGAATATTCACATTTTTAGGGCTTCCATTGACGGTGCCAAAATGGACGTTTGGCCCTGTCAATGGCAGCCAACCTCTTCAAAGAGTGCCTCTAAAGGGGCTTAATCGAGAGGCTAAGTACTCGGGTTGTTTGGTTTTGGTGGACGCTGGCAAAGATGGATGATTAGCTGCGATAAAGATTAGATTACAAGTAATTATCAGATAAACCCATTTGTCTCTCCACCCAAGCTACTTCACGCTGAGAATAAGCGACTGGCTTTTCTGTGTCGAAACGCGGAAAATGTCGTTTCTATTCAGGAGGGCATGATTTTCCTCTGACTGCAATGGATAGAGTAAATGGCCAAATGGAACAGTAAAGATAGGTTTGATGTTCAACGTACACAATGTCCCTACCCCAATGGAATTTGCCTTTTAAAATGTCATCCATGGTCTTCTTGTAGACTCTCGAGCCGGCGAGGGAGCTCCCAGAACGGTGGACCACGCTGTGATCGGGGGAGTCGTAGCTGTGGTGGTCTTCGCCATGCTCTGTCTACTCATCGTCTTGGGACGTTACTTTGCGAGGCACAAAGGTAACAAACAGAAATACGTAGCGTAAAGTACAACAGATTGGGGCACTTACAGAACAGATGAAACTTGTATCCAACGGATTCTTCTGGTTCAAATCATTGCCCTGCATTGCTTTCCAGAAAGAACATTACTCCATGTTTACTTTATGTTAGGAATACGAGAGATTCCCAGGAAGGGATCTGTGGACTACGAAAACTTTTGAGAAATCCTTGTTACCCGATTCTAGCACCTGGTTATATCTAGGTCACAAAGATGTATGGCTGGTGGGAAGACAGTACCATCGAGGGGTCCCTAATGGCTTCCAAGGGCGCAAGGTCAGATGTTCACGACAATGAAAAAAGAGCGGTAGAAAGTGTAAAGTCTATCTTCCCCTATTACCAACCCCTTCAACAGTTATGGTCAAAGCGTGGAATCAGCAACTTTAAGTGGGATCGTTCCTCATTTGGACGATCGTCGGAAAGACTTTATCCACGGCACTCGTAAACGAACAAACAAATTTAAATTAACTTGGTTAAATATATACAGACACACTCAAACATACGTTTATTGTAACTACACAAAACTGAATTCTAGTTTTGTCTTAATCTTTTGTTACCTTCGTTTTCCGGGTTAGCGGTTTGCCACGCCTCCACCCTCACGTTCGCTATCGATGGACTGTTTGCTGTTGTATTGCCTTCAAAATATTCAGAAAATGATGCACACAAATGTCCTCACAATAGGATAACGCACGACCACTTGCCAACATGAAATAGTCTGTAAAGAACGATCGCGGGACCTTCTTTCCTTAGAAAGAATAACAGGAAATGCAATAGCTGACCTTACCCACGTATTGATTGTGGGTAATGAAGTTTTATTCTGAGAAAGGGTGCCATTGCCTATGGGTGTTGTGTGCACGAGTATACTTCATTACCCAGAAAGCCCTCTTTTTGCCCGCGCATGCGCGTTGTGTGTTTCCTGGTCGAAACTCGTCTGAATAAATCCTTCAGTCCTCGTAGATATAGTAGTTATACACGAAAGAGATGCGGCAAAAAAAGACAGTGCGCTACAATGATAAACAGCCTCTCATGTCATGGCCACCTGGCTTGGTCGCATCTCGAAATTTTAATCGTATCGCGAGGGAATTATTCGATCGAAATTTTCGTCGTACCACGAGCATGTTGTATCACGAGGTACCACTGTATTTCGTACGGAGAGACGTTTGTAAGTAGAGGTATGTTGGTTCCCTGTGCGATCACGGTGCAACGCTAGAAATGTAAACAATCCTCTTATTGGTGGTTTCTTGGTTTTTCAGGTACTTACTTCACGCACGAAGCCAAAGGGGCAGACGACGCGGCGGACGCCGACACCGCCATCATCAACGCCGAGGGCGGCCACACCAACTCCGACGAAAAGAAGGAGTACTACATCTAATCAAAGCAGGACCCCGACACCTTTCGTGTCCTCTTTGGGACACCGCCGTTTCTGGGGGGGACTCGGGGAGGGGGGGAATGGGATCTTTGGGAATGGTTCTGAGATGGATCACGATCACCTTTAGCGGGTTTTAGATGGGTGTGCAAAGAAAAGCCGTTTGTCTAGTTTAGTCGGCAGATGTGGGGTGGAATGTTTTCTGTGCTTGACAAAAAAAAGAATAATCAAAAAGAAAAATGATTTTTTTTTTGGACACAGACTTAGAGGGATGAGCGGGGGGGGTTGGGGTACCAGAAAATCACTGTAGACAGCTTCACCGTTCAGCACCTACCTATCTACACCACTTTTTTTGTTGTTCTTGTTGTTGTCAAGTCCTGACCGTTTGCAGAAAATTCTGTGCCTTGTTCCGATTTTTTTGGTTGTGTTCTCAACCTCCCCCCCTCCACCCCCCAAAAAATGACAAAGCCGCCCCCTCCCGCTAACCACTTTCTCCTTAATGTGTCTACACACAACAATCCAGTCTACTGTGATATAGCGCCAACCCAATACATTCCCTCCGTGGTGGAAAAAAATGCATGGAATGCTTTTCCATATCATTGTACATAATAATGAGGAATAATTACGGACTGTAGATAAGCCCCCCCTTTCCTCCAAGCCTGCTCATTCTCACTATTGCCATTAGAGTATAATCCCCCCCAAAAAGCAGGCAAAACAATCAAAAATGATCTTTTTTTGTCAGAAATTCCGGATCTTTCTTTCTCACATGATTGTTCATGAGTGTCAGCTGTCGTTTTTTTTTTTTTTGCTGGCTCTCGTTAGTGTCATCAACTTTTGTTTGTGTATTCAAACGGCATGTCTTCGTCCGTCAAGCATGTGAGTATTTTCCTGCCTTTACGTCGCCTTTTACGTTCGGATTGCGTCTTTGTTTGTCCCCATTAAGTTTGTTTCTTGGTTTAGTTATCCCACTTTTAAGTTTGTTAGTGTTTTTTTATTAAGCCTTACGTTTGTGCAACCTTTCCGTTGACGACTTCCTGCTTTTGGGTCAACTTTGCTTTCATAGGCATTCATAACATTTTTTATTTGAGGATTTTGGTAGTTTTAGCTATATTTTTACCATTTCATTTTCTCATGGTAGTTGTTTCTTGAGTAGTACTACTTCTCACATACTGGTGTTTTCCTCTAATGCTTTGTGTTCAATTTAAGTTCAGGCATTAAGGGCTACATACCATTTAGACACCGTCGTTTGTTTGTCGATGTTTGTGTTTACACAGGAAGCAGCATGCCTAACGAGTCTCGGATAAATCGCTACATTAGTGTATATGGTTTGCGTTTGAAAAATTCGTCACTATTGAATGTTATTTCATGACGCCACGTGATCGATCACGTGTCTCCCTTATTTTATTTGAAAAATATATTGGTACTAAAATGTCAGGACTAGAAAGCGACTAAAATTGTAAATATTGTCGATTCGGCTTTAATAGGTCAGTTTTAGCAAACCAAAAAAAATTGAAACGATAGTCAAGTGAACTTAACTAATTTGATTGCATCCATTTACTTAAATCCAAACATACAAATCTGTGTCATTTGTGTACCAAACTTTTCATCTGTACCCAGCATTTAATATTTCTAACAAATTGATTTTTTTTAGTTTTATTCCAATCTAAATGTCAGTACTTCTTCGAAACGTCCACGATTCGTCAAATTTGAAATTCAATTTAATCTGTTCGTTTGACCGACGTAGAATTCAAGTAAACACACCCCGAAAAAATAAAACGCAACGCAAACCGTCTTTTTGGAATGTGTACTTAATACTTTATCGCTGTGTGTCTACATCTAATATTTTCCTGGCATGTTTGTGGATGTAAAAATTGCCACGCATCTTCATTATGTACCATAGCTTTAATGTTACCACCATGCACAGAACAAAAGGAAGATTTCATTTATGTCTCACCTTGGGCACTTTTCCTCCTTTGGGTTTTAGTCATTATAAATTGGGGGAACTGTAGATAAGAGACAATTTAACACTTCCTTACAATTTTTTCAAATTGACCCCGGGCCGGTTTTGCCACTGTATGTCGATGACACTGTTACGCGTTTGTTTTGTGGTCTGATAGGGAAGGGGAAAGGGTTTCAATTTGAACTTTGATGTTTTATGGTCTATTATTATTATTAGCGGTTCTTAATGTTGCTTTTTTGTGAATCACAGAGCAGCGGGTTTGCCTTTTTTAAAGCAGACTTCAATAGATGTCCTCCTCAATAATTGACAAATGATCGTAGGCAGTTTTCATCGACACTTGTTGGGTTTTATATTGTTTGCACAGAATCAACTTGTTTGGATGTTTTTTCCTTCGATATTGTAAGCACTCTTTTTTTTCTACCTTTCATTTATTTGGATGTTATTCCACTTTCAATCTCTTGAAGGCAGACTGGAAATAATGCACAGACATCTTGTAAGAGTGAAAACGGGAAGATTTTAAACGTTTTTTTTGTAAGCCCATTGAATGTTCTGACCAATCCTGTGGCTCTTTTCATCCTTACGTTGTGAATATTTAAATGGGTTTGTCACTAGGAGATGTTCAATCGATTTCTGAACACGGCAGCCATTGATTTTGCCTGCTAGTATCGATAAGTCAAATCAATTTGGGAATGAATTGACAAAAATGTATTGAATCCTATATTCATGGAACCTTTACTTCTTCGTGACTAGTGCTGTAAGATATGATGTTATGTAATGGCCAAAGGATTTGACAATTTCTGTTAACAATTTATATATGTATCGTCATTATCTCCACAAACAGAGCTGTTCCTGAAGTAAACTTTTGGCCAGCAGATGACACCTGATTTTTGCTGCCTTGCTACATAGATGGGATTCCAACCATCCTCACTAGTTAGCCAATTGGCTACCCCTGCCAAGCATACGTGAGTAATTCATGTCAAACAATTGAAAATACCAACGTGTTATTCACACAAAAATAATCAACACAATTCCTCTCAATATTATGTAAGTGAATTTATTCTCAATTATATAATGCTAACGTAATATACAACAGTCTTAAAAATCCAAACCACTAGGCACAATTATTAGTAGATAATTTGATATAATTACATTTGAGCAAAGTCTACACTGGATAGTTTTAGGTTGCAGTACTACTTGATGTGTTTAATGTTTGTGGCACGTCACTTTGATGTCAATTTAACATTAATGTGAGTGTGAGGAAAGGTGTCATAATTGTTGTATCATTTTTCAGCAAGGTTTAAAATTGTATTATATCGTGGTAGATCGATATTGTGATATAAAACTGCACATGTTGTGATAGGTTTTTTCCATATCGTACAGCACTAGTCAAAACATTAGCAATTGTTATTTCGAACATTAAATTATGAGTCATGACATTTTTAAATGTTGATGATATTCTTTCAGACATCAGCAAATAGGGAAATTACAAATTGCGCGTTTTTTTTATAGCGGAACGAGTCAATTGTTTGAGAAAATAGTTTGAAATTCAAGGGTTTGCTTATTGCTCAATAACCCGATCAACACAATTTTTCTACTTTGTCCCTTCCAATTTTTAATTCCATGTTTTTAAAGAACCCCCTCATGTTCTTAAAACTTCAAGACATGTTCAAAATGGAAATTGACAGCCAATTGGTTAGCTTTTTAAGCATCTGTGTTGTACATGCTTTCTGTATTTTTCTTAATATTTGGTGCACTGTAAAAAGTCGTGCGAGTACTGCTTTGCGTTGACATCAAGTGTACCGGGATCCGAGAAGTTGTCGTATTAGCTGTCCACCTCGAACACACCGCCGCCTTTGGAATCCCCCCCCCACAAAAAAATTGTGTTTGGATTCTTGTCACCGCTCATTTTTTAGTTTTAGTTTTCATCATGGGATTCTTTTTGATTTTTCTGCTGTTCCTGGGAATTGTTGGTGTGTATTCACGGAGGAGAGGAGATCCACATTCCCATACACATTTTGTATTGGTTCATAAATAGACATTTTTACAAAAAAAATCAACAAGAGTTCTTGTCTTAATAAAAAAGAAATATCAATGTCCAAAATAATCTGTGTTGTTATTTTTCATCATCATTATTGGATTGATTACTTTTTTTTTTTACATAGGAAATGGACAAAAAGCACCATCAATGGCAGATATTGAATTTTGGGAACTTTTCATAACACTGAATTCCAAACCAAATCTTCCCAAAAAGACACACCAATGATCTCAATTACCGGAATTGATTTTAAGAACCGCCCCCTCAACCCCAAACACCCCCCCCCCCCCAAAGGTATTCCTTCATTCCTATTTAATAATCACCATATTTTACAGCCTATTTTTAGTATTCCGCTGATGAAGGCAGATATTATCATTTTAATTACATTTTCACCTCGGGCTCTCCTCATAACACGAGCGGCGCGGCGTAATGAGCCAACATTTTAAATAAGTAAAGGTGATACTGCTATTGATTAGAAAGTGAAAGCCAGCTATCAGTCATTGAAAATGAACTGGTGAGTCCGTGTTTAATGCGCGTGCCACTTGCTCTTTTTAAAGAGCCATTGCCAACAAAATCCTATTCAATGCAATTTAATTGCTTATGGAACAGAGGAACAAAATGTAGGCGTTAGACTAAAGCGTGCAATCACGCTTACAAATCCTACTTAAGATATCAGCTGCCACTGAGAGGCGAGATGTCCAATCCATTTTGACTGCGAGGGGCCAATGATATTTAAAATGTATTGGACGCCTGTTGCCGTCAATGGCACTGAAATGTGATCGTTCGCTCTCGTTTATGCACAAGTATTAGGTGCTCGCAAAGAAAGGGAAGTAAAATATAGTAAGAGTGTAAGTACTAATAATAAATCATACTGGTATATGTGGTGGCATCTGGAGTGTTTTATGCAGTGCTCTGTTGGGGATGCGGGAGCACGGAGAGGGACAGGAACAGGCTGAATAAGGTGGTCAGGAGGGCCAGCTCTGTTCTCGGCTGTCCTCTGGACTCTGTGGAGGAAGTGGGAGAGCGGAGGATGCTGACCAGGATGATGTACATCATGAGCAGCACCTCCCACCCCCTGCATAAGTCTGGAGTCCCTCCGAAGCTCTTTTAGCAATAGAAATAGACTGCGGCACCCTCATTGCAGGAAGGAGCGCTTCCGCAGATCCTTCCTCCCATCAGCTGTCAGGCTCTTTAACAAAAAATGGTGTTAAGACCTACCGTATGCATGCATGTACATCTATGTATATGTATGTATATATGTGTGTGTGTGTATGTGTATGTATATATATATATATATATATATATATATATATATATATATATATATATATATATCAGCAACATGCTTATTTATTTATATATTTATTCATGTATTTATTGACTAACTTACTTATTACCTATCTATTTATGTCTAAAATGCCTTTCCTATTTCTGCATCCTCACCCTCGTGCTACTGTGACAACGAAATTTCCCGAATATGGGATGAATAAAGTTATCCAATCCAATAGTAAATAATATATTACTAGAAAGTCAACGTAACCAGAAAATGTAATATTAGCGGATTAAAATCTTACTATGTGAAATTACAGGATATAAAACATACTGTTATGTACTTTTTAATCCGAATTATTCGGTGCAGTTCTAATACATACTATGTAACGTAAATTTACGGAAACTTTAACCTTGCAATATTACCAGATTACATAAAATTATGTAATGTTGTGACTTTTTTTACTCGTAAGATTGCATTACTAACTAGTAATATTTCATAAGATCACGCAGCATAATAACTTGTTTTGTTATTTTCAACAATGACAAAATATAATGACTTTTTTCTTGTAATAATACGTAAGGTGCTGAGGTATAATGATTCCAATCTCGTTATATTTTAATGTACTGTATGGCTTTATTATCTTATTGTTAGGACCTTGATTTCGTAATGTTATGAGTTGATTCTCGTCATCCAATTTCTTTTCTATACGTGGGTGGTTCTAAATTCTCTTTCATACTTTTTCAATGCTTTGAACGATGTTGAATTCTGTCCCTCTTCTGCGTTGACCTTGCCATCGTGAAAGGCTAAAGTTGCACTGCTGTGAAATGAATGCGCTATTCATCCATTATTTTTGCAACGGCCACCAATTATTATTCGTGCTCGATGAAATATGGAAAAATCTTCCTTGTTTTGCAGCGATACCCCGTTGAAGAATTCGCAATTTAGCGCCAGAGGTCGCCGGGGAAAGGGGGGAAAGAGAGGTTGCGGGACGCAACCGATGAATTCGCCGCATGATTTATTGATTGGAAAAGGGCAGAGCTTCTGTTAAAAGGCTCATTATGGCAAGGAGAAGGTTTTTTTTCTGCAATCAGACAGTTGAATAGTTGCTGATTAGGCCCGTGACCTCAAAACATAGTCTGCATGCTTTTCCTCAAGCCACACAAGTATTTTCACCTCGTTTTCATCCCTTTTAGCGTGGGAAATGTTTCTTATTATGCTGGAAAAGAAAAGAAAAAAGACTCTAATTTTTCATTTTATGAAAGTGACTATTTTCGCGAGAAAAAAAACAAACTTAAACCCCATAAAGACCTTGGCATTCTCATTTGTGGACACCATGTAAGCCACAGAACAAATACACATAGGTGGATGCTAGGTCCTAATTAGGATTATCTATTTTTAAAATAGTACATTGGTAAAAAAAATGAATAAATAACTATAAATGAACAATATTTCAATTAAAAAAAAATACTACAGCTCAAATGAATGAAAATGTGTTTTGGTCACGGACCCCAAATGCAATCTAAAGTTGTTGTTTTGTTAGTGTCAGTGTATTTAACAGTTTTGCATTGCGTGCAGTTACGTGCTTTTCCAACAGGACATCTCCCTCCCTTTTTTTTCACAGCTCATTTATATTTAAAAGGGCAAATCTAACCTGTCAGGCCAGCCCAAGATTAATGACTGGCCTTTTGTTGAACCACACCAGGATGCTTAATGCGCAAATCCATTTTTGATGTCGTTCCATTATGGAGATGCACCCTCTTGATATTCATTCTAATAGTTTCAATTAAGTCCTCAAGCTGCGATTTATGCAAAGCTCACATTTATTTGTTTCTTTGCTTCATTCGTTGTCTTGGTTGGTGTCGTGGCCCCGTCTTTGTTTGGAACTTTTTGTTTTGAATCTTGATCGCAACTTTTGCATGACTTCTATTGTGAGTAGAAAGTAGTCCATTAGGTTCATCGTGTCTGGTAAGCCCATCATCAAAATAAGCAAATGTGGTCAATTTAAAAAAAAATCAAAATTAAAATAGGAATAATATCTTGTGGAGAAAATGTACATTGTGATGCTTCTTTTCTATCCGCCTACTTCTGTTATTATGCACACTAAGTCTGTACTATATGGTTACTTTTTTTTAGGTTGGAAAGAAGTGACCGGAATGTTTTCAATGAAAAATGACATAAAGTCAAACTCGCCTGAAGTCTTGGAATTGCACCACTACAATCATTTCAGCATGTAAGAGTTCAAACAATGCATTTTTTGTCAACCAGCCTATTTCCAGAAACTCTGAACTTGAGGGTCAAATGAACATTGTTTGTTTAAATTGCCAGAATAATAGTAGTCCCTTTTCAAGCCAGGGTTAATACGGTGTGGTCATTTTTCACGAATATTTCTAAAGAATTAGCCACACTATGGGCTGTTGGGGGACAAGGAGGACAGAATGTCAAATATCCAAAAGATTGATATTATTGCCTGCGTCCTTTATGTTGCAAGGTGAATTCATCAAAGCGCACTTGATTTATAGGCCCCGCCCTCTCCTCTTCGGGCTCTACTCTTGTTTCCTTTTGCCTTACGCCGCTTGGAATTCATTTGTCTCGTTGATTAATGATGAGTAGCATATCCTCCAACTTCCGCCAGTAAATGAAAAGAGATAGTGGTTGTAGAAAGAACATTGAGGTCCATTCGTCCCTATCACGTTTGGTGGCATGTGCAGTTTATCCTGTTGTTTTCCACATTGCGGTTAGTGTTTTGGGTTTTTGTGTGTGTGTTTGGTTGTTTGTTGTCTCAGGAAGGGCTTCAACAAGTAGCTGCCCCCGAGCGACATTGAATTGCTTTTCTAACCTGGTAAAAGAAAAATCCAAATATGCAAGGCTGGCTTGGATTGATAGCATTTTCGTTCATGACAAAAGATGGTGTGAATTTTTTTGGACAAATGTTCATTCATTGTCTCCTCTCCTTGTTCAAATTGGACATCCACATACATTGCTTCATTCGCTGTTAGCCTTCCAAGTCCAAAAAATACTAATACATTGTTAAAAATAAAGTAAAGTGGAAGGATTTCATGCTGGCCTTGCATCCTTTGATTTTACTGAAAACGGAATTTGGAGAAGTTTGGTGTTGGGGTTGTTCTGGGATATTATTATATATGTGCGTATTAATCATTATATGTATGTGTGGAATATTAGTCATTATATGTATATGTGATACATTAAATCATTATAAGCAGACGAAAGCTTAGTATATCAAGGACACTCCCCCCGCAGCTGGCTCCGAGGACATTTAATTGTTTTTATTACTATTGACCTGACAGATCACCAAGTTCCGGGCCGAGGACTGTTGATCTGAGTTCGCAATGAAGATCTGTGAAGGACTCTTAAATTGCTTTGACTTGGATTCCGGCAGATGGCGAAAATCGAATCAACTTCCGAAAATACTCGCATATTGTTCCAAAATACTGTCGCTCGGTTCACCTTGTATGGAAATTATTATGCTTACTTGTGCAAATTCTTACGCAGTTGATTTTGGTTTCCGACCTGATATGCAATTGTTGTGGCAGTTGTTTTTTGATCTTAATGGTGTTATTCGGTTAGCTTATGCAATTGTTTGAATCAGATAAGCTTAAGTGTTTTGATTATGCGTGACTAAATGGACAGAGGAGGATGACTTTCTTCAGACCTTAAGATGAATTCGGTCCTTTAGAATGCTCCAGTGGCAAGGACGAGCCAGGACTGATTCTCACTTGGGAGTTAACGCCAGAGATGGGCCCAATGCCTTCCTTGTATTATTTTATATTATATCAAAATATATCTATTAATGCCCTGTTTTGTAGTGGACAAATACAATTTGATATAAAAAGTCACATTTTAAGAGGGTCAAGGGAAGGAAGAAAGAATGTGATGCAACCGGACTAGCAATTTGGACAGATGGAGACTGACGTGTGCACTGATGCGATAAGAAAGGTATCACTTTTAAGTGCTACTCAAAAACAAGGTGAAATGTAATGGGAATTGCATTCAAGGACATGAAATGGGCACCTGTCACTAGGTCTTGGCTTTGTTTTGAATTTCGGTCTGGTTTTTGGTAAACAGCCGTTGAACCAAACTTCTACCTTCATTTTTGAAGGGCCACAGATAGATGGTTTGCGAGCGAACCATCCATGGCCAACGCTGAATAAGATGCACCTTTCGATCGCTACAATTTTTTATTATTTTTTTTAATCTCGTATGCGGGACCTCTGCGCATTTGGCCCTCGTGTTGTTGGGATGCCTCGGCTGCCTTCCGATTTCAAAGCGGTGAAATCAATGTCTGCAATGCCAAGAATGAAACAGAATTTTCCAACAACTTCAGATAAAGGCCAGCCTCTCACCTTTTGGCCTTGGAGAGCATTTCTGATACACGATGGAGCTTCTTTGGAGAGGACTTATTTTTCTTAAAAATATCAACTGAGATCTTTTCACTTCAAGGTTACCACACAGAAATGTGGATTCTCCTCTATTCAGTGGTAATACCGAACATGCTCAAAAATGTTAATTTAAACTTCATCTTTTTGCCCAGCCATGTTTTTTTTTGTACGTCTATGGCCGTCATTGGCTGCCCGTGACCTCGCTTTAGTATACTTGGCCCGTGATGCGTTGGCATGTTTTTCCCCGGCCAAAGAAAACATTTGTAACGTGATTTGAGACTATTCTTTTTTTTTGCCTCGCTGCTTTGTTTACTGTGGTCTTTGGCTTTTTTTCCGACTTTTTTTTTATGAAGCAAGCCGAAGCAACTGTGGCGCAGTGATAAGCACCACGTTGCAGCGCGGGGACCGCAACGAGCAGTTGGAGGCAGCCACTGAAAGACATCAAGTGTAATAAGGCAGAGTGCAGCTCTGAGCTGAAACTGTCCCTTTGGCCTGTCGACTATGCTAGTCGCTTTGCGTTTATCATGTTCCTCTTAGCCTGCTGACCTCTTCCACCTTGCACTTTACATGTGAAGGAAAAAAATACTACCTAAACTGAAACATACTATATGGCAACTACTGCCTAAATGTTAGTACTTCACTTTTTGTAGGGCACTCGGTCATTAACGGCGATGGTTGTCGGATGCATTTTTAGTAGGAGGCGGGGTGATGGATAATCAGGTTTTTTGACCAAAAATGGTTCAACTTAGATGGCAGTGGTGGAGTGGTCAAATCCAGTTAAACTGGCTGTGGTTGCTCATCTTTGAGTGGCATTAATGGGACTAAATGTCCAATCCCTTATGACTTTTTGGGGCCAAAAATAAACTGGTCCAGCGCAAACCAAGTGGAGTTTGGCACCGCTGATTTACATAGACCTTGTGAAATCATTATACAATCAAGATGGTGAGTTATACTTATAATACTTGGTCATTTTGTCTTGGCTTGCAGCCTAAATGATTGGGTATGTCTTTTGAAAGCTGTAAATTGTGTTCCAAATGCAATACCCACAAGAAACCAAACCCCGTTCTGACCCAGAAATTGGGGGGGGAATGAGCTTGTCGGGATCGCCATTGGCAATTTGGGCAATTTCGTTTGTTATTGCCGCTGCACACATTTACTTTTCAGAGCAACTGCTTGGTGGAGCCTGTCACTGTGATGTGGCGCATGTGCCAGCGTGACACCTTTTATCCCTTAAGCATTACTGCGGTAGATATTGGGTGGCAGAACACAATCACATCAGGGTTGCAAGCTTCGCAAACATTGGCATCTTTCTCCCCTATGCCTCGACCGCTGCAATTACTTTCCTCCAGCTTGGGCCATTTTGCCAACAGCAACCCTGGGCATGATAATAAGATAGCTGGCAGGTATTGTCAATATTTTTTTTCTTTATCTTGGCTCAAGAATGTGCTGTTTACAGGTCTGTGGTGATTCATTTATTCATTTTTTTATCCCCCACGGGAGCCTTGGCTATTTTTTTTCCAACAGCGAGAGTCAAAAGTAGAGGTGCAGAGGTTCTTTGCTAATGTAAAGCAGTTCATTAAAATCAAGAAACAACGCTTCCATCAGCGGGGAGGATGCTTCTAATCAGTGCTTAGTCCGGCACTAAAATTCAAAACGGCGAGGCTGCGCTCAAGTGCAATCTTGTCTCGCAAAGGCTCGCTTGCTGCTAAGAATGCCACGCCAATGATTGGTTTTCTAGGGGGATACTTTGGGACCGCTTCTGGGTCTGCCATCTGATTAGCATCTAAAGCATAATTCATGTCATGAATACACAAGGAGCTCCAGAACAAATAAATCCATCCATCCAGCAAGCTGGTAAATATCACATGAAAGCGCACGGGGCTTCAGGTCCGCACATTTCAAAATTTCTAGATTGATGTGTTTGGAGCCCCAGGCCATGATGGGTAATTTCAGGTTGAAACAGCTCCAGTGGCCACATGGTAACAACCCAAGGTTCTTTAGCAAACATCGGATTTGCTTCCGCTCTTTCCCTTTCGCTATATCATCCTTTAAATCGTAATTCCTGTTGTTCATTCTATTAAAACGGACTTTGTATTAGATACTAACGTTGGTTGAATGTTTTGGTCCTTTAAAGATATTTGAACAGGATTTTATGGTCCTTTGGTGCAGACATTAGCTTTTCCTGACTGCAGTGAAATCACAATCAAATACCTTAGACCAGGGGTGTCAAACTCATTTGGCATCGTGGGCCACATACGGCCTAGGGAGATGTCAAGTGGGCCGGACCATTAAAATTATACCATGCTCTGCTATAAATAACCAAAATATCATGTCTTTCCTTTGTTTTGGTGTAAAGAAGCACAAGAACATTAAGAAAATCTTGACATTTAATGAACTATCCTTTTTCAAAACATTTCATGAAACACCTCATATTTCCTTAGACAAATGTGCAATTGACTTTTATCATTCACAAATATGCATTGCAACTGGTCCCACTGATTGTACAAAGGCACAAAACTTTAATTGGTACTGAAAAATATAGTAATGCACTTTAAGATTAAATGAGACTTTTAAAGAAAGGAATTTTTAAACCACTTACACATACGCATATAAAATCTATTTCTATCATTTTTTCCACTTTCAAATTATCCTGCGGGCCTGATCGAACCTCCTTGGGGGCCGGTTCCGGCCCGCGGGCCGTATGTTTGACACCCCTGCTTTAGCCAAATGAATCCCAATTGAAAAAGCATATCCAAGTATGTAACCTTAGAAGTCAAAAACAAACACTGAAGTGCATGTAACCGCAATGTTCATAATGTGCAATATTGTATCTTAAATTATTAAAGCCCAACCAAAAAGTATTTACAGTACGTTATTATGAAAACAATGTATATGTTTTGATGTATTAATGCCCAACCTAAAAGTATTTGCAGCCCCAGCCCCCTGACTAATGCACTCTATGATGAAAACGATCTCTTTTTTTGTGTCTATGTGTAATAGGCGTGGCCGAGGCGTGGCTGTGGTCAGAGTTCAAAAGACCCGCCCCCACGCCGCCATTTTTCAAAATGGCGGATGAGCCGGAGGCTGGGCGCGTTGGACTGCTGAGCTGCTCAGAATTGACGATTTCCCGAAGAAAGACCCGACAAACTTCTTCCAGGACAATGCAGCGCGTTCGGTACTTTGTCTTTTGGGGATTTCGTAGCCCCAGTTCTCATTTCAAGAGTGCTTTTTGACGGGAACGTGCTTCATTGGCGTGATGTAGCCCCGACGTGGATGCAAACACAAATGTTTGCTAGCAAGTTGGCTACATTGCATCACCTATTGCTCTTAATGTTTAAAAAGAAACCCTTCCATTGTGTGTTTCAGTCCCTCAACGAGGACAGTCTGCTGGGAAACATCAAGAATGTGGCCATAACGGCCAAAAAGGAGCAGTTTGTCGGCAAAGTGAGTCTTTTTTTAATAACTTCTAATTCCTCTACCCGTGTAATTGGATTGGATAACTTTATTCATCCCGTATTCGGGAAATTTTGTTGTCACAGTAATGTTTAGATATCAGCGACCAGTGTTCACGGCTTTCCTAAATTAGCTTGTTTAGCACCCAGTTTGAGTGTCTTCATTCAAAATTGGAGTGTATCATAATAATAATCGGACATAGGCCCTGTCGTCATTATCACAACACAAAAAGCCTACTTGCCATCACAAGTAGGCTTTTTGTGTTGTGATAATGACGACAGGGCCTATGTCCGATTATTACTATGATACACTCCAATTTTGAATGAAGACACTTTAACTGGGTTGGCGTTGATTTTTAATAGCAAGATCCTGTGTGGATAACTCACACCCACACTAGTGGCATCAAGTGGCGGTGTAAGGAATAAACAGTACACTTCTAGAATACGTATATACCTTTGCCCTTCCCTTTCCTAAAGGAAGACTTCAGGGCTTGGACCTTTTGATTTTTAATTGTGGTTTTGACAAAACCTAAGCGAGACATTCATTCAACCGTAGCGCAGGGGTCATTTTTGACTCGTTTAAACAACCATTTTTCCTCCGTCTAAGAGCTTTGTGAGACGTATTTTATTTTTTTGATTGAATGGGAGTCATTTGTGCATCAAAATGGTTAAATAAGCAATGACATTATCATACTGTGGTGTTTTGCAGAGGTTTAAAGCCACGGAGATGGTGGAAGCTGTCCAAATCTACAAGACCAAAGAAGTCGTGTATGACGTAAGACCTGTTTTTCAGGTTATTTGATTTATTATTTTCATGTCATGTGTACTAAAAATACTCTATTTTGCTTCTCTTCAAGGGCCACCCAAATCAACGCTAACGAAAGGTGACTTTGGAGCGTGGCACAGCCTTTGACACCAACATCTTGAGGGCCCCTATCCAGTATGTTTTCCATATCTCCCACCACATCTGAAAAGAGAGATGGGTCTTTCTCATGTTGGTAAAACCTAACTTAGTGTTGTTTTTTGGTCAAATCTTTTGACCTAACTGGCCCCCAGTTTATTTTTTTTTAATGTTGGACTTAGTCTATTGTGCTTTGACCCTCTTTTTTTCCTCCCCAGAATTCCATCCAGTGCCAAGAAGAGATTCATCTTTAAATGCTGGAAGACCTGTGAACTTCCCAATTACCTTTATTTGTGGGAAAATAAAATCTTTGAAATATACTCATGTATTTTTCTTCATAGAACTAGCAAAGGAATGCAAGCAACATGACATTTTATAATTTTTATTCAAAAAAATACATTTGCACACTTAGGATCACATTGATTGGCGTAGCTGATATTCTCCACCTGTAGACAAAAGCAACATTTAGAATAAACACCAAAAAAAAACTTGGTTTACTTTTTAGCCTGTTGAAATTTTTCTAAAATTATAAAACACTTAGAATATAAACACCAAAAATTAAAAGGAAAAAAAAGACCATTGAGGGTCTTGGGTCTTTTTTCTCCAAGTGTTTTAACAAAGACAAATGACACTCAAATCTCTTTTATTGAAATTTCTGATTGAAAAAAAAAAAGAAATCCTCCTCACCTTAGGGATCGGGACATCACCTATAAAATAGGGGATTAGGGGATTAGTAAATTGCAACTTTAGTCAATAAAATAATGTGAGATTGGAATGTTTTGACTTGGATACATTACAATATAACCCGGAAATAAGCTTCTATCGCATTTCAATCTTAATCCATATGAAATACATATGCGTCTGACGAAATAGTGCGTGCTTTGTGTGTCTAAAATACAGAAATAGCACTCGTTACTGACACTGCGGCGTAAGAAACGATGCGCCAAATAGGCGTGAAAATACGGTATTAACCTCAGAGTAGAGTTCAGAGACGATGCATCATCTTCAAGTGGGCAACCTGGGAAGATCACCTGGTCCTCCAGGGTCTGGACATCACCATGGACCTGGTGCATGCAAAAAAATAGAGCAAAAGTTATCATATACAGCAGGGGTCGGGAACCTTTTTGAAAGAGAGAGCCATAAACAATTCCTATTTTCAAATGTTATTCCTTGAGAGCTATACTCAAGATTTAAAAGTCAAAATACATGAAAATGTGCCAATTTTTTTAGTCATTTTACCACTTTTAAATACAAAAAGTCTTTGAATTCTTTTGACAACATTGTTACGCTGTTGCTAATCAATGAATATCAATGAGAGAATAGATGCAGAAGACTAATGAAAAAAAACAAGTCAATGCCACTGCCGACGTGACGTTCCTATTGGTGCGTTCGGGACTCGGCTCTCTCACCAACGGTTTCCATATTTTAGCTCAGAGCCATATGCAACCATCAAAAGAGCCACATGTGGCTCCCGAGCCATAGGTTCCCTACCCCTGATATACAGAGACTGGAGATTCAACAGATGTGTTTAGGTGGGTTTTTTTGGTCATTAGTATTACCTTGATACCTTGGCCCAGTCTCCTCTCCCCTCAAGGGTGTGCATGGTTCTGGACACACGGGAACAGCTTCATCTTGATTTAACCAAGCTATTTGGGAAGTGCAAACAATTATTACAGGAAAGAGAAATCTTCAAGTAAATGATCAAGATAAAGAATGAAAATAAGTTAGTGAATGCTCGGTGCTAATTTCCCCTTTCCAGACAAGCTAGGAGAAAGTCGGCTTGACAATTTTTGTATAAATGATTTTTGTTTTAAAACAGAATTACAAATTGGAAAAGGGCGTTTAGCAATCGCAGTGAAAACTATCATTACATTCAACACACCTTCACCTGGCAAACTGACCGTTGATATCTCGGTTTTGTTTGATAAAATGAAGTCTTCCCCCACGACTCAATAATGGAGAGAATACGGACAAAATACTTTTGAAGTCAAATGTCGTGAGGCTAATGCTAAGCTAGCTAGTGACATGCCAAGGAGCCCATACTTCAAATGTCGACGGTGTGTTCGACCTGGCAATAAACTAACAGATTTGTTGGCGTTTTGGCTCAATTGATTCCTAAAAAAATCTCCCGGTAGGGTGTTAAAAATGCACATAGGCCAGTAAATTGCTCTAGTCTAGGGCTTACCTCGTTTGGGTGCTAGTCGTTCGACCGACAGCATGGAAATGGCTGCGCTAAAGGGCGAGATGCTGCGCAGGTGCATAATTTAAGCGCCTGCGTCACCAATGGGCGTAACCACGCCCATAGGAGGTGATTTGTCCTCCCGACTCAATGACCATGTTTGGAAGATGACGTACTATAGTCGCCATTTTTGTAGTCTTGATGCTGTAAAAGAGTGTGTTCGTTTTTTTTAATATATATATATATAAAAAGCCTTACTTTGCATGGTCATTTAAAAAAAATAAAAAGCCTTACTATACATGGTCATTTTTTAAAGAAAAAAGCCTTACTATACATGGTCATTTTTTACAAATTAAAAAGCCTTACTATATACTATGTCGTATTTTAAGAAAAAAAGCCTTACTATACTATGTCGTTTTTTTTAAAGAAAAAAAGCCTTACTATATACACTGTCGTTTTTTAGGAAAAAAAACTTACTATACTATGTCGTTTTTTAGGAAAAAAACCCTTACTATACTATGTCGTTTTTTAGGAAAAAAGCCTTACTATACTATGTCGTTTTTTAGGAGAAAAAAAACCCTTACTATACTATGTCGTTTTTTAAGAAAAAAAGCCTTACTATACTATGTCGTTTTTTAAAGAAAAAAAGCCTTACTATATACCAGGGGTGTCAAACTCATTTCGCATCGTGGGCCACATACGGCCTAGAGAGATGTCAAGTGGGCCAGACCATTAAAATTATACCATGCTCTGCTATAAATAACCAAAATATCATGTCTTTCCTTTGTTTTGGTGTAAAGAAGCACAAGAATATTAGGAAAATATTGAAATTGAATGAACTATCCTTTTTCAAAACATTTCATGAAACACCTCATATTTCCTTAGACAAATGTGCAATTGACTTTTATCATTCACAAATATGCATTGCAACTGATCCCACTGATTGTACAAAGGCACAAAACTTTAATTGGTACTGAAAAATATAGTCATGCACTTTAAGATTAAATGAGACTTTTAAAGAAAGGAATTTTTAAACCACTTACACATACGCATATAAAATCTAAATGTAATCCCTGCGTGCACCTTACAAACTAAGGAGAGTGATTTTAAATGTGTAATGAAGAAAGTGTTCGCCTGTCCTGTAAATCTGTAAACGTCATACATGAAACATACATACACATACAATACATACTGAAAATGTATGGAGTTGCTGCTGTTTTCAGTCTGTCTCAGTGATGCGGCTTGTCTTCTACTCTGATGGAAAGAGTGCGCCCCTTAGCGGATAATCCATGAATTGCAGCGAATTAAAAATATTAATTCCATGTCTTTTATGCATTTTTTCCACTTTCAAATTATCCTGCGGGCCTGATCGAACCTCCTTGGGGGCCGGTTCCGGCCCGCGGGCCGTATGTTTGACACCCCTGCCTTAGACCAAGGGTGTCAGACTCGGGTTGGTTCGCAGGCCGCATTAACGTCAACTCGATTTCATGTGGGCCAGACCATTTTAGATATAATATTTAGATTTTTTTTTATAAATGGAATAAATGAACTGGATTAAAGGCCCTGAATATTCAGTTTTTTATAGATCTAAAACAATGTTTATTTTAGCTTTTTTCATATATTTTTTAGCTTTTACAAAATTATTTTTGAACTAAAAACAAAAGAAAAAATTGATTAAAAAATTACAATTATTGATTTAAAAGGGGGAAATTTCACGTGCGCTGGACCATTTTAGATATAATATTTAGATATTTTTTTATAAATGAATTAAATGAACTGGGTTAAAGCCCCTGAATATTCAGTATTTTTACAGATTTAAAACAATGTTTATTTTAGCTTTTTTTATATATTTTTAGAGTTTACAAAATTATTTTTGAACTAAAAACAAAAGAAAAAAATGATTAAAAAATTACAATTATTCATTTAAAAGGGGGAAATTTCATGTGGGTCGGACCATTTTAGATATAATATTTAGATTTTTTTAATAAATGGAATAAATGAACTGGATTAAATGCCCTGGATATTCCGTTTTTTATAGATCTAAAACAATGTTTATTTTAGCTTTTTTATATATATTTTTAGATTTTACAAAATTATTTTTGAACTAAAAACAAAACAAAAAATGATTAAAAAATTACAATTATTGATTTGAAAGGGGGGAAATCAGGAAATTTAATATACATCTATACTCTTAATTTTAATTTGATCCTAAAACATAAAGTCGGCACTCATGATTGACTTTTTCGGGCCGCAGAAAATGATGCGGCGGGCCAGATTGGGCCCCCGGGCTGCCACTTTGACACCTGTGCCTTAGACTGATGTATTTCCATAAAAGTTATCTATAGCATGCAAGTGTTGTCTTTGTTGAAGTTTAGAGAGCAAAATATGAGCAGATTGCCTTGTGTTTTTCCAAGTCTTTGTCACAATAGGCGCATAATGACTTCCATTACAGTAGTTGAGAACTTCCAGTGGGGAGTTGGATCATCATCAGGAACAGGTTGGCAGAACATGAATGTGAAGCTATCATTTCAAATTTCAGGATAGATCAGAGGAGAAATTTGAAACTCACCCAAGAGGTTTGGTTCCGTCCAATTACTGTTATTCAATATCTGTCTACGGGATGGTATACAATAATCGGTATTAAATACGATTTGATATTTAGGTTGGATGGCTTACGGCTATGCTGAGTCTTATTTTCATGACCTTTTGTCATCCTTTATCAAATGTTGTCATAAAATCACTTTTATATCGTGATCGTGTCTGGGGAAATATATTTTTGCGAAGCTAATCAAAATTCAAGTTTTAATAAAAGACAGCAAAGTTTTGAACGCTATTTTTCTGTACACGGGGCTTTTTTAGCCAAAAGTCTTGAGTTTGTTGCCTTTGAAGCATTAGAAAAAGGCTCGGCTTTTTCTGCCGCTCCTCGGAATAACGATTGTGGGCAACCCGAGAGTTGAAAGTAAATTGTCAATAGTTGAAAGGGCTCCTCGTGCCACCGCGCCAAATAGAGAAATCAGCCAGCTATGTTTAATAGAATTTCCATCAGTGCTCAACTGCTCTTTGAAATAGGTTGGCTAAGATAATGGCTTCTCGGGTTCATTACCTCATTGTCAAATTAGATTTCTTTTTCTCCTGCGGGCAGATTGCAAAGTGATTACAGATCAGCCAAACAAGCCTCCAACTTTGACAGTACCAAATCTGTGCGTGGGACAGTCACGTCAAAGGGCTGTGCGGTAGAGAAAAATTTGACCCCCCTCGACCCCTATTTTTTTTATCCCCCCCACGCTTCTATTTCTTCTACTGCTCCCCTTCCCTTGTCCCTCCTCTCCTTGATCAACTTTCCTCCCTGTCTCTGGCCTCCTGTTCTTTCCTGAGTTCTTTTCTCCTCCTCTTCTCCTCTTTCTTCTCCTCTTCCCTCCTGGCCCACTCTGTCTTCTCCTCTTCTATGCGCTCCACCTCTCGTCTCACCCGCTCCCGCCTCTCGTGCTTTTCTGTCTCGGAGAGGCGGCTGATCATTTTTTCAAAGTAAGTTGGCCGCCTCTCCGTTTTCTCTTGCGCCACCACACTTTCCACCACCTTTTTCTCATCTTCCGTCACGTCACTCCTCTCTTCCACCGCGCATTCTTTTACCCCCGGATCACTTGTTGAGTACTCAGTAGGGCCCTCTTCCGCACCTCTTTGGGCACCCTCTTCCATCTCCCTTTCCTCCTTGGGGTCACTCCCTTCCCTCTCGATATCAATGCCGGCTTCCGTCGTAGCGCTCTCTCCCTCCACCTTGTCACTCGCTCTCTCTTCAACGACACTCTCCTGCTTCGCCTCCTCCTTCACCTCCTCCTTCGGGGCCGGCTTGGCCTCCTCGGGGCCAGCGTCGGCTTTACCCTCCGCAACACTCTCAGCATCCTCTTCGACGCTCTTTTGTGCCGCCTCCTCCTTTTGGTCACTCTCTTTGGCACTCTCCCCCTCCTTTGGCTCTTCCACCTCAGGACGGCCATCCTCCACCACCTCCTTTTCGCTCTCCCCCGCGAGACTTTCTCCCTCCTCTTCCTTGACAATGTCTTTTTCGCCTCCCTCGCTCTCTTTAGCATCTGGAGGAACAGTCTCTTCTTCACTCCCCTCCCTCCCATCACTCTCTTTCTCCTCTGCAATGCCTTCTTGTTCTTCTACCTTGACACTCCCTTCTGCCTCCTCGCCTGCCTCACTCTGTTGGACTTCGGGACTGGAACTCTCCTCTCCTTGGGTCTTCTCGTTTGTCATCTCCTCAGTCGCACTCTCCCCCTCTTCCTTTGCACTCTCTTTCTCACCCTCCTCGCTCTGTTTTTCCGCCGCCTTCTCGTCACTTTCTTTCTCCTCACCCTCCCCTGCTTCGGCACTCTCTTCGCCACCCTCCTCCTTGGTAACACTTTCTTGTTCACTGTCAGGGACATCTTCTACTGCTTTCTCCTCCTCTTCCACAGGAGCACTAGCGTCCCCCTGGGGACTCTCTTCCTCCGTTGGGCCGACCTCTTCCGTTGTGGCTCCCTCTTTGCCCTCCTTTCCCTGGCTGTCACTTTCTGTGACTTCCTGCTCCCCGGGAGCCGTATCTTCTCCAACATTCTCTTCATCTGGTTTTTCAACCATGTTTTGATCATCTTCCTGCTTTTCCTCCTGGGGACCATCTTGTCCTTTTTCCTCCTCTTCCTCCCCAACTTCTTCCGGGTCACCCTCGTCGCCTTCCTCCCGGTCGTCCTCGTCCCCTTCATCGCGGTCATCCTCGTCCCCTTCCTCCCGATCATTGTCTTCCCATTCCTCTGCCTCGTCCCCTTGGTCATCCTCTTCATCGTCGCAGTCCTCCCACTCGACATCGTCGCAGTCTTCCCACTGGCCCTCATCTTCCTCGTTGCTTTCTTCTCTCTCGTAGTTCTCTTCCTCCTCGTCACTCTCTTCCTCCTCCACGGCACTCTCCTCCTCCAGCTCGACACTTTCGTCATCTTCCTCACCACTCTCCTCCTCCTCCATCTCCTCCTCTTCCTCTCCCTGCACGGCTATCTCCCAATCGCTTTCGTCTTTCTCCTCGTCGTCCTCGTTGACCTCCTGCGTTTCCTCTTCGGAAGTGGTCTCGCCCTGGATGTTGTCTCCCTCTTCCAGCTTGCGATCACCTCCTTCTTTCGATTCCTCCCGCTCCTTGATGGACTCGTCCACTCCGTCGCGTGCTGCGCCCTCGGCCTGTTTCAGCCGCATCCATTCCTCCATTGTTCGGACGGCAAGCTCCTAAAAAAACAAATATAATAGCGTCATGCACTTTGCAGAGAGAATCTCATGCATTTTATACAAATATACCCATTCATTCATTTTCCCTACCGCTTATCCTCAAGGGGCGCGGCGGTACTGGAGCCTATCCCAGCCAATTGTAGGCAGTAGGCAGGGGCAACCCTGAATTGGTTGCCCAACAGCCATTCACATTACAGACAATTTAGAGTACTTAACCAGCCTATTGAGCATGTTTTGGGCATGTGGGAGGAAACCAGAGCACCCGGAGAAAACCCACATGGCAGATGAAAACATGCACACTCTACACAGAAGGGTTGAAACCCACCCGAGAATTGAACCCTCGATCTCATGAGTGAGGCGGACGTGCTAACCATTCAACCGCTATGCCAAAATAATTGTAAAAATCTTATTACTTTCTACCATTATTTTGATTTTAACACAGTGGCAAAGGTGAAACGAGAAATAAAAGATGAAGTTGTGCGAGTGTGTATTACAACTGCAGCTGCTCAGACTCAATCATTTCCTCATTGGCTGCCTTTGGCGATAGATATCTGAGCCATTTAAACCTCAAATAAAGTACAGCTGTCAAATGAGTATTTTCTATGCTATTGTATTATTTTGAACAAAAGCCTAAATGTTTTTGGCCTAACATTCACTCTTATTTGGAACTGTTCATAATTCCCTATACCTTGATAGAGGCGACAGTTCCATCCTATGTGTATATTTCTTCGTCTTTGGAAGGTTTTTAGCTCATGCCAAATACCGAATTTAAATACATGTGTGAGCATGGGTACTGTATTTTTTTTTTGTCATTGGCAAGTTCATTCTGTTCCGGTTCCACAAGGGCGTGCGCGGCAGGCTTTAGAAGACTTTTTGCCTCTCATCCGAGCAGAGCTGTCCTACCTTGCCTTGTTGCATGAACTGATGAAGCCTGCTCGGATGAGAGGCCAAACATCTTCAAAGACAACCAGAACAACCCAGTTGCAATCGATTCAAAGCCTGAAGATTGAAATGACCTGCATGAATGACAATATTCAACTTTATTTGGGGTTAATCACATGCGCCTAGAAATAATTTCCGATACTGTACCGATACCACTGCCATTGACCGTGCTAGACGTCCAATCCATTTGAAATGGGAGGTTGGTAGCCTCCCACTTCAAATGGATTAGATGTCTACTAGTTATGAACTCATTTCAATTCAACAGAAGGATGAAGAGTCTTTTTTCCGCCCCTACCAAAATGGCCTCAGGGCAGCCACGTTACTAGAGGCGACGTTCACATCAAAGTCAATGCTTTGACATTACTATTAAGTTCTAACTATCCTCTTTCTCAAAAGATGATTTTTACAATATCAAAGCATTTGCTTTTTATCCATTGATGTCTCAATACTACGTCCAATTTATTTGAAGTGGGAGTGTTGGCAGCGAATTGGCATTGCTCATTCGCTGCCACCCTCCCTCTTCAAATGGATTGGTTGTGTATCAGTAATGAACTCATTCATCATCTATCAAGTCCTCCTTTTTTTACAGCACGAATAGTTGGTGGCCATCTTGGGTAAGGCTATTGCGCCTTGTTATTTAGTACTGCCGATGAGGTTATTTTAATTCCGTATCGGTGCAAGAATGCCAATAGGAACGTGCTAACGTCAATTTAAGATCAATGACGAGGTAATTGGTTAATTTCAAGCAGCAGATTACAGCAAGTGTTTAAAATTTAATCCCACCCGACAAATGGGTTGATTTAAAAAATTGGTGTGGCGGTCACCTTTAATTAATGTAAACATTTTTAAAATTTACCATGGTGTCACATGGTGTTTTATACGTGAAATGAGGCATGAGAATGTACACGTACCACACGCATGATGAGGTTCTCAAACTGCTTGACATTGTCCAGGAAATCCTGTCGTTCTTGAAGCAGTCGGTCTTTTTCCCGTTTCCACCTCACTTCCTTTCCCGAGATTTCAGACGAAAGGTTCTCTTTGGAAGCTTTTAATTTCTCAAGCTCCAAATTGCTTTTGTATAGCTCGGCCTTGGTTTTCATGAGCATTTTCTCGTTGGCCTTCATCCGGTGGAGCAGCTCCGCTTTTTCCATCACCAGTATTCTATTGTCCGCCTCCAGATATCGCACTTGGGAAGCGATGCTTTTCTCCCGTTTGATCCAGCGGGTTTGCCACACTTCGTTGAGATGGATGTGGTATTTCTTGAGATCTAAATTACACTTGTGCAAGTCGCCGTTGGTTTTCAGTAAAATCCTCTCGTTGGCCTGTCGCGTGTTGTACAGTTTGGCATATTCCTCTAACAATTTAATGTAATCCAACTCTAGGTGCCTCAGGTAGGACGCTATGCTCTCTTCCCTGTTCAGCCATTGGGCTTGCCACTCTTCATTGAGCTGGATGTAGTAGTGCTTAAGCTCTTCGAAACAATCGCTCCCTTTTGTCCACAACTGTCTAAACTTCTCGGTCTGATACTGTAGGAGTTGCACATTTTGCTTTAAAGAATAATTGTCCTTGGTGGCATCCATTTTCATTGCCATTGTGCTTGGTTCAGGACCACATTTGTGCTGACGAGCTTAGACTCACCACTTAATTGAAGATTTTGTTTGGGCTCCGGGCAAACGTGGCTCTAGCACCTTGTCGCACGACAACGATGATTTGTGACAATGATATCGCCAGGGCAAAATTGCTCTAGCCCACAGTCATGGCTGACCATGATGACAGCCGGAAAAGGGGACATAGCTCTACATCACAGTCATGTGGCGGATATACTTTGTGATGACGTCATCGTGATGACAACACAGATTTAATGGCGACCCTCGAGCCACATGTCTTATTTGTTGTGATAGTTTCAGAGAAACAATGTTTCTACCTGAATCAATAGCGACACCTTGTGGAACTATTTTTTTTTAGTATTATTTTAAATGCATAAGTACCGTGGAACAAATGAACAGGCCTATAAAATCAGTCTTGGGGACACGTTAAGTGATTCATTTTTGTTTTATTGTCGTACCCTTACATACTCGCTTGACTCATTTGCTGCCAATGACGATGCTAGACGTCCAGTCTATTTTGAATCGGAGGGGCAAATGAACTATAACACAATGCTTGCAATGAGTAAAATATTGTGGGGGAAAAATCTACCTTAATGTGTTTCTTACGTTTGTAACCAGTGTATTTTTAATCTAATTAGCAATGTATAACTGTTATTATAATTAATATACATTAATGATTATTATTTTGTCATTATATCCATATATTTAGAATAATACTCATATTTTTAATGGACCAAAATAGTCCCTCACCTTACCTAGGGTTAAAGGTTTTTAAAAAATTAAAAGGGTTAAAGATCAATATTTGAATCTGTACATTTAGGGACCACTGTGCCCTGAAATGGTTAATCTTTGTTATTTAGTGGTGCTTTGTTTGCCGATTGGCCCGAAAATGTGGAAAACGTTTGCATTATTTAGTCTGTATGTGTCCTCTTCCATATCAAAAGTCAAATCTGAGCGTTTATAGTGTTTTTTGGCAACATTTCCAACGCGGTTGAGGTGAAGGCAACCACGGAAGCGCGTGCAATGAGCAGATCGGACTAATGTCCAATGGCGAAAGAGAACAAAGCTGATGTGACCAGAGGCTGCAAGCTCATTGGATTAGCGCTTAGTTACGTCTCGCTACACTTGTCAGCTATTGGCTAATGTTTGGCTCTACCCCAACGCTGTCCGTTTTAACAGCGTTACTGTCCAAAATAGTGACCAAGAGCAGGTACCGTATGTTTTAAAACTAAAATTTCACGTTGCTATTTCAATAATATTTGCATTTAGCGTAGTTGTGCTTTGCATGTTTACGTTTTTGCTAGCAGACATAACGGCGATCGTAATGTTGTTATTAAATACTAATGTAATTCGATTCAAACATGACCAATTTGCAAAATAAGAAACACTTGGTTCCCTTAATTCCTGGCAAATTAGATTTTTAAGACTCTTCTATGATAAGAAACAGGTTTGTTGTATCCGTTGTTGGAAAATGCAAAATTGTTTTGATATTGATCGTTTGGTTTGTTTGTATTAATATTATTACATTTATTGTTTTGTCAGAATGAGCCTGCCCATGAATAAGGAAATTTGCACAATCACATGAATGGTTAAAATATTAATTTAAGTAAAAGTAAAGTTATTAATCTGATATTTTCTAATATCAGGGTGAGTAAAAGTACCAGAGCCGAATTAACTAAAACAACCTAGTATTTTGAAAGTGTTTCATATACACTGAGTTGTGTTTCCTTCTGCTCAGGCTGAATAAGTAATGTTTTGCTTTTTTTTGTTTAGAAAATAAGAAGTAGAAATGACCTTGCATATTTTCAAATATAAAAATATCTAGATACTCGCCATAATGCCTATGTTTTTACATTGCCTGTTCCCACTGTTTGTCCATCCAGGTTCAAGCATGGATCTTGTGTTGAATGTGGCTGACCACTACGTGTTCACACCCTACGTGTACCCGGCGTCGTGGGCCGAGGATGGCGCCTTGCGGCAGATCCTCAGCCTGCTGGTAGTCACCAACCTCGGTGCCGCGATCCTCTACCTGACCCTGGGAGCCCTCAGCTACTACTTTATCTTTGACCATGACCTTATGAAACATCCCCACTTCTTAGAGGTACTACTCCATACCATTGTAACTTTTGTAATACACCCTCAAATATTCTTGTTTTGTACAATTTTGTTGCTTAGGAAGAGGACATCGAGATGGTACAGTTACAATTGTAAACTGAGGTCGCCCCTTAAATGTCCTTTTCTAATACACTTGACATTTTTGTTCGGACAACCAGTTAGCTTGAAGTCAAATATTATCATTAGGTAATGCTAGACTGTACTTTTTGTGGTATGTATAATGGTTCATCACTGTGGGAAAGATGCCAAAGGTTGACTTTGAGTCCAGTAATTAGCTATTGGTTGTTGTAGACCTCTATTGATTTTTACAGATTGGAGAAAATGGTTGAACCTGAGAAAATGCAATCAGTTACTTGGCAGTCCAATAATTCATCAATCGCTGTAGTAGACAAATTCTACCTTTCATTTCAGTTCAACTCGATCAAGCGTTCGACCTTCATGGACAAAAATCGACTCAGAATCTCAGTTTTTGTTTATTTTATGAGTGTGAAACGTTAATCTGAAAACAAATAATTTCTTTCCTCAGAATCAGGTTCGGCGGGAGATCAAATACGCACTGACCTCTCTGCCGTGGATCAGCATTCCAACGGTCGCCTTGTTCTTCGCCGAAGTTCGAGGTTACAGCAAAGTTTACGACAACGTCCACGACTCTCCATTGGGTACGTCGCTACAAAGTTTGTGGGTTCAATCTTTCCACGTTTGTCATTGCGTATTTGCCATTTTTCAGGGTGGACGGGGCTCTTCCTGAGTATGATATCATTTCTCCTTTTCACCGACATGTGCATTTATTGGATTCATCGATTCCTACATCACAAGCTTATTTATAAGGTGAGTACAATAACAACCAACGGTACTTGAGAATTTTTGCTATTATTGGTGCAAAGTTAGCTCCAAAAAGTTGAGAATTGAGCAAAATGAATTAATTTTACCTGCTCCAAACTGGAGTTGATAGATCATAGGCATTTCCTCAATCAATTTTCTGCCATGGGCATTGTTTCTGATCTAAAGCGGACCAAAATCAAAGTTGTAAACGTGGCACTGAAATGTGTTTTTACCATTGCGTGAAACTTGAGATCCTGACGAAAGCGCGTGGCTCCCTTGATCGCAGCTCTTTCACAAACCGCATCACGTGTGGAAGATTCCCACTCCGTTTGCCAGCCACGCCTTCCACCCGGTGGACGGCTTCATGCAGGGGCTCCCGTACCACATATACCCCTTCCTCTTCCCACTCCATAAGGTGCTCTACTTAGCCTTGTACGTCTTCGTCAACATCTGGACCATTTCCATCCACGACGGCGACTACCGCGTGCCCGGTGGCATGACGGCCATCATCAATGGCTCGGCGCACCACACAGACCACCACCTGTTCTTCGACTACAATTACGGCCAGTATTTTACACTTTGGGATCGCATCGGGGGCTCTTACCGCTACCCGTCGGCTTTGATGGGCAAAGGTCCTCATGACCTGATCCGCAGGCTTCGTTCGGAGGGAAAGTTAGACAACAGTAAAGCAAACGGACAGAGAGGAGTCATGTGTAAAGAAGAGTAGTTTTCCCCCCCATCACAACAGTCCTAATCTCTTTTTGAGCAAGTGACTATGGCCATTTCATAAAAATATCGCCATAAAAAACCTGGCATCCGGGCGTGCATTTTGCGTCATGTAGGCCACAATATTAATATTTGGTCAACACGACCTCAGGTCTCAATGATTATTTTTTTATGATTTTTAATGAATATTTTTATATAATGAATAAATAGAATGTTAATAAAGACCAGCATGGCTTACAAAATTGAGCATCTCAAGTCTTGAAGCCTAACCATGATCTGTAATTGTTGGACACCTCAAATAAAAGAAGCAGGCACTTTACCTGGTTCATCTTGTGTACTTTATCATAAGACAGAAGTCACACAGCAGCAACTAGTAATACAACTAGAACTAATTGGGCATGAGTAGCAACGAGGAAAAGAGCAGCTGAAAATACAAAAGAAGCCCCTCGTCTGAACTGATAGGCTAAAGATGCCACGTTAAATGCGTCTCAGCAGAAGAACATGGGTGCCCAGAAGAAGGAGCGCATGGCCGCACCCGCCGCCACGCCTGCCAGTAAACCCATGGCGAGGTGGTCAATGACCCCGTCGTAGGGGTCCCTCTGAACAATCACGTGATGGGTTCCTGAGGAGGTAATAGCAATAAAACCAAGGCTTTGGTTATCTGGATTTGCCAACCAATATATTTTACAGTACGACTTGAAACATTTTAATACACTTTCCACAAAGTGGAATACCTGGTCCCAGTCCAGGTGTCAGGTAGAGTGTGTTATAATTGTTGAGGTGTGTGGCATGATATGAATCATCATAGGGGTCGTACGTAAACACCTGGGGATCAAGAAAAACAGTCCCAAATGAGACATTTTGCCACTAAAAGCAATCCAAGAGTGCATCTCACCGCATTCCTTCTGGTTTCCAGCATTGTCAGTTTCCATGCGCTGAAAGAAAGAAACAGGATAAATCCATTCATCTCATCCTTCCCAATTATAATGGATGGAAGGTCTATTTCTGTCAAGTTCAGCAGCTATTGAGTCAATATCGTGCAAATGTATCACGACTCCCCAAAACACTGTTTTGATTATCAACAGTGTCTTTAATCCCTTAAAACACATCATGTAAGATCGCCATTGATACTCCACTGTTAAAACAACACATTTTAATCCTGTTTGCGGGAGAAACTGCTGTTTTGTTTAACAAAAGCTCACAAGGCCTTGCTCGAATGCTCTTTGCCACCTACACGGATTCGTCCTCGCTGTTAGCACACAGGTTCATGGTTGAGCTGTCCTTGAACTGCACGACGACGACGTTCTCCTGGGGGTTTGTCTCGGGAGCCGTCACCCCTGCAATCAAACCCCATCCCAGCCCAAAAAAAATTAATTCCATGCAGTCCTTGAAGATTCCCAAACGACAATGCTTTACCTCGACATTCAAGGCCACTGCGCACATCTAAACACGTAAATTTGAGGTTGACGCGGTGCTCCAGTTCTCGTCGACTCTCGCTCTTGTAGAAGCAAAGACTGCCGTCCACCCACAAGTCGCACCAGTTCAACTTCCAGCGCCTCAGCACAGATGCTAGATGGCAAGACACATTTGTTTTTCCAATAAGAAGTCCCAGTTGCTGTGTTATCATAATGTACTCACTCTGTCTCCAAAGCCAGCCTGACCTCATGAGCGCCATATTTTTTCACTCTTCTTCCAAGTACAGGAACAACCACAATGGGATTTTTTAGGAGCCCACTTACAAGGCAAAAGCTGTTGTTCCTGTGCTTGTTTATTTTGCGCCTGACAGATTATTCTTTCTCTGGTCACGGTTGAGTCACAGGATAATTCTGGATTAGGCAGGCTCTGGTTTGGACACACCTCTTTTCTTCCTTTGGTTCACCTGGATTTATTTCCCCTCTAGACTACACAATACACAAATATAGAATAGATGATCTTGTCTGGAAACTTGTAGTCTTACCATGTATTATGTTTTATTAACTGTACAATGTGAATTTACTCTGATATAACAATATAATTAAGGTTTATAGTAGGCCATTTTCAGTGTCGCCTTGTGGCTCAGTTACATAAGTCTTCTTTGTTTATTACAAACTATTGAGATTTACTTCTTTTATTTACCAAATACTCATTTTCTACGATAATTTGCAAGTACGTTCTTTACAAATCATACAATGTGATTTACCTCAGTTTTAAACTGTAATTACAAATTAAAATCATGAAAATCTATTGGCAAAATAAGAAAGTGGGGCAATTGGGTCATTCAAAATAGTCATTATTTAAGTCATTGTTATCTCTAGACCAAAACAAATCAGAATGTTGATTTGTTTTGTTCTGGTTGTAGTTTTGCTATTTCATTATTAAAAAAAATCTTTGGAGATTATTTTCTATTATGAGGAATTAATTCAATTAATTGAAAAATATGTAAATAGTATTTATATTTTTATTTGTTATAATTATACTGTATGTGCATGGAAAAACATTGGGGTTTAAATTACGAGATGTTTACAGCCATTTAAACTTTGTATCTCTGCGAAGTGAATGCGCCTTTACGTTGACACTCTTCAAATTAAGAAATCAAAAGTGTATATATAGTCATATTTTTAAACGTAATTTTAGTTTCATTTTGTTTTTTATTTATTTTTACTTGCGCGAGGAGGAGCCCGTAAGGCATTTAAACTACGTCACATCCGGCTTCCACTGACACTTCACCAGCGAAAAGAAAAACACAAACAAAAACACTAGCGAGTGGCTTCCGGAGTTTCACGGTGAGTGCAGTCACAAATGTCCAAAAATATAACCATATCGCTTTCAAAATCCGAAACTCAGATGCTGACATCGAGCACTCGATAACAGTGTTCGCATATGAAGTTATCCCAATGCATGTCACGGGGGAACAACTTGATTTTACGTGCTGAAAGCTGCGCGTATTTTGTTGTTACCGTCGTTTTCTCCACAGACTGAGCAGGTACACCGATCACGCGTAGAAAGTCATCTCTTATCTATATTTATCAAACCCGTACAGGCATCGGTGTTGAGTTATCGCCCTCTTTAAGTCGACTTTTCCCTTCATAATTTAATGTTTTTGCATTGACCTTGGTCATTTTCGAGTGGATTGGATAGAAAATCTAAATATGGGGCGTTTTCTCCAAACGCCATAATTCGTGCCTGAGTTCGGCATAAACGGGACTTTGAAATACATTTAAAAGGTCTCCCCCTTCGAGTCTTTGTTTTTTTTATACCGACGCGTTTCGGTTTACGACAGTCCTTGTTTCAATGACGTAACTCGAGCGCGTACGAAGGTCGGGACAGTGCACATAAACATAGGTATTCTTTGTAGGTATTATTATTATTACACAATGTTCAATTTGACGGCGATGTTATGATGGTTTATAAGGTAGTTGTCTGTGTGCGCACAAAAGTGATTTTTTTTTCAGCAGGCATAACAGAGCATCTTACCTGGCTCTATTGTCAGTAACATAATACCTGATTTTAATATAATAACGCTAGTGATGAAGAAAATTGACTCTCTTGTGAGTGGGTATGTTTCGCAGGTATCAAACCTGGCTTTTTATAATGGTTTCTTGTATTGTTATAATGTATTCACTTTTTTTTATTAAACAAAAATACCCTACTTTTTCTTTTGTGATTAACAAACTAAAAAGGAAGGGATAAACACCCTCCTATTTTGGAGAAAAAAAAAGTTTTTCAAGACAGGAGTAAATAAAGTAAAAGTAATTTTCATTTAAAATTCATTTTAGCAAAAAGACATGAAGTGAAGCATTTCGCTTTACTTTTGCAGAGCATAGGAAATGATGTTGTTGAGCAGATTTAAGGCCTTGTGCTGGACACCTATGCTTTAAATATTTTTATCCAGTGAAGGTTATTAATTCAACAAATGGTACCTGTTGCCCCAATGCTTTTTTTTGCTCATTTTGTGTGTCTTTTCCCAGCACGGAAATGTGACCGGATGCGCTGTTGAAAAGCTGCTCTGCTTCGGCTGACACACATCAAAGGTAAGAATCGCCAGACCTGTGAGAAACTCTTAGGAACGACACATCAAACTAAATCTATTCCGGCGTTGCGATATGATTTGTATGAAAATGATAGTCCTGATCATGATGGATAAGAGAGAAGAGCTGTCCTCACCTGGACAGAAACAAATGATAAGATCTGTTTTGAGTGATGTCATCCCAGTGTGCAAGGGATATTAACTGGAGTTGTCCCAGGTCCGATCATGTGATCGGAAATCGGGCCCAGTTATGTAATTTTCAGATCGGAATGGGGTAAAAAAAAAAGTCAAATAAATGTATTTTTAAGTATCATTGACTGCCTTTGACGGTGATAGATGTCCAATCCATTTTTTGTTGTGGGACGGTTGGCAGCAATCGTCCGATCGATAGAGATTAAAGAGCCACATGATTTGACTTCTATGTTATTTTGGGTGTCAGTGAAGGGTCAGTCTGTGTGCCCTCACGTTTCAGCTTTCATTTGACTGATGTGATCATGCTTACGGGCTATTTTTAGAGTTTTTCTCCCAGTGGGCGCCCATGTCCTCGTGAGCTATTTTTTTGGAAGCCTCTCATGAACGTTGCATTGAAGGTTTTCCCATAGCATAGTTTCCCCCAGAAAATCCTAGAGGATGAGAAACCTGTGTTTTTTTTTGTTTTTTTAATGAATTATTAAAAATAAAAAAAGTTAACTTGTTAGAAAATTTGAAAATATGAAAAATATAATTGTATATATTCAGCTATTGCGGCAGGTGTAATGACCTGTTAACCACGATAAATGAGCTATTTCTTTGGAAGCTGATCTTCTTCACCCGGTTCCGATTCTTGACATCATAAAACCCCTCTTGAGTGAATCATTACAAAATGTATAGTGATTTTTTTTTTTAAGTCCCAATCATCTCACGTATAACATCTCCATGACATAATTTGGACCCCAAAAAATCTTCTCAAGATGAAAACTTTTGCTTAGCAGTTGACTCTTCTCCCCCAGGGCTGTGACAATGAATCAGTCCTCTGATGAAGTGGAGGCCCGCACCTTTGTGGAGGTTGTCAGCGACAAGTACAACACAGAGAACTTCCCCCACGGTCAAGGCCTGGGTGTCGTGGTGCTGCCCTCCCCTCCCGGATCCCCCGTCAAAGGTGAGCCCCGGGACAATTGGGCGTTTCTGTCCTAATGCCCGCATTCCCTGTCCGCAGGTCACCTGTTCTTGCCCAGCGTGCTGGTTCTGAACGACTATGGAATCAAAAAGGCGGGCGACAAGTCCAACATTGCCACCTTCTGTGCCCACGTGGTCGAACTGGACCTGTCCTACAATGAGATCCGGGACTGGGCCGAGGTGAGCCAAACATTCATTAACCCCCACCCCCATAGTGCTTACAAGTCGCTGGGGTAGGCTCCAGCACCCCTGTGACCCTTGTGAGGATAAGCAGAGTGGAAAATGAATGACTATTAAAACACATAACCAACGGATAGATGTTCAATCTGCCAGTTCAAACGGATTGGACGTCATGAATGGCAGCTAATGAGTGAATATTAAAAGGTGGTCTTTAAAATTTCAATCAAAATAAATATTCTAGACAAATGTGCACATTTTTTCATGTTTTTTAAGCACTCAAAAATAAACCCTGCTCTACAAATATACTTGATTTTTTCAGATATGCACTATCGTTTCCAACGTCCCTCACCTGGACTTCCTCAACCTGAGCATGAACCCGTTGGGCGGCGCCACGCTAGAACCGTCCATGGCCGACGTCTTCGCCCGGGTGCGGCGGCTCGTCCTCATTAACACGCAAGTCAGCTGGGACACCGTTCACGCTCTCACGCAAAACACATTGGAGTAAGCCAAACCGCAATCACCGAAACGTTCGCCCGCCTCAGGTCCGCGTTACGAATCGCGTGCCGGATTTGTCCCCAGGCTGGCGGAGCTCTTCCTGTGCCTGAACGAATACCGCGCCGTGTCCCAGTCCGGCACGTCCTGCCCGTCCCTGCGCCTGCTGCAGATCACCGACAACCACCTGAGCGACTGGGCGGAGGTGCGCAAGTTCGGGCCGATGTACCCCAGCCTCACCGAACTGGTGCTGGCCAACAACGGCGTCGAGTCCGTGGTGGACACCCGGGAAACGCTGCAACGGCTCTTCCCCAACCTGCGCTGCATCAACCTTAACAACTCAGGTGAGGAAAAAGGTCGTGAAAGTTCAACTCATTGACAGCAATAATTGTCCACTCTTTTGGCTAGCAGCTCCTCTCGCATCTTCTTCATTGTGTGCCGAATTTTCATTGGGATGTCCCTATTCAGATTTTTTTATTTGGGATATCATTTTATTCAAGAGGCAAATTAAGTGTAAGAAAAAAAAATTAAATTACCCCCCCAAAAATGCTACTTTTCTATTTTAAGGTCTTCAATTTCAACTTAAATACCTGTAATGACCACTCTTCCTAAAAGACTACATCGTCTGGAAAAAAAATGGAACATTTTGACATTTGTCAAAATCCCTGTCTAAATCTCCTGTTACACAGGACTGAGTAAGTGGGGTGACATCGATAGGTTGAATTCCTTCCCCAAGTTGAAAGAAGTTAAAGTGATGGGGATTCCGCTGTTGCAGCCGTACGCCACACAAGAGCGACGCAGCCTTCTTTTAGCACAGTAAGTCAGCTCTCACTCCGTTTCAGCCGTCACATTTTCCTATTTCCAAGTCAATGCGTTCTTTACTCCTTACTTCAGCTTGCCTAACATCCTCGTACTGAACGGGAGCGCCGTGACGGACAACGACAGGGAAGCTGCCGAGAGGTTCTTAATCCGTTTTTATCAAGACTGTCCAGAGCAAGAGCGACCGCACAGGTATGACATGTCACTAAAGTGCAGGACATGGAATGTTTACTAATTGCCAAACATGAGTCGTTTTATTAAATTGGACATTCCACTTAATTAAGTGGGAGAATAGTTGTACCACACAAGATTGGGGGGAGGGTGGGAGCGACGGAACTAACCTTTGGTGGGGAGACAATGCCACCACTCTCTCCCCGCTCAATGAATCCTTTGTGCTGGGAATTCTCTGATTGGAAAACGGATACACAAAGTAGCAGGTAGATTTTTTTTTGTTACATTTTAAATACGTGCACCTGCTTTGTCGGTCTTCAAAACATAAGTGAGGACAAACAGGGACTTAGGGGATGACCGTTTTGGGGGTCCGGAATTATTGTGCACTGGCGAATGTCGATAATGGCATTTAAATTGAGTATATACAGCCAGGTCTCCCAATTTAAAGGAATGTGATTAAAGCCAGGCATTTCAATACTATGGACTTTAATCTGTCCATCAAGGTTCCACGCTGCTTGTATTGTGTGACATTGCAAGTCATTGAGAAACAGGCATAGCATGCAAAAAAAGGCCAGCGAGCTGTACAGGAAGGATTAGTTGCAAGAGGAGTGACCAGACTGAACATGAAATGTGAGTCTTCACTGGACTAAGAAGAGAAGAAGGCGAATAGGCAGTCTTGAGCGAGATTAGAAACACTTGCCAAATTGTACATTTTTAACCTGCCCTTCAAATTTAGATGAAATAGACAGTTAAGCGTATTTACCGGAGTATAAGTCCCACTTTTATCATAGTTTGGCCTTATTCTCTCTGTGTGATTTATATATGTCTTTTATTTTCTTTACTCTGACCACCAACAGCTGTGTTTTTTTTCAGGCTGTAGTTATCCCAAAAACTTAATGCGTTAACATTAATTTATGCTCAGGTGCGACCCAAAAATACGGTAAGCATAAAGCACTTGAAAAGTGTATACATTTAGTATTCATCCATAGAAAGGACATACTATCCACTTTTTTCCCCTTTACCTTCACGTCTTAACCATTAGGAGGTGTCTTTTGATCAGCAGCTTTGCACTCTTAGGTACAGTGAGCTGGTATCCAAGTACGGTCAGCTGGCCCCATTGGCCGACGTGGACCTGAGTCCCCGCTGCACCACAGTGGAGGTCCGATGGGGCGACAGGGTGGAGTCGGTCAGCCTTGGCCTGGAGCAGACGGTGGCCGGCCTGAAGAAGCAGCTGAGGGTGCGTCTTCAGCTGCCGTCCAATGGGATCCGACTTTTCTACATCAACCGGGAAATGTGCTCGGTCGTCGGGCCAGAGGAGTTGAAGTGCGGCTCCCGGGCCCTCCACTCGTACAGAATCCGCGACGGGGACGAGATCCTCATCATGCCCAAGGTGAAAAGCCGCTGCAGCTCCTCTCATCTTTGAGGTCAGATTCTCTGAGTTTGCATTTTTTGGAATTTTGGGGGGAGGTTTAACAAACTTTCAGAACACTTAACTGGGTTTTTTTTTTGTTGCCTGGTTTTGGGAGGTGGTACTCCAGACTCGCTGCATACTTACTGGATTCACTTTGACTTGAATTTCTTCATTTTCTGCACAATAATGTTTGGCTGCTAGTCTGGACATCAAAACGTGAGCAAGAAAATCGGCCCCACTAGATTAGGAATACTTTTTAATGAAGTAAACTTAACAGGGACTCGCGTATACATTTACCGGGGAAAGTATTCAACGTTACAAGCATTTTGAGAAATAACTGCATTTTATGTGCCGATTTGCTTTTTTTGTGGACACCCACACGTCATTCTTAAAAGCTACTAATGGCTAAACAGTCAACCTCAATGATTTTTTTTTAAGTAAACATTTTTAATGTTGTCTTTCCAAGCACCAATTATTTTCATCTCAAGCCTTCCGATCCAGTTATTTGAGCTGTGCTGCTTTTCTGCAGACCTCTGGACTTGATAGTAACCAAACACCCGCTGAAGTGTCTAGTCACTTCCTCTTATTCTTAACTTGACTCACCATTGGGGTGGCTGCCGGGGGAGCCAAAACCCAGCCCACTCTCATCCTAGTCTCAATGCCCCTTTCTTAGATTGCCCTCACAAACCAGACACCTTGAGTGTCCGTTCTTTCAAGGGATTTGGGGTCGTGACCTCTCCCACTGGCTCATATTGGCCTTGATTTCCTCCCAATCCCCAAAAAATGAAAATGAATTGCTGGGATTTCCAGATCCTTGGATGGTGTTTTTTTATCCACTGGATCTGAAGCTCTAAAGCCTGATCTGCAAAGATTCCCAGTTTCCAGGCAGACTTTGACCTCAAATGCCAGATTAAAGATAATACTCTGACTCCGGACCATAGATGGTATCACTCTTTTGTGACGCAAAACGAAAGATGCTAAGATGCCCCCACCCATCGACTTTGTAATCTTCCTTATTAATATTTTGAGATAATCAGTTGGCTATTCACACTGAAACCCCTCAGGCAAATGGGCCTATACTACGTGTTTTTTTAGTTTATTACTCTTGACAATGTACCAGGTTTACTCTCGGGGATTACATAAAATGGTGGGGAAATGGAAATTTGGGGTACAGGTTTGGTGGATATTTTGCGTGGGATTTGGGAACTTGAACGCTATTGTGGTATGTAATGTGAATTATCTTTGCCATATGGTGTCAATTTCTATGTATTCTGAGATTTGTGTCACTTATGTACACTCAAGAATCAAATATTCATTTTGTAATGTTTGAAATATTTAAAAGCCTGAATGATATTTGAAGTCTTTTGGGATATTCCCATAATATTATGGAAATAGTCAGCTTAAAACTGCTCTGAAATGTTTTTTGCTTATCTATTATGGGAAGAATTTCTACAAAATTTTCTGAAAAACAAATAGCACACTTCCAGCAAGATTTAAAAATACTATATACTAAAGTGCAAATGCCAGAGTGTAGATTTTGTGCTATCCTGACGTATACATGATATATTGGTGACTTTTTTGTGTTGTATTTCTCAGTATTGTGCCATTTTCACAGCTGTACTCTATAATATTGCCTTGGTCTTTTTTGGAAGAAAAAAATAATAATAAATTATGGTGCACTTCTATATTTATAGTTATAGTTCTATAGTTTTTTTTTCTTAGTTAACTCTGACCAACTGATACTGTCCAATCATGTAGCCTTATATTCCTCTTTTCTTAATACATTTGATCCATAGGCTAGAAAAGGAAAATTCACCAAAGTCATATTTACATTTTAGCATCATTTGAATTTGGAATCATCAATAGTTTGGTGCCGTATCTCATTTAAATACGTTGCTTTGGTGGAGTCGTGACTCTGCTGAAGTGGAAGTGAAGGCAGTGATGTGAGGAAGGATTGAACTGGCTGTATTGTGTGATTCAAAGAAGGAATTCATAAGGACCCGAAGGTTTTGATTTCTGCAAGAAGGTTGAACTCCACTTGAATGGAAGCTTTAAGTGACAAAGCTCAGGGCAGGGGTGACTGCCGGGATCAGGGGTGGCCCACTAACCCACTTTGTGGATTGGGTGACTCCTGACGAGTTATCCAGTCGTGCATCTGCTTTGTGAAGGTCAAGCTTCGTGGGTTCTCCAGAAACTTGTGACGCTTTGTACTCTTTCGTATACTGCATCAGGTAACAGGTTGAAAGCCTTTTCATCAGAAAAGACCTCACACCTATTTGAGAAGCCATTTATTGGGTAAACCTAACATTATTTTTTTCCCACAGAATGCTGTTTCTGGCAGCAAATAAGTTTCTTCTACCCACAAAAGCGGAAAAGTCAAGAGAAAAGCGTTTTTCCCTCCTTCCAAAATCAATGATTCCATTAAAAGTCCAATCTGGTCAAGTCAAGAATCTCTTCTTGTCCCCTTGTAGCTCGCCATATCTTCTGCCTTTGTGATTTTCTGCCTTTCACCCATCACGACGTGTCCATTTATGCGACTCTTCAGGGACATCATAAAAGAAGTCTCAGCTGAGGGAGCCTCAGTGCATCTTAATGGTACCGATGGGGTCCTGGCCTCACTCCTGAAGCCTTTCAAACATCTTGCCCCCCTTCAACAAGCACCTCTCCAATTACTATCCACTGTCCTCTCGCAACAAAGCCTCAAGTCAGTGCCTTCCGAATCTTATTTACCAGATCAGCGCACATCTACCTGATATTTCCTCCGCTCGCTATCTGGCAACTATCTCTTGAGACTACTACGTGTCTTAACAACCCTCACAAATGATGCTTTTACTAGTTTACAGGGGGAAAAATAAGGAATCCAGACAGGTTATCCGAAGTGACTCAAATTCATCTGTAACTTTACCTTCCCCATGGCTCAAAAAGTTACTGTTGCTTTTCATCGTGAAGTTCTTATTTATAGTAAGAGTTTTTAAAGTCAACTTTTCTCGCATGGGCCTCATAAAAAGCTCAGATGAAAGCAATT